>NC_081381.1:30779283-31133783 GCF_030684315.1 Stegostoma tigrinum
TGAGTACGTCAAGGAAAGTAATTTGATCAATTCTTACTTTACCTTGAAATTAGGTCAGAAATCACACGATACCAGGTTATAGTCCAACAGGTTTATTTGAAAACACAAGCTTTTGGAGCCTCGTTCCTCCTTCAGGCTCCTTCTTCAGGTGTTAGTGAGAGAGGTGGCATCTGACACAGGAGTACAAGATCAAAAAGGTCACAACTGATGATGTATTAAGCAAACCGAAGATGATGTTAAATCTTTAATCAGTTAGACGGTTTTAATTGATTAATATGTATATTTAAATCCCCAAATTTCTTTCAAGTCACTGCACTGAGCGAATTAAAGGTTTTATTAGTGTAAACAGGGGATATTTTAGGCCAGATAATGCATGTTAGGTGTGATGCCTCACCTCTTTACATTAGTTCTCTCAGCGCAGTGACTTGAAAGAAATTTGAGGATTTACATTTACATATTAATTGGTTAAAACCTTCTAACTGATTACAGATTAACAGCATCTTAGGTTTGTTTAATACATCCTCATCAGTTGTATGACCTTGTTGATCTTTTACTTATAAATTCTGCATTTGATGCCACCTATGTGATGCAGCTAAGTGATGCCACTCATACCTGAACGAGGCACGAGGTTCCGAAAGCTTGTGTTTTAAAATAAGCCTTTTGGACTGCAACCTGGTGATGCGTGATTTCTGACCTTGTCCTCCCCAGTCCAACACCGGCACCCCCAAATTATACTTTGAAACTACTCCTTGATGCTACAAGGGTGTGCTATTTCATCCTATTTCTTGGACATCATAATATTAGTTACAGAGCTTTGGTCTAAATGTGACACTACTTATGACTTGTATCCTTAATTTTATTTTCCTGTACAGTTCTCTTATTCTAAAAACAACATTGAGAATTAAGGATATCAGTTGGGCAGTGTAACTTCACACTTGGCCTAAATGACGAGTTTCCAGTCGGACTTTTTTTTAACGTAGAAGGGGATGTGTCATGTGGGAAGAGAAGGAGGGAGGTGAAGAGGAGGAGTTCTGTGGATGCTTGTTGTTTTGGCACCTTGTCGAGAAGCAGTCTTAAGTTTCAACTGTCTTCTGATGACAGCTATGAGCTTACACTCTAATTCTAAATTTCCACTTTAGTTGACATAAATGTACCTGTTCTTCTGCCATTCAGATTCCGTACTACAAAAAATATTTACATTCATAATGAAAATGATTCCTAAGCATTCTTGAATCACATGGTGTGTAACATCAAGCATTTTTCCACATGCTGAGTTCCTGGTTGTATCTATGCTATTGATGGAAGACGAGAGGGAGGGTTAGGTAATTCAAGCGTGAGTTATTTGTTTCACTGTGCTCCTGATATGTTTAGATCATTGTTTAATGGTTGTTCAAGAGCTGACTGATATAATTTTTTGCTGCCATTATGTCACTTAGGAAATATATGATTTTCCATGGAATGTAAATATTTTTCTCATAGTTCATTTCTTAGCTTGATCAATTAACAACATGTTTGGTTCAGATTGCATGCTAGACGTTTGGTGTCGCATAAAGTGAGTTTATGTTTGGGGCAGCCAGGTCTGTTCTAAAAATTGAATTATTTTCAGTTCTGGGAGTACCACTAAATTGTATAATTTTTGCACTGCTGTTCAGATAAGAGTTATTTTATGTGTTTAATGTTAATAAACATATCAATTGACGTGGCATGCTTGTGGTGATCCAATGACTGGACCAATGGTTTCAAAGCTTTAAAACATTGTCAGTTTCCTCTCCTAAAATCTGGGTCTGTTGTAGACCAGTTGGTAGAGATTAATTTGTATAATTAGTAACTCTGTTATTGTTGTGTCAATCGTTTGCTGGTTGGTTAAGGGCAGAATAGGTGGAAATTGGTTAGCATCATCAAGCAGGTTTTATTTTCTTATTGTTTCTAGAGGTGAGCACAAAAATCAATGCTAGTACTCCATTACATACTGATGGACTATCCTATTAGATTTTCTATTTCTGAGATGAGATGTTAAAGACTCCACTTGCCTGCTCAGGTAGATGTTAAAGATTCCATTGTGTTAGTTGAAAGAAAAGCCATGGGACTATATCAGTGCCCTGGCCATAAATATTCCTCAATTGAATCCCAAAACAAATTATCTGGCCATTTATCCCATTTTTTATGGGAATTTGCTATGTACAGGTTGGTTGTTGCATTCCCTGCATGCTTGGAAACATACTTCATTGGCTGAAAAGTACTTTGAGACACCCAATGGTTGTGAAGTGTCTGATATAAATATGTCTTCCTTTTCATTACTTTCTTTTGGGGGACGAAATTGGTACAAGTGTCACGTTAAATTCTGTGATAAGAGTGTGGAGCTGGATGAACACAGCAGCTTCGCACTTTGTTATCTCAGATTCTCCAGCATCTGCAGTTCCCATTATCTCTGAAGTTAACTTCTGTGTTCTGTTTGACTGATGTTGCTATTTTGTACTAGAGCAGTGTCACAGTTGAGTCCACATATGAAGTTGTATAAAACCAGCTGTTCAGATCTCCTAGCACAAGGCTGATGTAATTGGCCTTCCCTTGGTGAATCTGCTTATATGGATGTAATGCTAGCAACCACGACTTGTTCTGGCACTGTAAGAAGATGATACAGAATTAGATGGAGAATATGCTCTCAAGTGGTAACTGTGCTTTGCTTTCCATCCTGTTGTCCAAAGTTATATATTGTTCCAGCACCATCTCTAATACCATGTTATTTTGTGGATGTTGTTTTAATCTACTATTGTGATTCATTTAGGGTTGTATACTTAGTCACTCAATTAAAAAAAATGATGTGGAATATGAAGAGACTGAGGCATACGATTGAGTACCTATAGTATGCTCCTCTGAAAAGGCATAAGATTTGGATTTCCTTTTGCTGTTGTAGCATTCTTTCTCCAGCTATTAGCTGTCATAGTGTGCCTGCATTTAACATTGGGACAAATACTTTTCAAATGTTTATGACTTTTAAGAATTTACCCAGCATTAACTATTAACCATTTACACGCCCTGCATGTACATTTCTATTGTACCATAAATTTAATTATTTAAACTGATGTTCATTGTTCCTGTGTAAATTATTTAGTATACATTTTAAGTCAGCTGTTGCACCTGTTTGAGGTCAACACAGTTCAATATTCAAGCTTTCTCCTGGCCTAGTTTACTTAACCAATTGAGACTATAGACAATACAAGAACTAATGAAGTTCTGTGTTTGCATTAATCAATTTGTTAATAATTGCAGTGAAAATTTTTGTGTGTTCTGTGTTGGAATATAAGTTCTCAAATTGTCTAAAACATTTGGCAGTACCTCAAGCTGCAGTCTGCACTGTTTGGCAATTTCAGTTTACATCTTTTGGAGCTTGGATCTACAATAGTACTATTAGAAATTTTGTAAACATTGTATCTTTTTAAGGAAGCTGGTGTGCAAGATTTTTAAAAGGATTTGAACATTCTATTTTTTCTAGTCAACCCATTCAGAGATGTTATTATACACTTTTGGAGCAGGTGGGACTTGAACCTTGGCCTCCCGGTCCAGGGATAAGGACACTACCACTGCAGCACAAGAGTCTTTCCACTTGAATCAGAAGCATCACTCGACTGGCCTGGATGGAGTCCCCGGCCACGCACTCAGATCCTGTGCAGACTGGCCGGTTGGAGTATTCACAGATATTGTTAACTTCTCCTTCAACCAAATTGTAATAAGAAGATCACCATCATCCCAGTGCCAAGGAAAAATCATTGCCTCGATGACTACTGCCTGATAGCTCTGACCTCCATAATTATGAAGTGCTTTGAGAGGTTAGTCACGGCTCATTAACTCAAGCCTACCAAATTGCCTTGATCCTTTGCAATTTGTCCAGCGGTGCAACAGGTCTACAGCAGACACCATCTTCCTGGCCCTACATTCATCCTATGAACATCTGGATAACAAGCAGACCTACATCAGGCTCCTACTGATTGAGTACAGCTCTGCCTTCAGCACCATAATTCCAAACAAACTCATCTCTAAACTCCGAGACCTAGGTCACGGTTTTTCCCTCTGTTACTGGATCCTCAACTACCTGACCCATAGATTGCAATCTGTAAGAATAAGAGACAACACTGCATCCACCATAATCCCAACACTGGTGTCCCTGCAGGACTGCCTCCTTAGCCCCAACTGTACCCCTTATACACTCACAATTCCGTGGCCAAATTCATTCCCAATCCCATTTATATGTTTATGGACAATACCACAATTGTAGGCCAGATCACAAACAATGACAAGACAGAATACAGGAAAGAGATTGAGTGCTTTGTTGCATGGTGTAAAGACAGCAATCTCTCCATCAACGTCAGCAAATTGAAGGAGCTCATCATTGACTTTAGGAAGCAGAGTGGAGTTCGTGCCACTGTCTGCATCAAAGGTGCCGGAGTGGGAATGATGATGAGCAACAGTCTGCCTTAGTCCACATCCTTAGATGTGACGGTCAAGATTGCACAGCAACTGGCCTACTTCCTCAGAAAGCTAAGAAAATTTGGCATGTCCATGAAGACTTTTACTAATTTTTATAGATGCACCAGAGGAAACATCCTATCTAGGTGCATCACAGCATGGTTTGGCAACTACTCTTCCCAAGGAGGTAAGAAACTACAGAGAGTCATGAACACAGCCTAGTATGTCACGTAAACCAGCCTTCCATCCATTGACTCCAGCTTCCTGCTGCATTGGGAAAACAAACCAGCATTGTCAAAGACCTCTTCCACCCTGCTTATACCCTCTTCCACTGTGTAGAAGATATAAAAGTTGGAATACACGTATGAATATAATTAAGAACAGCTTCTTCCCTGACGTTATCAGACTTTTGAACTGAACTCTCAAATGTTAATTGTGATTTCTGTCTCTCTACCTTCTTTGAGGCTGTAACACCATATTCTGCATGCTATTTTGGTACCCTGTTGCACTTCGTATGGAACGATCTGCCTGTTTAGCGCACACAACGTTTTGCAGTATCTTGGTACAAGTGGCAACAATAAATCAAATCCAAAGTTCTAGTGCTCTCTGGAGAGTGTTGCACTGTCAGATGTGCCCCCTTTTCGCTGAGATGTTGTAAAAATAAAGTTGCTATAGTCTTAACGGACTATCGGGCTACTCTCTCTTGAGGGAGAGACACAACTGGTGGCAGTTTAATCCTAAGGGCGTACTGTCTCAGGCAAGGGGAGTGGTTGAGAAAGAGATTTTTTCATGGTAACCTCAGCGGTTGTGGGAATTGAACCCCAGGCATGACTCTACATTGCAAACCAGCCATCCAGCTAATTGAGACAATAGGAGCTGCAGATGCTGGAGAATCAGAGATAACAAAGTGTGGAGCTGGAACAACACAGCAGGCCAAGCAGCATCTTAGGAGCACAAAAGCTGATGTTTCGGGCCTAGACCCTTCCGGTCGAAATGTCAGCTTTTGTGCTCCTAAGATGCTGCTTGGCCTGTGTTCATCCAGCTCCACACTGTGAGCTAACCAACTAATCTGTGGAGAGGGAAAAACTGAGTAGCTGTTCAGATTCCAGTGTTAGCACTGTTTTTCTCTCTGCACAAGTACTGCCAGACATGCTGAGTGTCTCCAGCATTTTGTTGTTATTTCAGATACCACATTATTTTGCTTTCATTTTACAGCCTTTTAGACTCAGTGTTGAGTTAAACATTTTGAGAACATGAACTCTTACCTCTTTTTTGATATGTTGTTTTATCTTGCCTCCCCATTGTCCATATCTTTGTTCCATGTTTTTGCAATTAGCGTTGACCTCCATTCTTCCATATAGCTCCAGAGTAAGCTTCATTTTGTCACTTCTGTATTCTCCATTATCACTCCATTTTCCTTTTGTTCTATTATGCCTTTGATCTCCAATGTCCCTCACCTCATCCTTTAACCTTTCTATGACCTTCCTGTCTATTCTATTTGCTCCTCGTATCCAAAACCATAAAATTCGTCACATTTCCACCTCTGATATAACAAGGTGTAGAGCTGGATGAACACAGCAGGCCAAGCAGCATCAGAGGAGCAGGAAAGCTGACGTTTCAGGTCTAGACCTCCTGAAGAAGGGTCGAGGTCCAAAACGTCAGCTTTCCTGCTCCTCTGATGCTGCTTGGCCTGCTGTATTCATCCAGTTCTATACCTTGTTATCTCAGATTCTCCAGCATCTGCAGTTCCTACTATCTCTGAAATATTTTCACCTCTGTTCAGTTCTAAGAACCTCACTGAACTTGAAACACTTAACTCTGTTTCTGCCTCCATAGAAAGCTGAGTCCTGTTGAATTTTTCCAGCAATGTTCTTTATTTGAATCTTTATTTATTCGCTTATCTTACATGCTTTGATTTTACTAATAGATTATGTAAGTTTGGTACCATTTCATTTTCAGTCTACATGTGTTCCCACTAGTTTGAAAGCATATCTAATTTTTTTTTAAACAGACTGGCTGTAGTAAGTGGTCAAAATTGAGAGTTGTCATGGTAAGGAACTGCATCATAATTGTTGCACGGACTTTGAGGGAGATTGAAACACTGTGGTAATTATCTTGAAAGGTTCTTGGTTCAATAAGTTCTATAAATTTTAACTGAGTAAACATGCTTGATTTTAAAATATAGCTTTTTGAACACAGGAACAGAACAGGCCACTTGGCCTATTGGGTCTGCAGCATCATTCAGTGAGAACATGATTTATCTGATAATCCCTTCTCCACTTTCTTGCCTTATCCCATCATCCTTGATTCCCATACAGATTGCAAATGTTGGAGATAGCAAGAACTGCAGATGCTGGAGTCAGTGTCAATACAGTGTGAAGCTGGAGGAACACAGCAGGTCAGGCAGCATCAGAGGAGCAGGAAGGCTGATGTTTTGGGCTTAGACATTTATTTTGAAAAGTTGTACAACGCTAAATTAATTAACTTACCTTGTTTATTCTCTTACTAGTTTGAATTGCTGGAATCTGTATAGATTATTTGTAAAATCTGATTTTGTTACCTGGCTATAGCATCGTTTAATGTAGAAAAGGTTAAGCTTTTCAAATGTTTCATAGTGTACCGACAATCACACTGTATATTTCATAACAGCTTTCTGAATGAAGCAGTCATCAGGTGAACATATGACACATTACCCAGCTTGCTCAATACTGGCAACCACAACATTTTAGGCCTCTGATTAGCCAACTCTCTGGGATCAGTGAGCACGCCTTGTTGGTAAGCAATCCCCAGATCAGTATACTATCACTGGCAGAATCCTTCCATCCTACCAGGCTAGTCAGTATGCAGTACCAGGAGGCTGAAACGTTTTTGTTGAAAGCTAGTTATCTATTAAGGCAGATCCTTAATTACCTTTTGCTACAGTTTCCTGATTAACGAGGAACTCAAACTTCACCTAAATGAACTAGTTACCTGAAAGGGGATGTTAACAAACCAGCTATGGGTCCAAGAAATGCTGCCACTGAAGGCAGCCATTTTATTCACATTTTTCAACTTAATTGGGGAAATGGCATATGGGTAGTTGACACCCAAAGCACCAAAATGCAAACACTTCCTGTGGAGCCGACAGATCACAGTGTGAGAATGTAAGATTTTGTCAATCAACTGCCCTACCGAGAATGAGCAACAAGAGGAAGTTCACTACTTTCTGCAAGTTGAAAATTCAGTAAAGAAAAGTAACAGCTGTAGTAAACATGCAAGAAATGCTCCAAAGACCAGGCATCAATAAAACAAACTAAGATGCAAATTCATGGACCAAAAAGACTTAAAATGTCCACTGCAGAGACCAAGACTCAAAAAGAAAATAAAACTGAAGTCATAACAAGTATATTCAGTAAATTAGATATTGCTGCTGAAAATCACCTAAATCAAAGTTGTAGTGGCTTTTATTTCACAACTGACCCAAAAGAATTGTTCATGAAAGAGAATAGGAAATGCTGAAACTCATAGGCTAGTCAGTATCCATGTAAAAATAAACTTATAATTTGGCTTGCACTCATCTCCTGAAAAACAGTACATTTGAAAACACAAATTTGCCCGGTCAAATGATCATGCCTGTACGTATTCTTGTACCCAAAGAAATTAGTTTAACTTCTTATATCTTTTTCAAAGAACTGTAAACAGACATAAATAATCTCTGATGAAGGGTCTAGGCCTGAAACGTCAGCTTTTGTGTTCCTGAGATGCTGCTTGGCTTGCTGTGTTCATCCAGCTGTACACTTTATTATCATAAATAATGTCAACACCCAGTTGTGGGTATGGCCAGTCTTGGAGGTGGAGCCAGCTTGTAGCGCAATTTTAAACAAGTGCAAAGGATTGTGGGATTCCAATTGCACGAAGTGTAATTTACGCTTAAAATTCAGTGATCGTTTGCATGAATTACACTTATTTTGTGCAACTTGCATTGCTGTCAGTTGCAAAACTGAGGGGAAACTGCACCATACAAATTCATGTTTAGTTGTAAGGATATCCTATCACAACATCAAAATATTGTATTTATTTTGATTGGCATGGGGTTTATATTCATTTACTACCAATATGTGCAACTTGTCAGGAATCAAGTAAAATTGTGCGAAACAGTTAAATAATCACAGAAGTTTACTTATCCTGTTTGTTCCACATCTTGGTATGCGTAAAGTGAAGGTTCTCCTTCATTGAGATACAATGGAAACATTGTGTAATGCAATCTTTAGCGAAAGTTGAAATATATTGCATACCTTTTAAACTGCTTTCTCTTGATTTTAAAATATGCATAAGTCCTGAGACTTCTGTCAAATAAGAATATTTTCAATCTTGGTCCATGTGGACATTCAAGAAAAACATACACTAGCTCAATGCTGGAATCTTGCTGTGTTACTTTACTGCAACCTACGAGGGAAAGGATAAAATTTGAAACGTCTGTTGTTCTGAATCAGACTCCTATTTAATGATCTTTTTAAGGTTTTGTTTAACCTTAAAACAGATAGTTAAATCAGGAATTGCAAAATCCAGAATGAGAGAAGCTATTTAACCTACCAAACCCAAACAATTTACCATTCCATTCAGTCTCTGACTGTGATTAATCTATTCTAGATTATCTCTCTCTTTCCTCTTCTACCCAACAATTTCTGATCCTTTATTATATGTAACAACAGGATTCTCCATGAAAGGCACAAATTCTTGTCCATACTTATCTTACAACTCTAATTTAGCCCGATGGATTTTAGTTACAAATTCTGGTTGCCATTGCTGTCAATAGAAGTTCAGTTAAGGAAATCTTTGGGTACTGCAAACATTGTTCAGTAAGAAAGGTGAAGTAATTTAAAATGTGGATATCAAAGCAGAATTTCAGAATGAAGAATAAAATGACTGGATTAAAAGTGTATTCTTGCAGCACGGTCGCCACCTCTTTTCTGTCTCTCTCTTTCTTTCTCCACACTAACCTTGTACAGGTGTTTACCTTTTCTGCTGAATCATTTTATACAACTATGCATTTGATCCATCCTGCTTAAACTTGAGCCCATGAAACTCTGCCCAAATTCTAACTTACGCCAAATTCCATTCACTTCTCATTCCTGTCTGAAAAGCCTCAGTTTTAAAATTCTGTTTTGTTTTTCAAATCCTTCCATTGTTTCACTCCTTCCTAATCTGTAACTTGCTCCAACCCCACAACTTTCTGAGAACTCTACAGTCATCAAGTTATGGACACTGGAGTTTCGGCACTTTTAAAATCCTTTTTCCTTTTGATGGCTGTGAACTTGCCTAATTCCGAAAGCTCTGAAATTCCATCTCTAAGCCGCTTCACCTCTTTACCTTTTTTTCCCTCCTTTCTTTTACAAAGCTGTTATAACCTACCTGTTGTACCTGGCTTTTGGTCATTTTCCTAATATCTCCTCATGTGACTTGATGTCAAATATTTGTTTAATAGGACTCTAGTGAAATGCCTTAGGATATTTTCCAGCATTCAAGGAGCTAAGGAAATGCAAGTTGAGGACTCACGTGGTACATTTGTTGTGTTTGTAGTTCTGGGCCAGGAGGCCCGGGTTCATGCCCCATGTGTATGGCACAACAAATCTGAACAGATAGATAGATTAAAAATACCTATAATTGCAAGTTGTTGTTCATGATAAATCCATTCCCTTGTAATAGTAACAAAATAATTGAACTGGATTAGGCTAACTAGGTTCTTCACCTGGAATGCTACGTTGTGATTATCATGGTACACTTTAGCATCAAGCCAGTTAAATCTAATATTTTAATATCCACTGTTTTTAAAACTTGTAAATAGTATGAACATTGTTTTTACTGTATGGGTTCTAAGTAATGCTGATAGTGTCATTTGAGGAAGTGTTGCTGACTAATTCATACAGTAATTCAAGTAGAAACTTGAGAATCATTTTATCTAGCTTATTTAGTTTTTCATCATTATTGTACTTCACAGCCGTATCAGACTTGTGTTCCTGAAAGATTGTCAGCAATGCTTTGTTCAAAAGTTATCACGGAAAGAATTTACTCCTTTCCCAATGTTATAATGATGAAGATAGTAATTCCCTGGAGGTGGAACTTTCAGAACTTGCTGCAAAGAAATGACTGCATCCATGCTTTTAAAAGTTTGTTGTCTGTGTTTAAGCTTTCTCATTTAGCTGGCAGCAGCCCCTAATAATTTCAAGCAATGTATCAGATAAATTTCAATTGAAGTTAATGTGATCTTTGACAGGTTAGAATTTTGTCTGAATGAATTCTGAAAATTTAGGTGGTATCTCTCGAATCTAGCATATTGAGATGTTTTCACTAAATATTTTTCAAAATAAATTCATCTAAATGCTGAGCAATTTGAAGATCAAGATAAGAGCACTTAAAGATTTCATCCAGGGGTTGTCCTCCCTTTCAGGATAGATGCGTTTCATGGTTTGATACTAACTTTATAGATAAGTATTGTAAGTTCACATATCTGTTTGCACAAGGGGAAATAGTGTGAGGTTACAACAGGATTAAAAGCCTTTTCTGTACATCTATGCTCAAGATGTTACCACGACTGCCTTTTTTTTATCCTCCTGCCATCAACCTGTTGATGTAATGTCAGTATTTCTGACAGCCTGAAAAAAATACTATGTGTTTGTGGGCCAGGTGTTCTGGAATCAAAGGGAGGTTTTGCTATAACACGTTCCTGTGCAAACATTACAGAAAATTGTGCTACAGAAATAACAGGGCTTATGGGAAAAGTGGGGTTAGGGCAGATCACCAAAAAAATCGCTCAAAAGCCTATTAGTCATATCTAATAATGAAATAAAAGTAAATTTGTCATCTTATCTTGAAAAAAAAGGTCAAGATTACATGATGGAGGGAGGAGGTTTTGAGGTTGCACTGTTGTTAATGCAGGGGCTGAGAGTTTTTGTTGTCATCGTCGTCATCTTCATCATCATCGCCACCACCACCACCTCCTCCAGATGCTGTTGTGGTTGCAGAGTTAGGGCAAAAGATAGTTAAATCAGAAGTGGATGTCTGTGGTTCATTGTTTTCTGAATGTTTCTTGGGGGTTGCTTAAAAACGACTCCAGTTTTGCTGCTTTGCTGTTTCTCTTCTTTCATGAAGAAGCTGCTCATAGGGTACCAAATAAGATCTTATTCCACAAACTATGCCCTTCTGTTTTCTGCATTGTAATCATTGCCCTCTAACAGCTGCACCTGCTTCTCAATTTCTCTCCGGATAGAAGACAAAACAGAAGTGGAAAGCTCTCGTGGTACTGCATCCTGGACTACAACTATTTCATCTCCAGCTTCCACATCCCCCTCAGCAGCAAGTTATTGTAGATCAGCTGTAGAAAGATCTTCACAGTGGGACTCGAGCAGCTCTTCAACATCCTCACTCTTCACTTCTTCAAATCCAACTTGTTTTGCAAGATCAACACAGTCTTCTTTGATCCTTGGGAGCTCCTCTGATGGATCAAAGGTTTTGAAATCTTGAAAAAAACCTCTGGGGGAAGCTTCTGCCAACTGCCTGCTAGCAGTCCTTACTGACATCACCCCAGGCCTCCATGATAATGCCAATTGCATTCATGATGTTAAAGCTCTTCCAAAATTGAAGGACACTGTCCTTATCCCTCTCAGTGGCTGCGATCAGCCTGTTAAATGTCACCTTAAATAATAATATCACCTTTAAATGCTGCTATTGCACCCTGATCCATGGGTTGAAGGAGAGAAGTTGTGGTTGTAGACTTGCCCGCCAAGTTGGTGTGTTTGATCACAGACATTTTGTCATCCTGCTGGGTAACATTGTCAGTGCGCTTCCGGTGAAGCAATGGTGTTCTGTACCACTTGTCATTTATATGCTTCAGTTTGCTGGGGTGGTTGGCATCCCTTCCGACTCAGTTTTTCAGCGGTTTGTACATCGGGTCCAGTTCAGTGTGTTTGTTGATGGAGTTCCAGTTGGAATGCCAGGCCTCCAGGAATTCCCTGGCATGTCTCTGGTTTGTGCTATTATGGATGTGTTGCCCCAGTCGATTCATGTTCTTCTTTGTCCGTGTGTTTTGAGACCAGTGAGAATTGGTCTTGTCACTTGGTGGCTAGTTGGTATTTGTGTATTCTTCTTGTCAATTTTCTTTTGGTTTGGCCTATGTAGTGTTTCTCACAGTCCTTACATGGTATTTTGTATATTGTTAGTGTTATTGGCTGTGGGTCTGGGATCCTTTATGTTTGTCACTGGCTGTCGCAGGGTGGTGGTTGATTTGTGGGCCACCCTGATACCTAAGTCTCTTGAGTCGTCCTGTGGTCATCCCCCGATATGTCTCTGATGTACGGTAGGGTGACTAGTATGTCTGGCCATGGTGTGTCTTCTTGTGGTCTGTCACAGAGAAGTGATGCCAACCATGCCAGCAAACTGAGGCACGTAAATATCAAGCAGGGCAGAACACCAACGCTTCATTGGAGGTGCAGTGATGATATTACCTAGCAGTGTGACAGAAAATGTGCAGTCAAACACACTGGCTCAGTGAGCACATCTACAACCTTATCCTGAGCTACAAATAATCTCAAAAAACTTTAGAGAGAGGTTGCATTTGGGGGTAGAAGTAGCACTTTGATGTTTCCAGACCACTCACTAATGGTGGGAGGATGGCTCGGCGCATTATCCAGGATGAGGAGAATCTTGAAATTCAAATTTTTTTCCCCCAATACTTTCTAAAAAATCTTCCAAAACATCAGCAGTAAGGTCAGAAATAATGTGCCCATCATCAACCTCTTTTTCTTGACGTAAAGTAGACACCTAGAGTAGACTTAAGGTAACTTTTCTAGGCTCGTGGGTTGGCAGAGTGGTACACCACCACAGGCTTAAGCTTTAAGTCTTCACTGGCATTGTCACCCAGCAACACAGTCATGCGATCCTTCGGCACCTTAAATCCTGGAACATGTGCTCCATTCATAGAATTGTAGGTTGTTGATGGATTTTGCTCCCAGAATAGACCTGTCTGATCCAAATTGAAAATTTGATATAAGTCGTAGCCTTCTTCGTCAATTAATTTTACTTTAGAGGGAAAAGCTGTTGCATGCTCCTCATCTGCACTGGCAGTTTTGCTGCATAACTTTTCATTATGAAAAGCATGATGGTTCTTAAAACCAGCAAACCAGCCACTGCTAGCACTAAAGGCAGACACATATGTGGGATTTTCAGATTTTTTTGTGAGATCTTAGCAAATTGATAAGGCCTTTTGTTTTATAGTGGGAAGTGTGGTCCCTGATCGCCTTGTTCGTTTGAAACTTAGCGGCCACTCCATTTCCTCCAGTTCCTTTGTCCGTGACCTCTCAGATTTGCTAGCACTCGGACTTGTTCCCGCAATACAGTTTGCTTTAACCTTCGCAGTATTACTAACAATGCAGAATAAATAGACTCCTTTATTCCTATCAGGTGATCTACGTCATGTTCTCTCATTATGCTCACAACATTTTATAACAACTAGCTTCTCTTCCAATATTATAGCCTTTCTTTTACGTTCACCACCCGCAATTTTACCACGAGGATGCATCTTGCTAACATTCTTGTCACTTTGTCCTTGCATTTTATGGGTAACACAACAGAATTTGCAAAAAAAAGTGCTGTATTCTCACAGTACAGTGATCGCCTGATGTAGGTGCTCTTTCAGCGCTAACCCATTGTGCATGCTCAGGACAAAGCTTGCAAAATGCTTGTGATGTTGATGTGCACTGATGGAATCACATTATAGCCAACACAAGTTTGCGTTTTAGGTATTTGTCTGGATAGTTTCCCTATTTGTCAGTCACGTTATAGCCACTTCATGTTGCAGGAACACCCACTGTAGCAGAATCCCCTGTACTAGTTCAGTGTATGATCCAGATACCTTTTGTAATGGCTTCTGATTTCTCAGAGTTTGCGGTTGAGCGTGGGCTCCGTGACAACTTGTTTAATTAAAAATTTGTAGTCTAGTTTAAAAAAAACACATCAGCCAGTTGCTGAATTTCATGGACCTTTTCCAGAGTAATACCAACTGCTGAAAGTTAGTGTAATTTATTTCCTCATGTAACTTGGAGTTTAATTTCCATCCACTCCTTAAATTGTGTAAAGTTGCAGCATCTGCTTGAAAGTAAGATAGCAATTTCTGTAACTTATTTGCCTGAATCTTTTGTATACCTTGGACTGTAGATTTTGTGAAGCAGAGCTTTATTACTAGAGAGAAGCTTGGCAGTAACCTTTTTGCTTCCTTCCCCATGCCTTCTGAAAGGACTGTTAGTAAGAAGTAAACTGAACACTCTGCCAATGAAATATTGCACATATTATCATTCCTGCAAACTGGCAATTCGTTTACTAAATGCAAAGATGATGCGTGACAATGGTTTGGATTTGGCCACAGACAATCTATGGTGGAGCTGTGGTATATTTGAAGCCTGCTGTGCCATAGCTGGCTTTCAAAGTAACTAATAAAACGTGGCTGAGCTCTGTCACTGGGTAATTAGACTGTCAGAACTGCGCAGGTCTCAACTTGTATTAATATTGTACCTTCATTTTTGTAGAAAGCCCTTATAGGAGCTGTCAGATAAAATTTGATGCGGAGCTACATAAGGAGGCATCAGCAGAAGACCAAAAGGATGGTCAAAGATGAGTTTTTAAAGCATCTTAAAGGTGGAGAGGGGTCTGGAGATGCAGTAGGGGTTGCGCTGGGAATTCTAGAGTTTATAGGGGAGACAGTTGAAGGTACGGTTACAAACACGGGCAGAGGAAATGCTAGAGAGCTGTACAAGAGGCTAGAAGTGGAGGAGCACAGACCTCTTTGAGAGTTAAAGGGCTGGAGAAGGTTATATAGAGGCCATATGACCATTAGGGCATAAGGATGAGAACTTTACATTTAAAACGTTTGTGTTTTTGGAATGATAATTTCTTGCTAATTGCATGGATGATGGCTGATCAGTACCTATGACAAGGTCAGACGTGGAAACAAACTTTTGGATGAGCTCAAATATTATGTTGCAATGTGAACTTACTTGGTTAATCATTTGCTCCTCTGTTTGCTTCCTTTCCTGTCCTGGTGTTGCTAACTTGTTTTGGGATATGGTTTCACAGCTAACAGTGATTCCTCGCTATCTTACCCAAGTGGCACGTTTATGTAAAATCTTAAGTGCTGTGCAAGGAACACTAGGATGGTTGTGATATTGCTGCTGAAATTGAAGAAGATTTGTGGTTACTTCCCAGCAACAGTCAATGAAGAACCCACTCTCAGAAAAAACCCTTTTTGACCAAGTATTTCAACTGTTGAGCGTCTTCTCCTTTGTAGGAAGTCTTGCACTGTTTCAAAGGTAAAGCCTCTGCATCTGAACTTCCCATTTCAATTGCTAACCTGTCTAAATTAGTGAATCTGAATTTGGGTAGAAACAGAAGAAGTATAATTTACAGGCAGGCAAGAAAATTTGTTGCTGTAGAAGAATGTAATTTTTATATAAATATATAATAAAAACATTTGCAAATGTGATGGCGTGCTGGGACTGTTTTTGATCTTATTCTAGATTCATTAGGTTTGCCACAGAACAGTGTCTGGACTCATAATTGAAATATCAGGTTTCGGTCTTAGTTAATAAAACACTCCACTGACAGTGAGCTTGAGCACAACAAGTTTTAATTATAATATTCCGAGGAATATAATCAAAACAGTTTCCTTCCAGATGAGTCATCGTTATTCGAGAATTGATTGCTAATGTCTTGTAGTCCATTTTCTTTTGTGTCTCTATGCTGGATTTAATGCTGCTGTACTTGTCTGGACTATTGGCCTAGTAACTTAACCACAGTGCTATTATTTGTTATTAAAAACCACATACAGCACACGGTTGCGTAGATAGAGGTTATGATTCTTGATTATGCTGAATCAGATTGTTCTCAGCTACAGCAGTGATTAAATGTTTGAATGTAATGCATCCCCTCTGGATTAAGTCTTGGTTCTCTTTTGGGGTGGCCACTGTACCGAAATCACGAGAGTAGTTGACCTCCAAGAAAATGAAAGGAGCAATAAAAATTCTATTAAAGACAGAAGGAAAAAGGGAGGTTACCAATAATTTGTAATTTTGAGCACAACAGAGAATAATTGAGTAAAAGAATGATCTATAATTGTTTAATCCAATAATAAATAGGAAGCAATTTGTTTCTCTGGTTTTTTACTCAGGAGAGTTAGTAAAATCCTGCTGTAGGGCAGCAGACATAAAACTGTGCTCAACAAATGTCATTGAGAATGCCCTGCATCATGTTGTGTGACACTTTCACTATGCTAAATGGGACAAACTTCAGACAGATCAAGCAATTCAAGACCCAGCATTAATGAGCTGCAGTGGGCCATCAACAGCAAGAGAATTTGTAATTCAGCACAACCTGTAACCTCATGGCCCAACATATCCCCCACTCAACTGTTGTCATTAAGCCAAGGGATCGATCCTGGTTCAGTTGAGAATACAGCAGGGCATGCCAGGAGCAGCACCAGGCATACCTAAAAATGAAGTGTCATCCTGGTGAAGATACCGCAGAGGACTACCTGTATGGAGATAGTGACTTGAAGATAGTAAGACAGCCCTGATGAACAGTTTCAGCCTGAAACATTGACTTTCCTGCACTTCTGATGCTGTCTTGAACTGCTGTGCTTTTCCAGCTTCACATCTATTGTCAAGCACTACCTGCATGTCAAACAGTATATTCGGCAAATGACAGCTGGATCTAAGTATTCCCCTGACCCAACACAAGAGATCTAAGCTGTGCCACATCCAGTTGTGAATAGTGATGAACAATTAAACAGTTTGCTTGAGGAGGACGCTCGACAAATATCCCCATCCTTAATGATGGAACAGCCCAAAACATAAGTTCAAAAGGTAAGGCTTCAGCCAGAAGTACTGACTGGATGATCCATGTTAGCCCCTCCAATGTTCCCTAGCATCACAGAAACCAGTCTTAAGCTGATTTGATTCATTCCATATGATATGAAGAAACTGTTGAAGGCACTGGATAGTGCAAAAATATGGGCCAGGCTCTTCCAGTACAGTTACAAATACTGGATTCTACCTGATAATGTGGAAAATTGGTCAGGTATATCCTGTACACAAACTGGACAAATTCAACCTGACCAGTTACTACCCAATCAGCCAAGTCTCAATCATTAGTAAAATGATGCAAGATGTCATCAACTATGCTATCAAGCAACCCCTTCTCAGCAATAACCTGCTTAGTGATGCCCAGTGTGGATTCTGCCAGGGCCATTCAGCTCCTGACCTCATTACAGCCTTGGTTCAAACATAGTCAAAAGATTTAAAATCCAGAAGTGAGGTGAGATTGACAGTTCTTGACATTGAGGTTGTATTCTTTAGAGTGTGGCATCAAGGACCCTCGGAAAGCAGGAATCCGGGGCAAATTCTGCTGTTGGAAACATACCTGGCACATAGGTAGATAGTTATGGTTGTTGGAGGTCAGTCATCTCAGCTTCAGTATATCTCAGTAGGAGCTTCTCAGGGTAGTGTCTTGGGTCCAACCACCTTCAGCTGCTTCATCAATAACATTCCTTCCATCATAAACTCAGAAGTGACGGCTTTCACTGATGATTGATTGCACAACGTTCAGCATCATTAGCAACTCCTCTGATACTGAAGCAGTCCATGTTCATGTACATCAAGATCTAGACAATATCCAGGCTTAAGCTGGCATGTGTCAAGAAACATTCATGGCACACAAATGCCAGGGAATGATCATCTCCTTTTTGACGTTTAACAATGTTACCATCACTGAATTCCCCATTGTCAACATTGACTATTAACTCAACTGAGCTCACTGCATAAACAGTGGATATAAGAACAAGCCCAAGGCAGGGAATACTGAAGCAAGTAACTCCCCACCTGACTCCCCAAAGCCTGATCACCATATACAAGGAACAAATCAGGAGTGTGATGGAATACTCCCTATTTGCCTGGATGAGTGCAGCTCCAACAACACTCAAGAAACTTTACGTCATCCAGGTCAAAGCAGCCTGCTTGATTGGTGGTGGATGTGGTGCCAACGATCAGTAGCAGCATGTAGCCCTATCTACAAGGTGCATTGCAGAAATTTACCAGAGATCCTCAGACAGCACCTTCGAAACCCACAACCACTTCCATTTGGAAGGATAATGCAGCAGATAAATGAGAACACCTCGCTCTGCAAGTTCCCCTCCAAGCCATTTGCTATCCTGACTTGGAAATATTTTGGTATTCCTTCATTGTCGCTGGGTCAAAATCCTGGAATTTCCTCTCTAAGAGCATTGTGGCTCAACCCACAGCATCTGGACAGCATCAGTTCAAGAAGGCAGTTCATTGCCATCTTGTCAAGGGCAACTAGGGACAGATAATAAGTGCTGGCCAACCAGCTACACCCACATCCTAAGTATGAAATTTTTTAAAAAATAGTTTGTATCCTGGCCTTGAGGTGCAGTAAAATGCCATTTGAAAACCTTGACCTAAATTTTATAAATTAGGCAGTATTATAAATGTAAGAGACATCTGAAAATTGGGGCATGAGAAGATCAATTTTGATGATTGATCACAGATGAAACCACAGGGCATATAATGAGCCCCACAGTATGAGCAATAACCACTTATGAGGGCCTACAGCTGTACTTGCTTTGAATTGTGGAGCTGCATAGGAATGCAAGAGTATGTTTTATTCATTCACAGGATGAGGGCCTCACAGGCTAGGTGAGCATTTATTGCCCATCCTTAAGTGCCCAGAGGGAGGGCACTTGAGTCATCCACATAGCTGTGGGTATAGAGTTACATGTAGGCCAGACTAGATAAGAATGGCAGTTTTCTTGTATTCATTTGTGGGATTTGGGCATTGCTGGCTGACCAGCATTTATTGCCTGTCCCTAGGTACCCTTGCGAAGGTGGTGGCAAACTGCTCTCTTGAACTGCTGCGAGCGGTTAGTGGACAATAATTTTGGTGCAGTCTTCCTTGTTCCCGTATTATTACAAGTTTTGCTGAGATTTATTCAACCAGGGTAAGGATTTTTGAAATTGATTTGGTATTTGTATTTTGCTGTAGTTAAATGTGTAGCTAAAATTCAGTTTTTAAAACTGCTTTTGGTCAGCTATTGTAGCTTGATGCAAATTATTTTGAATTCCTTTGATAATACTTGAAATATATATTCAATTTCTGAGCAGGTAGTAAAGATGTAAAGGTGGATGAGGTGTTGCTAATATTGTTACTCATTTTGTTTCTGTAAAGCTTTGAATTGTGATCTTTTTAGAAGAGCAGATTGAATGAATGCATTTTATTTCCCCTTGATTGTTTCCGGATCATGCATAAGTTTGCCTGTTGGCTTGTTTCAAAAATGCTGTTTATACATTGTTCAAATCTGGTTAAAATGTACAGTTTCCAGAATGCCTGTTCAAACCATACTGGACATTTGCCTAGGTACTGTGATTGGATATATGGCAAATGCTGTGGTTAGAAATCAAAACTCAGTTGTTTTTACAATCCACAATATCATCTGAATTTCTGGATAAGTAATTAATGTAGACATATCTAAAATCTAAGTACAACTTTCAGACCTAATTTGTACTTATTTAGATTTGTTCTGTAGAAAATGCCACCTGCTACACATTAACTAAAGAGGATGTGACTGCCTCTTGTGACTCAGAACAGGATATTCAGCAAGTCAGTGTCTCAAAATGGTTTTTGAAGTTTGTGAAAATAATTGTAAGCAAAATTTAGTTGGTTGTTCTGACTTACAATTTGAGTGCTACAGAGGAAATAGGTTGAGGAAAATGAAAAGAATTAAATTTGATAAACTGTTCTTTAGACTTGCATACACAGACAAAAGTAACAAAGTGTTCCCTCAAGCATGAATTTGGGTTTAAGATTTCCTTTCAGATAAGTTTGTGGTTCGTACCGCTTTCTAGCTGCAATAAGGCAACAGTTGTGTAGGCTAATGTAGATTTTGGACTCCAGTCTTCATTTCTGTTTAAATTGACTATTTTGATGTTTGTAGGTGGCTGGTGATTAGCTATAGACAATGCTTCCTGTATTCAGTATTTGCAACAGGTATGTCACAATATTGTACTAGTTTCATGCTGTGATGATCTATTCCACTGATTGGTATCAGTACACAGAAAACTTTATGAATCACTTAGGTGGAGAGCATTTAATTGGGACACAGCCTTATAATATTCCTAGCTCTCTGATGAAGGGTCTAGGCCCGAAACGTCAGCTTTTGTGCTCCTGAGATGCTGCTTGGCCTGCTGTGTTCATCCAGCCTCACATTTTATTATCTTATAATATTCCTTCCTGTTAGTTATATGATCAGTTTATTAATAAATCAATATTTGACATAATATAGTCATATTTTGTTATATAAATATTTAACTTTTTAATTCATGCACTCATAATTCAGTTAGAACAGTGAATGGATTCCTTTCCTTGTCCCCTCCCATTGATCACAACGAAGTTTGAATTTAAAAAAGGAAGTGATATTTGCCAATTGTATAGACCAGCCTGTAAATAGCATAGAATAGTCAGCCTAGTTCCTTATTTAACAAATAAACAATACTTTATTGCAAATGAAGTGTGCTCAGGGAAAGATTTTAAAATGATTAACAAAACATTTAAACCATACAAATGTGTACAATTATCCTTTTGGAGAAAATAACAAGTGTACACATACTCTCAGCATCCAGATCTGGGAAAGAAATTACAATATTAAGAAAGTGTAAATTCTAAAAGTATTTTGGCCAAATAACAATTAAATTCAGAAGATAATTATTCAAATTGGCTACACACCAGCATTTGAGACAGTGATTCTGCACACCATCTGGCGATTGAATGATTTCCTGGATCTGTCCAGCTGGCTGATTTTTACTTTCTCTGGAGAGAGTAGTATAGATTTTAGAATTATTTAAGAATCTCCACTTACAGTGAGGAGCCCTTCCAATGGGCTTTCGCAATTGAATTTTGATCCATGTTTCAGAGGACAGGGCAAAAGCTGTTATTTCAAGCAAGATATCTCATGCGTTCAAATCCAAATGTGTTCTTATATCCAGAAACCAGGTTATGTGACCTCTCCCTGAAAGTGTTGTTGCCTTGGTCGTTCTGGTCAAGCTATGTTCTTTTCAACGCAACATTTTCCTTGCTACAGCCAATCTTTTGCTTTGCAATGTGTTCTTTCTGAAAAGTGCAAGCTTTAGATCTGTATCCAATTAATGATAGTGTAAGTAATAATTTATGTAACATATCTTCATAGCTATACGTAATATATTAATAAAATAAAGGAAAAGTGGACCAATCATGGCTACTGAGGGAAATTGGGGATAGTATTTGATCCAAGGAAGGGGCATATACAATTTGCTTAAGAAGGGTAAAAATAAAGTACCAGAGTAAACTTACAGGGATCTTTCAAACTATTGAGGTTGTAGACATGCTTGCCGAGCTGGTGGGTTTGATTGCAAACGTTTCATCACCCTGCTAGGTAGTGTTGTACATGCACCTCAGGCAAAGCATTGGTGTTCTGTCCCGCTTGTTATTTATATACCTCGGTTTGCTTGGGGTGATTGGTATTACTTCTGGTTTTGTTTCTCAGTGGTTTGTACACAGGGTCTAATTCACTGTGTTTGTTGATGGAGTCCTGGTTGGAATACCAGGCCTCCAGGAATTCCCTGGCATGTCTGTGTTTGTCTTGTGCGATTACCGATGTGTTCCTTGTTGTCTGTGTGTAGTGAGATAAGTGAGAGTTGGTTTTGTCTCTTGGTGGCTAGTTGGTGTTCATGTATCTGTATGGTCAATTTTCTTCCAGTTTGGCCAATGTAATGTTTCTCTCAGTCCTTGCATAGTATTTTGTATATTACCCCAGTTTTGCTGGTTTTGGGTACGGGATCCTTTATGTTCGTCAGTAGCTTTTGTAGGGTAGTTGCCCATTTTTGAGCTACTCTGGTACTTAGGGGTCTGAATAGTCTTGTGGTCATCTCTGAAATGTCCTTGATGTATCGTAGGATGATAAATGATTCTGGTCAAGCTGCGGTCTGTCTTGGAGGTAATGGTACATTGTACTTTTTGGGTATCCATTTCTTTTGAAGACTCTGTGTTAGTGGTCCTATTCTGCTTTGCATAGTTCCAGGTTGCAGCAGTGTCTTGTGGTTCGGTTAAATAGTTTCCTGATACAGCTCTGTGGGCATTGGGGTGGTTGCTAGTGTAACTGAGAATTTGGTCCCTTTGTGTAGTCTTCCTATATATGCTAGACTGGAGTTCCTCATTGTTTTTGCATTCGACCATTATGTCTAGGAAGGGTAGTCAGCTGTTCTCTTTTGTGAATTTTTTTCCCAACAAGGATGTTGTTTGTGTGTCAGTGGGTTTCTTCCAGTTTGGTGCTTTTAATAATCATGAGGGTGTCATCTACATATTGGACCCAAAGTTTGGGTTGTACAGTGGGAAGTGCTGTCTGTTTTAATCTTTGCATTTCTGCATCTGCAATCAGTCCTGATATTGGGAATCGTATTGGTGTTCTGTTGATTTTGTGTATCTATGTTATCATTGAAGGTTGTGAGGCACAAATCTAGTAGTTTCATGGTGGTGTCATTATTGATGTTGCGAGGACATCATGTTGGGTCAGGATGAGATGGCGATATCCTTCGATGTAACAGCACTGTTTATGTCCATAAACATCGACCAAGCCAAAGAAACAATTGCCACACGTCTAGACGAATCAAGTAAGCAGACAAACCCAGGACACCAACAGCTTACAGATCAAATAACCATCCACAACCTGAGTTTTAAAACTTCTCAAACTTTATTCAATTAATTGTGAAGCTTCTAATTGAGGAAAGGGTTAGTGAAGACGAATGTTAGTCCCTTAAAATCAGAAACAAGGCAAGTTATAATGGGGAACAAAGAGATGGCAGGCCAGTTAAATACATATTTTGACTCTACCTTCGCAAAGGAAGACACAGGTGACGTCCAAAAAACTTTTGGGGAGCACAGAGTCTTGTGAGAAGAAGGAACTGAAGGAAATTAGTATTAGTAGAATCATCCTGTTCAGGACAATTGATGAGATTAAAGTTTGGAATAATCATAGAACTCCTCCAGTGTGGAAGCAGGCCATTTGTTCCATCAAGTCCACACTAGCCCTCTGAAGAGCATCCCACCCTTCTACCCCTGTAATCTTGCATTTGTTATGGCAAACCCCTCTAGCCTACATGTCGCTGGACACAATGGTTAACTTTAGTATGGCCAATCCACCTAACTTGCACATCTTTGGACTGTGGGAAGAAACCAGACCACCCAAAGGAAACCCACACAGACATAGGGGAGAACATGTAGATTCCACCCAGACAGTTGGCCATGGCTAGAATTGAACCCAGGTCCCTTGCGCTCTGAGACATCGGTGTTAGCCACTGTGCCATTCCATTCTACATCTCAGAATACTTATAGAAGCATCCCTAGGAATAGTGCATGCATTGGTGCTCATCTTTCAAGGTTCTAAATACTCTGGAACAGTTCCTGTGGATTGGAGGGTTGCCAATGTAATCCCACTATTTTTAAACAAAAGAGGGAGAAAACTGAATTATACACTGGTTAGCGTGGTATTTGTAGTGGTGAAAATACTACAGTACCCGGAAAACAGGATTGGACAGAGTCAGCATAGATTTACAAAAGGGAAATAATGTTTGAAGATGTGGAATGTTTTTGAGGCTGTAACCAGAAGAGTTGATAAGGAGTGGTTTTCTTCGACTTTCAGAAGGCTTTCAAAAAGGTCCCACATAGGAGATTAGTATGTAACATTAAAGCATTTGGGATTGGAAGTAGTGTACTAGAATGGATAAAGAATAGGTTTGCCTACAGGAAACAGATAAGTAATAGAGTCTTTTTCCAAGTGGCAGGCAGTGACTAGTGGTGTACCACTGGGATCACTGCTTGGACCTCAACTCTTCACAATATAACACAATTTGAATGAGGGAACTAAATGTTCTATCTCCAAGCTTGTAAGTGACACAAAGTTGTTTGGAAGGATGAGCTAAGAGAAGGATGCAGCGATGCTTCAGTCTAATTTGGTCAAGTTGAGCGGGCAAAAGCCATGGTAATGAAATATAATGTGGAGAAATGTGAGATTATCCATTTTCGTAGCAGGTACGGGATGGGAGATTATTATCTGAATGGCAGTAGATTGGGAAAGGGGAGGTGAAGGGGTAACCTGGATGTCCTTCTACACCAGTCACTGAAGCAGTTGCAGGTGCAGGAGGCACTGAAGAAGACGAATAGTGCATGGGCTTTCACAGTGAGAGGATTCCAGTACGGGGCAAATGTTAAGACTACACTTTGAGTATTGTGTGCAGTTTTGATCTCCTTATCTGAGGAAGAATGTTCTGGCTATGGGCGGAGTGCAATGAAGACTTACGCAACTGATTTCTGGGAGGCAGGACTGATATAAAGAGAGACAGGAATGGTTTGGACTATAGACACTGGATTTTTGAGGGGAGATTCGACAGAAAACGATAAAATTCAAACAGAATCAGACAGGTAAATGTAGAAGGATGTTCCTTATGATTAGGGGGTCCAGAGCTACTGGTCACTCTGAGGATATAGGGTAAGCTATTTAGGACTGTGGACTATTTAGGACTGGTATTTAGCTGTGGAAAAATTTCTTCACTCAGACAGTGATGAGTCTCTGGAATTCTCTGCCACAGAAAGCATTTAAGGTCAAAACATCGAATGTCTTTACAAAGGAGTTAGATATAATTTTTTGGGCTAAAGGGTTCAAAGGGTGTGGGGTGAAAGTAGATACAGGATAATAAGTTAGATAATCAGCCATGATCATTCTGAATGGCAGAGCAGCCTCTGAAGACCATACAGCCTACTCCTGCTCCTGTTTTCTACGTGATTGTATATATTGTGCTGCAGGGCTGATCCCCAGATTTCCAGTGGTGAATTCCTCTTTTTCTGCTTGGTTCGCATGGAGGAGTATCTGATTGTTGGGAAACATGAGAATTGTTGTTTGGATTTTTTAAATCCTCACAATTAAGTCTGCATTGTCACTTCTTCCGAATGAAGGATCCTGGTTAAAAGAAAAGAGACTAAATTGAGATTTATGGATAAAATTACTTTTGTGAAATAGGACAGTGATTATTCACTAATTTTTCACATTGGTTCAGAGTTCAACTTAAAGAGCCACAGTGTTGTAAATAATTGTTTATCTAAATTATCCTTTTTATCCTGTGAAGATCCATGTTCAGTTGCACACCTGGAACAGATTGTGTGTGTCATTGCTGTAGAAGATGCCTTGGCATGTTTGGCTTTCCAGAGCTTGTACTAACTCTTCAATTGGTTTTAAGTTTATTTGGGTCCTCAAAAGAAAAGATTATTTGACAGACATCTTATTGTTACTTTACATAAACTGAACTATTAGATGTATTACTCATCAGTGCTTATTGGCAAGTGCTATGGGGAGGAGTAGTCATTTTTTGATGAAGATGCATGGAATTAGAGACAGTAAGAACTGCCGATGATGGAGTCAGAGATAACACAGTGTGGAGCTGGAGGAACACAGCAGGCCAGGCAGCATCAGAGGAGCAGGAAAGCTGATGTTTTGGGTCAGGACCCTTCTTCAGAAAAGAATTAAATATGTAGAATTGTGTGCATAGAATTAAGTGTATATTTCTAAAATGTGCACTGAAATCGTTCAGTTATTTCACAGAACCATTCAATAGTTGTGCTATAAAAGAAGACATTTCAGCCCATGGTTTCTACAGTAGCTGTCTGAGCATTTTATCTTGGTGCTCATGACCTGTGTTTTCTCTTGTGACACAGTGTTTGTATCCCTAACTCTGAACCAGGAGGCCTGAGTGACTTCACCTGACGAAGGAGCAGCGCTCCGAAAACATGAGATTTCAAATAAAACTGTTGAACTGTAACCTGGTTTCATGTGACTTCTGACCCTGAACACCAGCACTGGCACCTCCACATCTTGACTAATAATGGCAGGTATCCTGTATGCCACCTGAGATGCCTTATGTACCTGTCCTGCCTTCAAGGATCTATGGACATGAACGCCAAGGTTTCTCTGATCCTCTGTATTTCCTAGGATCCTACCATTTGAGGTGTATTCTCATTTTTTGTTAGTCCTCCCAAAATGCAACACCTCACACACTTTTCAGGATTGAACTCCATTTGCAAATGTTCAGCCCATCTGACCAACTGTCTATATTGTCCTGTAGACTAAGACAGCCTGGACACAGGCCTTCAATCACAGATGCACCCTTTAACCATCACCCCTTACTTCCTACCACAAACCCAATTTTGTATCAGAATTGCCCTGGATCCCATGGGCTCTCAGCTTAACTAGACTGCCATGTGACACCTTGTCTAAAAAAAGCCTTGCCAAAGTCCACATAGACTACCTCAACTCTATAACCTTATGAGGATAGTGACTTCCTTGGCAAATTCAGTTAAATTTGTTAGACATGATCACCCCTTACCATACTGACTATCTTCAATTAATCCTTGCCTTTCCAAGTTGATACAAATTCTATCCCACAGAACTTTTCCAGTGGTTGTTGGACTGACTGGCCTGTAGTTTCCTGGTTTATTCCTATAGCTCTCTTGAATAATGTTATCATATTACCCTGTCCTCCAGTCTTCTGGCTCCCCTGATGTGGTCAGAGAGGATTTGAAAATTAAAGTCAGAGCCCCTATATTCTCTTCTCTGGACTGCTACAGCAGCCTTTGACAGATCCCTCTGGGCCTAAGTATTTATTCAGTTTCAAGCCTACTAAAACTACTAATACCTCCTTTAATGTTAATTTGTTCAAGTATATGGACCCCCTCCTGAATTCTACACCTACATCATCCTCCTTTATTGTGAAATCAGAAGCAAAGTATTCATGTAAAATCTCAGCAATAACTTCTGGCACCACACACAGATTACTGCTTTGATCTTACTCTGTCCGAATTATTCTCTTACCCCAGTATATATTTATAAAGCACCCTTTTGATTTCCCTAATTGTAACTTGCAAGCATTTTTTCATGAACCTTCTTTGATCTCCCAATTTATTTTTTGAACGACAACCCCACACTTTGGATACTGTACGAGAACTTCTGTTTTAGCCTTCAATATCTATTTCAGGAAATGCAGAAGGACCCAGACCCGAAATGTCTGCTTTCCTGCTCCTCTGATTCTGCCTGGCCTGCTGTTTTCATCCAGCTCTACACCTTGTTATCCCTTAACATCCAAGGTTCTGTGCACTTGTTGGCCCTACCTTTACAGGTTCACCGTTACAGGAACATTTAGCCCTGCACTCTCACTATTACCCTTTTGAATGCATCCCCTGTTCTGATGTGGATTTTCCCACAAGTTGTTCCCAGTCCCCTTTGGCCACTTTCTACCTTCGTAAAATCAGCCTTCCCCCATTTCAGCACTTTTACTTTTGGTCCAACTTTGACCTCACCCATATTACCTTGCATCTTACTGAATTATAGTCATTATCATTGAAATGCACTCCACTACCGCATCTACCACTTGCCCAGCTTTGTTCCCTAAAGTTAGGTCCAGCACTGCCCCTTTTGAAGGACTTTCTACTTGATGGCTTACTAAGCTCTCCTGGACACTTTTTTTAATGCCTGTACAGGCCTTTCGGACTTTGTTAATCCCAATCAATATTGGAGAAGTTGCGATTCTGCCTATTTTGGTTACCCTTCTCTGAGTTTGGCTACATATCTGTCTGATGGCTTGGGAGTCTATAGTGCACCCTCAGCAAAGAGACAGTGCCCTTTTTGTGTTTTTTAAGTTTTATTTCATTTTCTTCTGCTTCCTGTGCCCAATGTAGAATCATCTGTATGTATATGAACCATAATAGACTTAACATTTTATTCAAATATGTATCATTTCTGACTCTTCAAATTAAGTAACACCCAGTTTATAGTAACTCCCTTTCCTGTCAGTTAACTAACCTTTTATCCATGCTGTTGCACTTTTGTAGGCTTTCTGTATGATGTAACAACCCCTGTAGAGACTGATAACTTTGAAATATGAATGTTCCAATGACTGACTCAGGGATCACATGGCATGATTTCATGTTTTAAGATGTTTACTGTAATCACACGAAAGTCAACATTTGCTAAATGTTGCTTCGTTTCCCATTCCTGCAGTACAGAAAAGGCATTCCCCAGTAATTTACAAAAGTAATCCCAAACTGCATTTATATTGTAATACTCTGCAGAGATGTAGTCTTATGATTAAAGCCAAAGCTCCTTCTATTTCTTTCAGGGTCTTTTCTCTCCACTTCACTAGAGTGAATCCTCCAGTGTCCTTTTAAACAAAGTCCTCTTCATTCAACCCTTTGAGCACAATTAAATGGATTACTGTTCACGAAGTTCCCTCTTGTGACTCTCTTTTAAGTCTTCAAAATCCTTGTTTCCTTGGACAGAGATTCCATCCTCACTGACCGTCCACTTAGCACTAAACGTAAAGCCGTCCTGTTCTTCTGCCAGACAAGTCAGCACCTGTTGTAGATGTCCTTCCTCAAATCTCTGTTAGACTGCCTCAGAGTTAGGGCATCAATAAAGCTGGTGTTGTGTCCTTTCTGTTGAGGTGCTAAAACTTACCCCTTGCTTTCAGTGGGTTTGACTGAGCCCTGTTCCTGTGGTAACCATGTGACATGGACTCATCTCTGGAACACTCAGTGTAAAGTCACAGCGGCTTGTCTCAAGGCAAATTTGTAGGCGGTCCCATCTCCTCATCTACTTTTGTTTTACTTTGACTTAAAGGAGACTTTTGAATTGAAGGAAGTAACAAGCTGGACCTCTTATGATTTTGTAACTGTCATGACTCAACTTGAACTAGTGTACTGCTAATTATTCCCCATTACTAAACAAACAATTGCAAAATGTACAAAAACTCCAATTCGACCACACAGGTGACCTATTTGCTTGACTGACTGCTACTCAGGATAAAAGGAATTCCTACCAGGTCTTGTCATTTGCAGAAAATAACAATTGTATCACATTTAACCTTAAATGGCAGAGAAAAGAAAAAGTTACCAATCTATTGTTATGCAAATTAAACCACACCCCTTTATAAACCCCAAATACATACTATTCACTCAGTATTAAGACTGATAAAAGACCAACAGTTTGACACAAATAGTATTGGGGGGTGCGGGGAGGAATGTCAGGGATAACAATATTCTGAAGATCAAAAGTACATTTCTCCAGGGTGGGTTAAATTTGTCTCCCATGGTTCCTTTTGATTTTTAACACACAAATCACACTTGTCTGTAAAGCGAAGTATATTCTTTACTTTGATAGTGGACCTAGTGTTTTTTTCTTGTTAGAATTCTTTCTTTTAAGCTTTCTCAGTTTTCTTGCTTTTTCACCAACACACAGAGACAGAAGATGAGAGGGAGGTTTTCATCTCCTGGCTGTGGAGATCTCTGGCTGCCCTGCACTTGTTTCAAACTGCAACCAATCTGACTGCTGGCAGTTGTCCCTCAACTCAAAGACTCTTGTTGCCACTCTACCGCAAAGATCGTCCTCATGGCTTTTCCAAGCAGCAAAGTGCTGCACAGCTAAGAATGTGCTGCACTTGATGTTTCCAATTTGCAAAACTCAGCTGGCATTTCAGGTATACAACCGTCCAACTTCCATTCCAGTTTATAGTCAAAAATGGGAAAATATGTGATTCGACACAGTAACAATGATATCTTCCTGTTCCCTCTGAAAATGTAACTGAACTTTTTTCACCACTTCTTGGGATACAGATGTTACAAGCAAAACTAGCATTTATTCCTTTTTCCTAGCTACATTTTGTGTAGCTGGTGGTGAGCTGCACCTGGAACCCCCACGGTAAAGGCACTAGTGCAGTGATGTTTGGTTGAGTGTTCCAAGATTTTGACCTATACCAATGCAGGAACAGTAATATATGTTCATTATTGATTAATGTGTGATTTTGGAGGCCAGTTTCAATATTCCATGAGCCTATTGCGCATGTCCTCCTAGGTGGAAGAGTTTACAGTTTTGGGACGTGCTGTGGTGATTTTCTCCAATGTATTGTATATCATGCAATTATGGTGCACCATAGGTGGAGGGTATGGACTTGATTCTTTTTTCTGCTCTGCATAGATTATTGATTAGGTGAACTGCTTTATTGTGGATGTTGTTGACACTTCTGTGTGCAGTTACCTGTATATGTTCAGGCAATGGAAGACATGCCATCATGTTTGGGCTTTGTGCCTTGCAGGTGGTGGAATGACTGGGGATTCAGGGACATTGGTTAGGCAGCCACACTATTTGCTACATTTTCTTTATCTGTATAATTTACACTTTTTTTGGAAAAAAAAATTACTTGTCAAACATCTTGTTTAAGACAAATCCCAAGCAGCTAACTGTGCTCATCATACGCATCTGTAAATGCTCACCTCATGCCAAATTATAGTTTTGAAGATGCACATCTGATACTGTAGCCTGTGGTCATCCAATTTCATCTGGTCTAACTAATTTTTTGAAACTATAGTCATCACATAATTGCAAATTGTCTACATTTCTAAGTCGTAGCCACAGATGTGGCAAAAGTGAAATTAAAAATGGTCAAACCATTGATGAATTCCTTCTGCCTGTGAAATATTGAATTTGTATATTTAATATAGAAATTGCATCAATGCAGCACTGTTTTGTGGAGTTTTTTAATATTCATGAGATGTGAGCTGACCAACATGTGTTCTCCATCCATAATTGCCCTTGAGAGGACAGTGATCAACTGCCTCTTGAATTACTGCAGTCCATGTTGTGATTTTACATTAGCAGTGCTGTTAAGGAGGACATTCCTGGTTCAAGATCCATTGACAGTACAGGAGTGTCATAAAATAAACTGGCCCTTTGGCTCAAACTGGTCCATCTTGACCATGGTGCCCACTCAGCTAGTTCCAGTTGTGTCTGCATTTGGTCCATATCCCTGTAAACCCTGCCCATCTGTGTACCTATCCAAATTTTTAAATGTTGCTGCTATACCTGCCTCATCCACTTTTTCTGACAGCCTATTCCATATACAAACATCTGCGTGAAGAAGTTGCCCCTCAGATCCTTCTTAAATCTTTCCCCTCTCGCCCAAACCTGTGCCCTGTAGTTTTCAATTCCCCATCCCTGGGGGAAAAAAAGACTTTTTGCATTCATCCTGTCTATACCCCTCATGATTTTGTACACCTCAATAAGGTCACCTCATTCTCCTACATTCCAAGAAATAAAGACCTGGCCGCTTTACTAATAAGTTGCATATCAATAATTATGAGCATTTGATTGAATTGAAAGTTTTAATAAATATGTGATTAAAACATCCTGTGACTGCTGGCGCAATGGATGATCTGTCTGTGGAATACAATTTTTGTGGATTTATGGTTCATTTGTAAAAGTGGAAAATAATTCTGAAATTTCACCTATTGAGGTTCATGGAGGAATTTGCACTTCATTTTGAAGTTTTACTTGTGATAAGTGCCCCTCTTGGGCTGAACAGGATTCTCTGGCATGAGCTTGTTGGACATAATATTTTTCTCCTCTTCTATATTTGAACTTGGAGTATAAAGGCAGAACCCATCATTAATAATGTCACTTCCATCCTTTTCCCAGACTGAACAACAACTGGATTGTGCCTTGGATTTAATGAGGCGTCTGCCTCCTCAGCAAATTGAGAAGAACCTCAGTGATCTGATCGACTTGGTAAGTACAGTTTGAAAATATTGACCACTTGTTACTTAGTGTCACTGTGTCATCTCCTGCAATGTAGATCTCGTGCAACCACCAAGTTGCAAGCCTTAGAATAAAATTGAACATCTGCATATGCTTGTGAAATAGAAACAGAAAATTCTGGAGATGTATAAAAGATCTGTCAGCATGTCTGGTTGCTTTGTGGTGGGGCAGGGGAACAGGGGTAGGTCATAACAAGGACTGATATGCTTTGGGAGATTTTTAGAATTTCCAATCTGTGTTTTTGTTTTTTTTTCCCCACTACTTGCCAGAATTGCAGCTATAATAAAAAAAATCTACCTGTTGCTTACCTTCTGGCAAACTTAATCTTGTGTTCCAGTATTATTGTGTAGCTTTTTATTTCAATACTGACTCAGCCTTTATATACCTGAAATGCGTGTAGGTAGTTCTGGTGTCATGACATTCATTGCAATTCTTATAAATCTTGAACATTTTTTCAAGGCCATGTTAGAACATCTTGCTGTCTTTTGCCTAATTACTGCACAATGTCTGACTACATAATTTCTAAATATAATATTGTGTCAAGGGTTCTGTTTTCACGCTAGACATAATCAGAAGCCAGTTGCAGTCCTGGAACTAGATGCCACAATTAATTGTTCAGTGATGCAAAGATAACCTTTTCCTATTTTGAGTCCTCGTCATTTTTAATTTCATTTTACCCTGCAGTGACTTTTTTTGTGAACATAACATTTAACTCTGTTTTCATTTCAGAGTATCTTTAAATATGTCCTTTGTCCTCTGGATTGAATGTTGGCTATTGTAGAAATGCATTTTTTCTTTGTGTTGTATAAATGTAACAACTTTGCAAAGGTGTGATTTCATTTTTAAATACGTATGACTTTACAAGTACAATTGTGAAGAACCATTCACTTCTGTTTCAAATTCCAACTCTGTTATGAAATAACCAAAATAATTTTAATTTTCCATATCTAGGATTATCTGCCATCTTCAGAAGCATTAACTCAAAATTAAATTGACCCTTGAAAAATGACTGTACTCCACATAGCTGTATGCAGACTGATTTGTTTTTTATTGTAGTCTCAAACTCTCAATACTCTCTTTCCTGTTGTCAGTTGTTGTTTGGCTATTGTACTACAGCTCCAATGTTACTATGGCTAATAATGAAACCAGTTAACAGAATGTTGCTCTTTATTGAAAGAGGGTTGGAATTTGAGAGCGAGGAAGTGATATTATTGCAGACTCAGTCAGGCACCATCTAGTGTACCATGCTCATTAGGCTTAAATGTGAGAATGGGTTCTGGTTTTCTGGTCTCTGGGGTTTAAAAGATTGACTGTTGATGTGGTAGACTTGCTTAAAATGAGAAGGGAAGAGTGAGGTAGAGAAACCATTTCCTCCATTCGCAGTATCACAGAATTGTTACTGTGAAGAAAGCGATCATTCAATAGACAATAGATAGGTGCAGGAGTAGGCCATTCAGCCCTTTGAGCCAGCACCACCATTCATTATGATCATGGCTGATCATCCACAATCAGTATCCTGTTTCTGCCTTATCCCCATTCAGCCCATTGTGATTGAGCATTTCACATTTTTTGCCATTCTACTGCCTTTTCTCCAGAGCAATACACAGTTTTCCTTCTCAGACAATCATCTAACTCACTCTTGAATGCTTCAATTGAGCTTGCCTCTGGTATACACTTAGAGCATTTCAGACCAGAACAGCAAAAGTATTTTCTTTTATTGCCAATGTTTCTTTTGCCAAATACTGAAATTGGTGTATTCTCATTTTTACTACTTTCAGTAAAGGGAACAGACTTTCCAATCTATTCAGACAACCCATGCTTTGGAATACTTCTATCAAATCTCTTGACATTTTTCTCTGCAAGTAAAACAGCTCTAATGCTTCCGGTCTAGCTTCGTCGTCCCCAGAATCATTCTTGTGAATCTTTTCCGCCCTTTTCCAACCTGTTTACACGTCCTTCTTAAATTGGCAGTGTTCAGAACTGGGGACAGTAGTCCTTCTTCAGATTAAACGTGTGTCCAATTCATGTTCAACGTAGGGTCCCTGCTCTTGTATTCTGTGCCCCTATTAAATTTCCAAGAAGTGTGATCAACAGATTTTGTTAGTTAAGATTATCATTTGAAATAAAGGCAGGTAATTAGTAACTGGTCTTCATTAGTTTTGTAAAGACCAATGAAGGAACTTCCACATTTAAAGCACATTGCAAGACCTTTGGATGTCCCAAAGTGTCAGATGGCCTCATTTGAACAAATGTGACATCTTGGAACCCTAGAAATCTGGTGTTAATGGGGCATCAGAATAAAAACTTTCTGCTGGTTAGTGTCTTACCTGGCACAAAGCAAGATCATTGTCGTTGTTGGAAGTCAGTCATCTCAGCTGCAGAACATCTCTGCAGGAGTTCATTGGGGTAGATATTTTTTAATTCGACATGTTCAGTTTTGTTATGACACCTTTGAAACAGGGGAACTTGAACCTGGACCCCTTGACTTAAAGGCAGGGACGCTACCACTCTACCACCAGAACCCTGAGTTTGTCAGGGTAGAGTCCTAGGCCCAGCTATCCTCAGCTATTTCACTAATCACCTTCCGCCCATGATAAGGGCAGAAGTGGAGATTCTTCCTAATGTTTACATAATTTTAAGGTCTATTCATGACTCCTCAGATATTGAAGCAGTCCATGTCCAAATACAGCATGACCCAGACAATAGCCATGTTTGGGCTGACAAGTGGCAAGTAGCATTTGTGCCACACAGGTGCCAGGCGACAACCATCTCCAACAATGGAGAGTCTAACATTGTCTCTATGTCTCTAACAATGCCATTTAGGTAGGAAATTCCAGGATTTTGACCCAGCAACAGTGAAGGAACAACGATATAGTTCCAAGTCAGGATGGTGCGTGGCTTGGAGGGGAACTTGAAGGTGGTGGTGTTCTCGTGTATCTGTTGCCACTGTACTTCTGGTTGGAAGCGTTCATGGGTTTGGAAGATGTTGTCTGAAGATCTCTGGTGAATTTCTGTGGAGCATCTTGCAGATAGTAGACACTGTTGCTACTGAATATTGGTGACAGAGGAAGTGAATCCTTATGGATGTGGTGCCAATCAAGTGGGCTGCTTTGTATTTAAAAAAAAAAAGCAGAAATCAAACGTCATTCAAGAGTAAAATCACAGTAATGGACGAAAGTGGTTCAAAAAGGCAGTTCAGCATCACTTTATCAATGACACCCATGGCTGGGCATTAAATGCTGGTCAGTCAGCAGCAATCCCCTCATCCCATGAGTGAATTTTTTAGCAAATGAGATGGTCTGAATTTTTTGATTAATCAAACCAGTTGTCAGGAAAGTTACTTAATATTTATTTTTGTCATAGTAATTCAGTGTACAATGTAACTAAACAGTGCTTGAAATTATATTTCTCACTTCTGTTCAAATTAATTATTTCTTTAGGTAAATGATTACATATGTGTATATTGTTTAGGTACAATCTTTGTGCAATTTCTTGCTTGTTACTTTTTTTTTAAATGTGTGCACACAGATGTTTCAAAGCAGTTCAAATTTTAGAGAAGTAAACTCTTAATAAGCAACAAGAATTTAGATTTTTGATTTGAAGTTGAAGACATAGTTGAAGAAGAGGATTTTAAAATCAAGATAGTATCGATATGGAGCAGATACCTCAAAAGGAGTTTGACAGGGCAGGTGTGTAGAAGCAACGATTGGATGTGCTCAGTGTGCATAAGTCAGCCAGTAATGCCCATGTCCCATGAGTGAATATTTAAAAAAAAAAGAAATCAAAACTTTATTGAAGAGAAAAACTATAGTGTTTGGTACCCAATAGTGGTCGATATTTGTGAAGAATATATACATGTCACATAAAATGTTGTTGAATTGTGAGATTATTCAATATGTTAGAAGGTGCCTCGAATGGGCAGTTAATAGATTTGATATGGGAGTATAGAGCGAAATAGGCAGAGGAGGAGGAGGTAAGAAATCTGTGATACCGGTAATAAGGAAGAGTATTCTTAGAGGGAAGAGGAATGAAGCTGGATGAACACTTGACAACCTATTCTTTATACCCTGTTGTAAGTCAATATTTGGTGACATTTCCATGATTGTGGATGTCATGTCACTGAAGAGACTCTGCCGAACTAAGCAGATTACAATGACAGTCTTAATTTTAAAATTGTTTCTATAGTATGGTAGCAACTTCACTCTCAACATTGAAATTAGTGTTAAATTCCTTTCAGATAAACAAATTTAGTTTTTGAAACTTCAGTTCTGGACAGAGAGATTAAATATTCTTCTGCAGTCACTCTCCAGGATATAGATCTGCAAGTTTTCACAATTGGTTTTGTTTCATTCTAATATGTTTATCAGTTATAGGAGGTCTTGTGGTGTAGTGGGTAGTATTTGGGCCAGAAACCTTGGTTTGAGTCCCACCTATGAACTTGATGTCCTTGGAAGTTATGTTTATAATGTAGTCAAACAAGTTGATTACACAGTAGCACATCTTTCTTAAATGCGCAGATGGTAGGCAGTTAAGAGAAGGAAAAATTTCTGGGCAGTCAGGTGATAGAAAGGAAATTTCAATCCATAGCTCCATACTACTTCATGTGTGGAAATGTGTGTGTTGCCACATCAGCTCTGATTCCCTGAGTGATCTGTTACATTCCTCCATAATATGTATTGTCTGGAACAAAAGAGAGAAATGAGGAATTTCAGATTCTTAAAGATCAGCCTTGGGGTATTCTTGATTTTATAGTGCTTAACTGGTATAGTATCATCTCAGCAGTTTATGGTTTGTAATCAGCTATGATTTAATGAAGTGATAATTGCTTGCCATATAGTTGTTGGGTTTTGATTTCTTCTTAGAAAATCAGCCAGAGAATCACAACAGACTATAGTGGCTTTATTAAAGGCACATACATGGGTAATCTATCTTTGGATTTACCAGTATATTTGTATGCTACTGCCAGGGATATTTGGCAGACTGCACTATCTCTGACCCAGGCAAAGTAGGACACCACATACCTGCGCAAGAATTCTCGCTTGGAAAGGAACAGCTGCTGTAACTAGATTCAATCTCCCATCAAGTCACAACAAACTCATCCATATTACGTGAGAAATGTCAGGCAGTTGCCTCTTGATCTAAGTGCTGTGTGCACCTTAGCCAAAATAGCTATGATATGCTTTGCAAATTAATAGTCCCCAAAGTTCATTTAAAAACTTTTGAATGTTCAAATTTGCAAACTTGCATTGCAAGCAGAGGTAGCCAAATGGCTGGCAAATTTAGTTAAATACCTTCTTCCTTCAGGGCTGTTCAGACCAAATGGGGCACGCTGTCAGCTAATGTATGTGTAGCACGTTGACTCTGTATCAGTGTTGATCTCAGGACATTTAGGGTCTGAATCTAAATTCTCTGACCTGTTGTGTACGTTCTTAAATTAGTGTTTCAAAAAATAATTTTGTTCAGTTTTAACTGCTATAAACTGCATAAATCGAGATTGATTTTTAGCATCAAGTTTTTACAGCGATTGGAATTGCTATTTTACTTTGCATAGCTTAATGCTGCTTTTAATACTATCGTTTTGTTCAAGGACTATAAATTATTTTCTGCATGAGAAACATATAAGCTTACAGAATAGGATCAGGAGTAAGTCATTATGATCTTGGCTGACCATTGAATAGACACTTGCCTCCCTCCCCAAAAATCACCACCACACATGCAATCACATCATACCCTTTGGTCCCTTTAGTCCTAAGAATGATATTGAAAGCATTGAGTGTTTTGACCTCAGCTGCTTTCTGTGGTAGAGAATTCTACAGGCTCATCATTCTTCGGGTGAAGACGTTTTTCCTCATCCTGATCCTAATGGCCTACACCATTTCCATAAACTGTGACCCCTAGTCAAGAAATGGTTCATAAACAGGTATCTTACAAAAACAATTCCAAACTGTTGCCTCTTCTATTCGGTCAAAGCCAATAATTGCTTATATTTTCTCACTAAGTCTCTTCAGTGCTTGGTTAGATATATACCTAATGGTTGAAAAAATCATACAAGTCATTTTGCAAACTCTGCCCCCAACAAGATTTTAAGCATTGTTAAAATGATCCATCCATTGTTGGGCCAGTGTTGGGACTACAACAATTCACATTGTACACGAGCAATATGGACAAAGAAACTGAAGGCGTTGTTGCTAAATTTGCAGATGACACAAAGATAACTGGAGCAATGGATAGTGTTGGGAAAGTGGGGAGGCTGCTGAAAGACATGTACAGACAAGAAGAGTGGGAAAAGAAGTAGCAGATAAATACAATGTGGCAAAGTGTGAGGTTATGGTAGGAAGAGTAGGGTCACAGACTATTTTCTAAACTAGGAAAGGCTTCAGAAATCTGAAGTACAAGGGGATTTAAGTGTTTTAGCTGAGGATTCTCTTAAGATTAGCGTGCAAGTGCAGTTGGCAGTGAGGAAGTCAAATGCGGTATTAGCATTTGTGTTAAATGGAGTAGAATACAAGAGCAGAGACGTACTACTGAGGTTGTGTAAAGTTGTGGTTAGACCATTTTTTGGAATATTGGGAGCGATTTTCGTCGCGGTATGTAAGGAAGGATGCACTGCCGTAGGAGGGAGAGCTAGTACATCCTCGTAATTAGGTGCAGCGGGTGTTTGCAAACAGTGAACAGGTTTACAACATCTTTAGTTCTCCAGGTGGTTTTTGGAAGCTTTGTTGACATTCTTGGACTGTTCCTGTGAAGCTGTAGATTATTTCTATTTGAAGTCTACTGGAAAAATTAAAGGACTTGGCTGTCCTTTTAGCTGTGTTTCCGACCCTTTGCTTAAGCTCTGTAGGAGCTAATTCATTGCATGATCATCTTCAATTCATGCAACGTGTAGTCATTAAGAGCTATTTTCCTAAGTTTAAAATTAATGGCATGGTGCAATACATACTAGCTGCATTGTTGGGCTCAGATTAGTCACTAGTGTGAATATGGCTGCTGAAATATTTGAGGACTAAAAAGTGGCAATTATTTTTCCCACAAATGGTAAATAGTGTGTACTTTTTTGCGCTTGTCATAGTCCATCACAAACACTCACTGTTTTCATTAAGAAGTTGATTTACAATTCAGGCTTTGGCACATCTGTTGCTGTTTTTCTAAGACTGCAGCACTACCAATTATAGCTCATTAAAAATGTCAGGCTAGTGTGGTAAATGTACTTGAGGAAAATGTTTTCTACTTGAGCATTAGGCTTCTAATGTTCTGCAGTCCTATAGATTACTTTACTTTGCTTTTAATTTCAATACACATGTGGAAAATAAAAATTATATATTGTACAATATCTCTTAAATTTGTTCTAAAATACTTTGACCTCTTCAATTCCAACTAAACTCAAACTTGTCAATTTAAAATGGAATGCCTGTGTGCAATATCATAAAAAAAATTGATGCCTTTTTACGATTGTAAAAGTATGAAACACTGGAAGCGTTTATTTTTGGACAGCTCTTGAGATGAAATCTTGATAGCTCCTGTACCAGGAAGAGATGGTAAACTATTTGGTGGGTTGGCATTCCAGGGTTTCTGTAAAGCTGAGACGTTCATATTTTTCAATGTACCTATTGACCATTTTTTTGTATTACATAATAAAACCTTAACTTTGTACCATTCCCATCATCTTTCTTTTTCCTTTTCAAATGTGGCCATAGAAAACTATAATAGAAACTACATCAACTGGTCACAGTGTATTTCTGTCAGGGGTTTTCAAACGGGTCAGAATCTCAAGTGTGTGGTAAGCTGAAAGTTTGGGATCTTGAACTTCAAAACAGCAATGTCTGACAAAGATACTCTAACTGACGAGAGAGCTGTGTTCTCTGTCTAACAGGTCCTATTTTCACAGTGCTCCCCAACCAACACTCAAGTCCTTAGTAAGGGGTCATAGTGGGAAACTGTTTGGAAAGCACTGATTTTTACCTTTCGATCAATAGAGGTGCTGTGATTTATTAGAGGATACATAAAATGTTAGTACCATCTAATGACCGTTGTGTTACTGGGATCAGTTCACATCCAAAGTTCCAATTATAACTCCGACTATCTCATTTGCTGTCTTCGCCCCATGTCCTAAACCTCACCACTCCACAGTTTCTTGTCCTAAACATTTCCCTCAGAGTATATGGTGGCACAGTGGTTAGCACTGCTGCCTCACAGTGCCAGGGACCCGCATTTGATTCCAGGCTCAGTCAACTGTCTGTGTGGAGTTTGCACATTCTCCCCTGTCTGAGTGGGTTTCCTCCGGTGGCTCCGGTTTCCTCCCACAGTCCAAAGATGTGCAGGTTAGGTGGATTGGCCATACTAAATTGCCCATAGTGTTCAGGGTCGTGTAGATTAGGTGGGTTATATAAATCTAGGTGGGATGCGCTGAGGTTCAGTGTGGACTTGTTGGGCCAAAGGGCCTGTCTCCACACTGTGGGGATTCTATGATTCTATGATTATCTCGTTTATGAAGCCTTCCACCTATTTATTTCAATTCCTCTCCTTTCAGCTCCGGATCACCAGCTTCCTTTCCTCTAGAATAATCTGTGTTTCCATTCAGAATTATTGTTAGACCAATTCTTCTAGGAAAAAAAAAGTCCTTTCAAATTCATTTCTCCAGGTATAGCCTTATCACAAGCCTTTCCCTTTCTTTTAGTTTAAAGTCCTTAAATGAAGATTCTACCTTGCTCAAAGCAGCAAGGCTTTGATAGTTGCTACCAATGTACTGTGTTACTGCAGTTACAACTTGCATTCACTCTTCATATTTTGTGACTTCTCTGGAGCCCTTGATGGTGGCACCATTCCATTCTTGTTGACCATCTAACCTCTGCTCACTCTGATAATGTAACACAAAAAAAAGTTTGGCTTTCCTTCTGCCTGTTGTGTTATAAATACATTATCTTCATTAGTGGCTACTTCTCCATTCCTGTGTGGGCACCTGTATTGTAGAACATGTTTCCACTTGACATCAGATGAGCAGTTAGCAGCTTCCTTTGGATTCCAGTTAGAATATTTAGTTTAAAGCCAACTGTGCATGACGGTCGTGGTGGTTGGGTAGGAGGTAAATATAGGCCCAGTGACTTCAAGAAAATGAATGAAGCGATGTTCTCAACCCAAATATTAATTAACAAAATCCAAACAAGTTACAGCAACTGGGTACCATACTTCAGAAAGGGTGTGAATACATTAGCATTGGCTTGGAAAAAATTCACGAGATTGTTTCAAGGTACAAGAGATTTCAATTATATAGAGAGATTGTGCAAAATTACATCTATACTCTGTGGAGAAGCAAAGGTTGAAAGGTGATCTAAAGGTATTCGAAATTGCAGATACAATACATTAGGAGAAATTGCTGCTATCAACAAAAGGACCAGAATCGTAGATCACTGGTTTAAGCTGTTTAGTCAAAGAAGCAGTGACGATAACGTGGGGGAAAAAAAATTGTGCAGTGAGTAATTTGGATCTGGGATGCTTTTTCCAAGCGAGTAATGGAGCTAGATTCACTTGTAACTTTGCAAAAAGGATTGAATAAACATCTGAAAAGGAAAAAAAATGCAGTTCTTCACTGGGAAAGGCGTGGGACTGGGGCCAAGTGAGTTGCTCTTGCAGAGTCTGCACAGCTGCAGAACGCTGAATGGCATATTTTTCTGCCCTAATCATTTCATGAAACAGTTATTCCATAACTCATCCAGTGGTGTATAAAGCCACAGAGTTAGAAAATAATCAAAGCAACTGGAATCATCATACTTCCCTGTGATAAGGTGAATCTATTAACTGCGGTAGTCAGAAGTATGATGAGGAAAACATCAACTTGAAATGTTCATATTTAAATTTGGACTATTTGCTGTACCCAGCCAAGAGGTTTGATAATGGACTTGCTGCATTAAAATATAATGCATTATATATAATTGTGTATTGCTTCTTTATTTCTGAAATGTATCCACTTAATTTTTAAGATTAGATATATAGTGCTCTACAGCTTTTGAAGATTAGTGTAAGATCTTGGCACTAGATAAATTTGAGTAACTGAAAGGTAACTAATAAACAGTGATAACTGTTTGTCACCATTATTACAGATTTCAGAGCTTGTGGGAAAAATACTTGAAGGTATAGGGTTAAATCTTGCTCATGAGATCTACATTGTGACTGCCAAAATAAGCTGGAATGTGGGGAGAAAATACCCAAAACTAAAACAGAACGTCTGATTTTGCATTTCTAATTTCACACTTTTAGTGCCAAATGTCTTTTTAATTTTAGCTTTGAGAATTGGTTTAGTGATCATTAACTTATTGCAGGCAAGGAGGAGAGGGATTGCCACTTAACAAAAGGTAAAAACAATGTTGCAGTTTTGAAAATCAGGCCATTACCCATTCCATGGATAATAAAATGTGAGGCTGGATGAACACAGCAGGCCAAGCAGCATCTCAGGAGCACAAAAGCTGACGTTTCGGGCCTAGACCCTTCATCAGAGGTGCTTGGCCTGCTGTGTTCATCCAGCCTCACATTTTATTATCTTGGAATCTCCAGCATCTGCAGTTCCCATTATCTCTCACCCATTCCATGGAGTCGGTTTCTCAATGCATCTAACACACTGCTCATTTACTGATTCGCATTTTGGAGGAATGCATACCCTTGCTGTTGTGTTTGTATTTATTTTTGTCTCTGTTCCCTGCGAATCTTTGTTGAGAAGTACATTCCAGCTATTTTTCGTTGACGTAGTCAATAATGTAATATGTTCACTTGATTTGCATTTGGCATAACTACCCCATGTCTTGGCAGAGTCTCCTCCGAGGACTGTTCTATGTTTTAAATGTAATGTAAAAGATTTGTGGAAAGTTCAGCCAGTTCCAACCACAAATTTATCTTACACTTGAAATTAATTTGATGAGAAGGTTCGCAAGTCACTGGCTCTCTAAATTGATTTACTTCCACAGTATTGCACTTTTAAGTGCTGAACAGTTCTTCAATGTGATTTATATTTGATTCTAGCAGAAATGTAAATTTTGAAGGGAGCAATACTGAGTGGTATGTCTCCAAGATTCTGTTTAATCTTTGTGGAATTAGCCAGGGTCTCTATTCTGATTTATGATTTTCTTAAGGCCATCTAATCCCAAGGTCCCTCAGAGTTATTCTACAAACACCTGCATCTTGTAGAGTCTAATGGAAAGGGCAGACTGACTTCTGAATGTGGAGAGACCTTTCATAGTCTAATGGCTTTAGAAATCCATTCAATCTGCTGTTAACAAGACCCTAAACAGCTTCTTCATTTATTGGAAGAAGTTCTTCGACGTGTTGCTCATGACCTCTTGTGTTTCTGGAAATTAACCTAAACGTTTTGTTTTGGAATGACTGCTGTGAGTAGTAGCCTGCAGAGTTGATGTGCCCAGTTTCTGAAGAATGCATTGACATTAAAAGCCTCATGTTCTTCTGGGATTTTTTTTGTGTCACTTTGCTTTTATTTGTATTGTATCTTCAGAGTTTCTTCCCTTCCTCGGTATGCTGAAGAAGTTCATAAATCTTGAATAGTGATAACTTTAAACTTGCACTTAAAAGCTGCACAATGCAGCTTCCTCAATGATGCTAACTGGTGTAGTGAAGATCTTGAATATATTGTTATTTTCTCCTCCTCCCCTACAGAGATTACCGCTTTCACCTGTTACCAGTTATACAGTACAATTTTTTTTAAAAATATGCAATTATTTTGAGCACTGTTGATGGGCAGTGTTTGTAATAAAAGGATCAATCTGAGTAAAGTAGCATGTTCTGTATTGCTAGCACAGTTAGGCAAATATCAGGAAACGTAATTATGGTAACGTCAGCTAAGTAAGCAATGAGCATGAATAAACAGTGAACTACTTTAATGAAAAGTTTGCTCTAAAATATTGGAATACTCTTTTTGAGATTGGATCTATTCCACCAAGAGTGTATATTGTAGCCTATATAAAATCATGCACCAGCCACTTCATGCTATTCACAAAAATAAATATTGGAGACGTAATCAAACATTTTACTCTGCAAAAACTGCTTTGTTAATTTTTTTTTTCCTCAATCTCTTTGCAGCTCACTTCACATAGTTTGGGGTCCATACTGGTTGTAGGGCAACCAAGACTACAATGTTAGGCAAGTGGATTTTCACTCAAGGTCCACATATTTGCATCACCCTATCGCATACTGGATGACAATCAGTAATTGAATTCCTAGTTTACTTCCTCTTTTCTACTGCCTTTCAAATATGCTAGGGAAAATGCTCAGAATTGGATGGAAGGAATAACATATGTTCATCTTCATGTCTTGAAGTTTGTGATCAATGGCAAATACTATTCTTCCTCAATTAGCTCTGAAGCAGCCCACAAACTCCTGATGAGGATTTTGAGTGGAAACGTATCGTATCTAGTGTCTGATATGGGTTGGTGTCCTCTACACTAGAATATGTGAATAGAGTTGGATGCAGCAAGGTTCTTCAACCAGTAAGCTTGAAGGATTCGCACTCCGACATGAGGCCTAAATGAGGAAGTGTAAAGCAGAAAGCAAGTTAGTATAAAGTTAATACAAAGAAAAGATTATTGAAAGAGAGAAATAAATACAACTGACAAACAGAAAGCAAGTTGCCGTCTCTAATTAGCTCCCAACAGAATAAGACTCCACACTTGGAAAATCAAATTTTTGGATCAGGGAGATTTTTTGATATAAGTTCTAAGACATGAGCCAGTTAGTGGCATTGTTAGCCAAGTCAAATGGTTTTGATTCAGTCCCATTCTGGAACTTGAGTGCATAAAATAAGGATGACCTTAAGAACAGAATTGATGGAGTGCTACACTATTGGAAGGGCCATATTTTGGTTTAAACACCGGCTCTGTCTTGCCTAAAAGATCCTATTGCAGCATTTCTAAAAAGAGCAGGTGAGTTATCTCCAGTAGCCTGGGCAATATTTATACTTCAAATGCTATCTCAAAACTAGATTGGCCAGATCACAATTATATTGCTATTTATTGGAATGAGCACGCTGCAAATTGGCTGTTGTGTTTCTTCCTCTCCAAGAGTCACTATTCCTCAGATATTTTTCATTAGCTATAAAGTGTTTTGACATTTCTGGTGGTTATGAAGGGCATTACATAAAGGCAAGGTTTTTCTTTAATTATCTTTCTAAACATTCAGCTGTTTCTGTGTATATCAGCCCCAATTTGGTTTAGGTGTATTTAAAGAACAAGTCCCACAAGTTCAAGGCATTGTATAATTTAGAGTCAATACATCAGCATCAATTGTCATATACCCTGTTGAGGGGCAGGTATTGCCTGACAACAGTTTCCTGAGTAATATAACAAAGCGTGGGGCTGAATGAGCACAGCAGGCCAAGTTTCCTGAGTTTTCGGTTTACCTATCTTTGTGTATTCTGCAAATCATATTCACTTTTGTGATAAAGGTGAACACCGATAGCTTTGCTGATGTTATCGCATAATCCTGACCAATTAATTTTGTTACCATTTTAATGAAAAAAACAGCTGTTTATGCTTATTCTGTTGAAAATGTTGACAGTAAAGTCTAGACTGCTAATATGCTGTAGCTAGGATTTGAAGCTTTTCTGGAAGATGTTTCAAGACTGAAAAATTTACAACTCTGTTTAGTTCTGTTCAGCAAAATGAAAGTGCTGCAGAATTTATTAACATCAGTTATATCTTTGTCTTGATTTTCTTCTCAATTTGCAAAACCTCTAAGCAATTCTTTTGACATATTGCATTACTACTAATGCATTCTTAAAAAAGAAACCCCTGCAGGACCAGTTGATTATAAGATGTTGAATCATTGCATCCTGTTGTAGCTTGCTTTTGCTTTTGGCTTTTGCCCTGAAAATGCCTCCTAATTATGTTTGAGCAGTACAGATGGTAAGCATATTTTAGGCTGTTTGTATATAAGGGCCATGAAAGTATTAAGTATTATTCCAACTTAATGTGCACAAGGTTGTATTTTTTCTGAGTGACAAAAAATATCATTTTTAATGTGTACATGTGTAAAGATGAATATTTTTGTGTATCCATTTGTAAAAGGTGTAGGTTTATTTTCTATCTATATTTTGGGCAAGGGACAAGGCAAAGGAGATAGAATGCACCCTTTCAAGTAAAGGTATTAGCGTAAGCAGCCTTTCAGGTCTCAGGCATAGGGAGAAATAAAAACTTGTCTGGCAAAGACATGCAAATATTCCCAGACCTATTATGTTGCCATTCAAGTTCTGCGACTGCTGTTAGCTGTGCAAAAGTTGGGTCATTTTGTCTTTAGCAACAGCACTCTAACATTGGTTTTCAGTAAACATGATTTAAAATATTAATGTAGCATTTAGTTTTAATTTGAGGCATTTGACTCCGTATACCGCTTAAAGTAATAATTTAAAAATCCAGAATGTGTTCAATAATGACATTATTAGTAATTTGAGTAACTAATGACATCACTAATTACAATATAACCACACGAGCATTATATCGAACAGAATCCTTGGGACTACCAGTGTTCCATAATGTTTTGCAATGTAAATTATGATTAAAATTGCAACCATCACATTTTAAAGGAAGCAGAGTTTTTCACTTTCCAAAACTTAGAGCGCTGAGAATTAACAACGATACAAAATCCAATCATTACAATGCAATTAAAATGCAGATTAAATCTCTTCATTTCTGACAGCCAAGGTAATTGTTAAGCACGAAAATAGTCTGCAGTATTTTAATGGTTTGAAATGTGTCTTTGATTTGGCAAGTACTGGTAAGGTTCAAAAGTGTCAGGGTTGTGCAAGTGCTAGTTTCAACCGTTTGTTTCTCATGTGTTTGGCTTGGCTTTCATTACACACTGCGCACCAAATTCCCAACTGAAGTTCCAATAAAGGACCGCATCTGAAAAAATGACTTTCATTTCTTTCAGATGCTGACTGCTTTTTTTTTGACTAACACCTAACATTCATGTATTATTGAGTTTTAAAATAGGTAATTTGACTTCTTAAATTTTAAAAGAAAAGTGCATGCTTTCCCTCATTTGTGAACTGATGTTTTAAAGGTTGACTTAAATGTTAACATTTTAAACATGTTTTAATGTTTATGCTGAGTTGGACTTTTACACAAGTTTTTTTACACAATACACAAACTGCTTTGATGGAAGTTTTGTCAATATCTTCAGGAAGAACTAATCCTGCTGGATTGTTGCTTTTAAAGTTTTTGAGTCTGTGATGAAGATTTGATGAAAAGTGGAAAGGAAATTTGTATAACCTGCTTCACTGCAGAGGTAAAATAAATCTGAGTAGAATATCCTGAGGTAGACTGTGTATCCAGCTGGTCGACGAGGCTGAAAGAATGGAGCTTTTGTTGGCTGGCCTTATTAACTGAACAAAGTTTTGTATTTCTATTGGTTCTTTGTAACCGCCTTAACTATGAATGCAATTTGCTTTTCTTTTGCATGACAGAGAAGCTACAATAAGACATCATTTTTCTGGGAGCTTGTCTCATGTGCATGAAATAGCCAGCCTTGCAAAGCTTTCTGTATTCATGTCTGGTACCAGATTACACCACAATAATTTAACTGTTGCTGTGTTTCATTTCCTTATGATTTTTAACACTGTTCATTACATTGAAGTAATGAAGTAAGAGTATGAAAATGCTAAGATCTGCATCTGAATTAAATCATTGCTCACTTATAATACGTTAGATAACCAATTTTTGAAGTACTCTACTACTCCTGGCTGTATCCTTCCAAACCTTTCCTATTCCTGTACTTATCCAGGTGTCATTTAAATGTTGTAACTGTGCCCACAGCCACCGCTTCCTCAAAGTTCATTCCACGCCCAAACCACCCTCTTTTTAAAAAAATTGCCCCTTGTTGCTTTTTTAAATCTCACTCACCTTAAAAAATGTCCCCTGTTCTTGAAATCCCCATCCTCAGGAAAAGACACCTACCGTTAACTCTATCTACACCCTTCATGATTTTATAAACCCCAATAAGGTTACCTGTCAACCTCCTCCAATCCAGTGAAAGAAGCCCCAGCCTTTCTTTATAACTCAAACCTTCCATTGTTCTGGCTGGGCCAGCTGTAGAAGCAGGCGGATGGTAGATTTGCCTATTAAATAGACCCCTCATTCCTTGATATTTCTCCAGCTCCTTTTGCAACCTGTATGTGCTTAATGTGATTGATGAATGACCCACCTTTTGAATATTTTTTGATCATTGTTATCTCACACCTCTGGACCAGGTGGGACTTGAACATGTCCCTGCTGGTTCAGAGGTATGACTACCACCAACGTGCCTCAAGAGAAATAACCCTTTTTTTGTGCTATATAGTTGTTGCAAGGAGTGTTTTGTCACAGCAGAAGATGTGTCATCTTGCCTGTAAGATCTGCATGAACTTTCAAGTGCAGTCAGTTTACTTGTTCGGCTAGTAGTACATTTAATCAAGCAGGAAGGTAGTTGTTTCAGTGCCTTTGTGCATTTTTGTTTAGAACAGCTGGAGGGTGGAGCAAGATCATTGTGACCCTAGGTCTGCATTGTTAATCTGCTTGGGTCGATTAATACTGAGGGTTAAGATATGTGCAGTAGAGAAATAGGTTAGCATCTGTTGCCTGTTACAGACAGAAATCATGAATGCTGGCCTCTGTATCCCCTTGTGCCCTCCACCTAAAAGTACACAGCCCAAGTTGCACTCAGAGTCTCAAAGTTTTTGTGTGAATTGTATATGATACTGAATGAAGAGCTTAAAAAGTACCTCTGACACACATCTGCTATAAAGGAAGGACTGTAATGGAATTAATGTAGGTTGAATGTTAAAGAGCAAAATAGTGGTACATTGTGTTTGTCATCATATTTTAAGATATAAAATTTGTCAGCCAAATGTTGGAAGAACATAATCCAGCCTTTGTAGAGAAATGTCAGTGATGCCATCCTCTTAGCATATTTTAAATCTGCCAGCAGACAGGTACTCATTGCAGGCTAATGATAAACCACAGATGGTCTGAAGACCATTGCCATCTTTGCTGTGATCTAATCCTTCCTTAAATTGTTGCAGAGAGAATTGGTTGCTTCTCTTTCACACTAGCTCAAGAAATTCACATGCTGATGCAAACAGCATGTTCTCTTGTTTGCAACAATGTAGGTTCTAAGAATATTGATGATTTCCAAACTCCCCGCTTTTTTCCAGATAAAATCTCTGCGTATCCTGCCTGCCGCTCTTCCTTGTGTACTGTAACCTACAGCCTTCCAATCCATCATCTTGATGGGCAGAGGCACAGCATAATAAATAAACCGTAATGCGATTTCTGAACTCGATGAATGTGCACTTCCACCTCCTTTCATGTTTCAAACTTTTCCAATCCACAACCCATCTAAAGTAGTCTTTGAGACAGTGGAGATTACAGATGCTGGAAGCTAGAGTCAATAAATTTGGAGCTGGAAAAGCCTTTTGGACCGAAACTTTGACTTACCTGCTCCTCGGATGCTGTCTGACCTACTGTGCTAAACCAGTCTTAGACTTTGATGCTTGCATTACATTTCTTTGAACAGGAACCCAAGGTGAGTAATCTGATAAGATGACTCCAGTTCCCCAAAATAGCTGATGGTTGAGTCTTCCAAAATTTAAGCAATGGGCAGCTCAATTCTAGGCCTTGCCTTTCACCTCTGTCCTCCTACCCAAAATCTTTGCCTTGGCATGAAAAATTTCTCTTTACCAGCTCTTAAGAGCCCAGTCTCACATAGCCCTCCTGCTCTCTTTATAGATTTCCCACGGAATCCCTACAGTGTGAAAACAGGCCATTCGGCCCAACAACTCCACACCAACACTCAGAAGGGCATCCCACCCAGACCCATCTCCTTACCCCATAACCCTGCATTTTTCAGGCTAATGCACCTAACCTTCACATCCCTGAACACTATGGTAATTTAGCACAGCCAACCTACCTAACATGCACATCTTTGGACTGTGGGAAGAAACCGGAGTGCCCAGTGGAAACTCACATAGACATGGAGAGAACGTTCAAAGTCAACTCAGACAATGGCCCGAGCCTGGAATTGAACCCAGGTCCCGTGAGGCAGCAGTGCTAACCACTGAGCCATCCTGCAATGCCCAGTATTTTCTAAAGAACCTGTTCATGGATATTACTCGCACCTCTAGTGCAGCTAGGACTTGAACCCCAGGCCTATTGACCCAGAGGTAGGGGCACTGTCACTGCACCAAGAACTCTTGCTCTTTACTTGCTTTGTTTTGTTGTGGCTGATTAATGAAACTGATTTTGACTTTTTTAAAATACGGCATGTGTAGTCTAAATTTATAGTGTTTGGAATGCATTCGTCTTCCTTAGTGGGTGAGTTTGTTCCTAATTTTATGGTGATTTTAAGAGTAAATCTTACTAGTTTTACACGGAGTTAATGTTGCTGCCATCAAATACCAGCAGGTTGCTTCTGAACTGTTCTCCTTCTAAATGATCCTTATGATTAATAGTGAAATCCATCATGTTTTAAATCACCACTGCAGGGAGAGGAGATATTTGCAAACCTTTTTGGAATTTCCTTGGTGGTTTAAAAAATAAAAATATTTTTATTTATATCGTACCTTTCATGTCCGTAGGATGTCCCAAACACCTCACAGACAACTAAGTATTTTTGAAGTGCAATTTTTGTTATCAAGTAGCAAACACGGCAGCTTATTAATTTACAGCATGCTTCCTCAGACAACAATATGACAGTTATCAGATTTGTTTTTCTGATGCTGATTGAAGAATAAATATTGGCTAGGACATCCTCTGCTCTTCACAGTCGTGCCAGGGGATCTTTTGCAGAAATCTGGGGGAGAAAATGGAGGCTCAATTTAACAAATTCAGTAGTACAGTTGTTCCTCAATACTGCACGAGAGTATCAGCCTTGAATTTTGTGTTTATGTCTTGGTATGGACTTGAACTCCACATACTGTCTGACTCCATGGTGAGAGGTCTACCACAGCTAGCAATGCAATCTTGGACTTGGAAATTTGAGAGTCAAAATTGAATGAATTACACAGCCAAGTTCTTGGTGTATTGTTCTGTGAATGTTAAATGTTGGATTTTCCACAACAACTTGATGAAATAGAGTTGTAGAGATGTGCAGCTCGGAAACAGACCCTTTGTCCAATTCATCCATACCGACCAGATATCCTCAACTGATCTAGTCCCATTTGCCAGAATTTGGCCCATATCCCTCTCAACCTTTTTACACGTATACCCATCTAGATGCTTTTTAAATGTTGTAGTTGCACCCACTTCCACCACTTCCTCTAGCACCTCGTTCCATGCATGCACCACCTTCTGCATGAAAAGGTTGACCTCAGGTCCCTTTACATCATTCCCATCCCACCTTAAACCTATGCCGTCTAGTTTTGGACTCCCCTATCCTGGGAAAAAGACCTTGACTTATTACCCTATCCATGACCCGCATGATTTCATAAACCTCCATAAGGTGAACCCTCAGCCTCCAGTGTTCCAGGGAAAATAGCCCCAGCCTATTCAGCATCCTCTTACAGCTCAAACCCTCCAACCCCAGCTGCATCATTGTAAATCTTTTCTGAACCCTTTCAAGTTTAACAGTGCCCTCCCTATAGCAGGGCGGTGCAGTGGCTCATTAGTTAACAGTGCAGCCCCACAGTGCCAGGCACCCGGGTTTGATTGCACCATTGGACAACTGTGTGGAGTTTGTACGTTTTCCCTGTGTCTGCATGGATTTCAGCTGGATGCTGTGGTCTCCTCGCACAACCCAAAAACATGCAAGTTACGTGGTTTGGCCATTGCTAAATTGCCAATAGTCTTCAGGGATGTGTAGATCGAGTGTTTTATCCATGGGAAGTGCAGGTTTACAAGGATTTGGTAAGGGGATAGGTCTGGGTGGGATGCTCTTTGGAGGGTTGGTGCAGACTTGTTAGGCCCAGTAGCCTGTTTCCAAACTGTAAGGATTCTAAGGATCAGAATTGAATGTGATGTTCTAAGAGTGGCCTTAACAATGTCCTGTACAGCAGCAACATGACCTCCCAACTTCTATCCTCAATGCACTGATCAATGAAGGCAAATATTCCAAACACTGCCTACACCACCCTGTCAATCTGTGACTGTACTTACAAGGAACTGTGCACCTCCACCCTTAGGCCTCTTTCTTTGGAAACACTCCCCAGGGCCCTCCCATTAAGTGTATACGTCCTGGTCTGGTTTGCCACTGCAACAAAATGCAACACCTCACGTTTATCTAAATTAATCTCCTCCTGCCCCTCCTCAGCCCCATTGGCCTATCTGATCAAGGTCCCGTTGTGTACTGAGCCTCCTCCGCTGTCCACTATACCACTTATTTTGGTGTCATCTGCAAATTTACAAACCGTACCTCCTATATTCACATCCAAATTATTTACTTAAATGATAAAAAGCAGAAGCCCAGCTCCGATCCTTGCAGCACACTGCTGGTCACAGCTCTCCAGTCTGACAAACAGCCCTCCACCACCCCCTACTGTCTGCTATGTTCAAGCCAATTCTGTATCTGATTGGATTCCATGTGATCTACCTTGCTAACCAGTCGACCATGAGGAACTTGGTTGAGCATCTTCCTGAAATTCATATAGCCTTCATCAATCTTCTTTGTCACGTCTTGAAAAAAACCCTATCAGGTTAGTGAATCATGACTTCCCATGCACAAAACCATGTTGATGATCCCTAATTAGTTCTTGTCTTTCCAAATGCCTGTAACTCCTGTCTCACGGAATCCCCTGCAACAGCTTTCCCACCACTGATGTCAGGCTCACTGTTCTGTAGTTCTCTGGCTTTTCTTTACCACATTGGCCAACCTCCAGTCTTCCGGCACCTCATCCAGTATCTTCCCTAAATACAACCATAATGTTATCTTTAACCAAAAACTCCCCCCTGTTTTGCCTCCCTTTCTATCCTTCCTATAACATCTGTACTCTAGACCGTCATGTTGCCAGTCCTGCTCCTCCCTAAGCCAGTGGAATGTTTCTGTGATCGCTGTGAATTCTGCATCGCATGTTCCCAACCAAGCCTTGGATTAATCTCCTAACCTGTTAGGCCTCTTGCATTGAAATAAAGGCAGTTTAATTTTGCCAGTCTTACCTCATTCTCTGTCTTAGTCATGCCTGCTTTGACTATTAAACTTGCTCCTCTTCTCTACTGTAGCAGCTCCTGAGCCATGTGTTCATCTGCCATATCCATCAGCTGTTTAAAGAGTGAGTCTTAATCTGCAAGGCACTTAAAGTTGAAACTACTCCTTTATTAACCTATGGCCATTAACTTACGTAATCTAGTTTGCCACTGACCAGGAGAAGCTAAAAGGGCTATGCTAGTAGATAGATCTTAACATGTATAGAAGAGCTAAAATATTGTGGTTAGTTGGCTCGCCAAACTAGTTTGTTGTTTCTTCGCAGATGTTTCATTACCCTGCTGGGTAACATCATCAGTGCAGCATCCAATGAAGCGCTGATGTTATCAACAAACACATAGAGCTTGACCTCATATACACTCCACTGCAAAGGAAAACCGGAAGTGAGGTAATCGAGCTCAACAGGCTACAGAGTTCAAATAACAGATCAGAAGACACAACATCAGAGCCTGCACCGATGATGTTACCCAGCAGGGTAATGAAACTTCTGCAAAAAAAACAACAAACCAGCTTTGCAAGCCAACCAACCACAACATTGCACCCTAGCCACAAATATACTCTAAAAAGATCTAAAATAGTACTGAGCTGTACAAATGGCAGTTTGATATCATTTGGCCTGTACAAAGGTCACCAAGAATGAAACCAGTCCAAAATGATGCCGTGGAGGAGAGCACCTAATCAAGCACACCAAGGTGGTCAGAGATCTGATTTGTAATGTCCATGGTATAGCTCCCCATGAAAGTTGTGCAGTGGAATTGCTGCAAGTCTCTAAAGAGAAGCGTGAACTCAAATTTGTCAGAAAGAAAGTTGGTATCCATGTGAAGAGAAAGAGAAAACTCAGCAATGTGCTGGGAACAATGAGAAATGCACCTGCAAAGAAAGATTAATCTGCATCAGGTTATTACATTGAAGTTCTTAAGTTATCTGCTTAAAAAAAATTGCATCAGCAGTGGATAATTTAAGCAGACCCTCTGGCATCATGTTTATGCCCTCTCCCATTTATGTTTTGCATATTCTGATGTTATTAACTTAGGACATTGACAGTTAGTCCACTTATGTAGTTTAAGCATATTGTTGCACCTGTTCCCCTTTATCATTAGTTCAGCTATAACACTGCAGTACAATTTTAAAGCAGATGCCAGAGATTGGCACTCCGTTTTTGATAAACCTGGTCACTATGGTGTAATTTTCCTTATTGGCAAAAAAGCAAGGTCTGGTCGACACTTTTAACAACAATATCAGTCTTTCTCCAGGATAGAGAAAGAGTGCATTTATTAAAAACAATCTCCTATATTTGCTTTTCTCTTTAAATCTGGTGCACCTTGAGATTAATTATTATTAACCACCTGATTTTCTGTAATGTGGTATTATTAGGGTAACTAACTGCCCTAAATGGCTCTGTTACAGGCCAAATAATGGAAGCATTGTTCTGCAAGGCTTTAAAGAAGATGGCTGCTGTTTTCTTTCCTTGGGGTTTTCTTTATGTTTCTTATGTCATGTTGCTTTTTTCCTTGATGAATGCAGCATTACCTTTCCCAGCTGCATACTTTGCAGCACTATTGGATTTGTACCACACAGTTTGTACAGCTGAAACTTTTCCTGGAGAACCCTAGTTTGTTTTTTGTTGCACTGTGGTCCGGACATAAAACTCTGGAGCATGTCATCCTGTATTTCTTCTGGTTTTCAGCAGAGATAAATAGGTGAACAGCAATGAGAAAAAGAAAACTTTACAAAAGCAAATATAGTTGTCAGATTTTTGCACATCTTTGTTACCTTTGCTCATCCAGAATTAAATTTGATATTTGAAACCTGATGTTCTTTAATTACAAAAGTGCTGTTTCATCAAATTAAACCACTTCTTTGACTGTTTGCTAAAATTTGCTGGATTGAAAAGTTTTCACTTTGTTCTAGCCATATATCATTTACTCTTGAGACCCTCCAAGTAATATTTTCTTCCCTTGTCTCCCAACTCTGAGCTTATAGTATTCTTTATGCAGTATTCTCCGTAGACCTTGGTGTGATGCTCACCGTCAGGAGGAGCAGGCTTTTGGATTAGATTGGAACATGGTTTGGACTGTGTGGTGAATTGTTGATTTGAGTTGTGTTGTTTGTCATTGATTTGTACTAGATATTAAACAATGCAAAGTTCTAATTTTCTGGGAAGTAATGCCTATCTAGTCTAAGTCTCTGACATGAGATCATCCTTGGAGACTTTCACAGAGTTTCCCAGTCACCGTAAATCAGAGGTAGACAAACAGGAGGCTGGAAGAACACAGCAGGCCAGGTATCTTCTGGTGGAAGGGAGCAGTCAACGTTTTGGGTATTGCCCTTCTTCAGGACTGCATTTGCAATGAGTCCTGAACAAGGCTAATGCCCGAAACATTGACAGCTCCTTTCCTCTAGATGCTGCCTGGTTTGCTGTGTCCTTCCAGCCTCCTGTTTATCTCCCTTGGATTCCAGCATCTGCAGTTTTTTTTTGTCTTACAATAAATCAGAGTTTGTGAATGTGCCACTCTCCTGATTGTACCAGCAGCAAACTCTCCCAGTATTCGCCATTGTTGGCCTTGGAAGACCATGCCCTTGTCTTCTTGCTTCGTGAGTTAGTGAATGTTTCCAGCATTTTGTATGTTTATGTCAATGTTACCTAATATTTAACATCAATTCTTTTGTCACCTTTTCTGGTTTTGCGAATTGAATCAGAATGACATTAAGCTGTGCTGGAAATAACCATCTCGAAATTACTTCAAAAATGTTAGTTTTGATGACACTTGTGAAGATTTTCAGCTTTGTCCCCTAAATGTCAGAGATTAGGGAAAGGTTGCACGAAAAATGTTGAAAGTTTGACCAGATGGCACTAAGACAGTTGTCAGTTTGGAGTTTTATTTAGGCAATAACTACTAATCTGCCAATGATGTTCACATTGCATGAATAAATAAAAACATTCTTTTAAAATAGTTTAAATTATGTTAGAATTTTTTAACTTTATTTACCAACAAAGGATTTTCGTTGCCAACAGCTATTAAAGGAAAACTTTGGGCAGTAATATACAAAACTCACCCACATTTCATAATAAACTGGACAAAAAAGGGGCATCATTGTTGAAGTGGAGTTTAGGAGATTGAGGGGTGAAATTATTCAGGTTTATTAAATCATGAGAGGTATAGATAAGGTGAATGGCAGGTGTATTTTTCCCCAGGGTGGGGGATTTCAAGAGTAGGAGCATATTTTTAAGATGAGAAGGGGAAAACCTTTTTTAAAAGGGGGCAATTTTTTAATATACAAAGTGGTTCGTGTGTGGAACATTTAAGCTATTTGGATAAGTTCATGAATAAGAAACGTTTGGAGGGATATGGGTCAAACGCAGACAGGTGGGACTAGTTTTGTTTTGTATTATAGTTGGCATGGACTGGTTGGGCCAACTGTCTGTTTCTGTGCCAGTATGACACTGACTCTATGACTATAAAATAGCACTTAGTGCAAATCCGGTGATCCCAAGTAAATATTTATTGCAAATGATATAATCTAATCCTAAATCTTTACAGATTTAATACAGTATGAACTGTGTGAGCTTAAATGCATTGTATCAAGTACAAATTCCGTTTCCAAATGCATACAGTTCAAGGTCTCTGATTCTAAACGCAGATACATTGCATACAATAAGAAGTGTGGACCCTAATAAGTAGATTGCATCCATTACACATTCTGATCTTAAATGCTTTCCTTTGTTAACATTCCTTCTCAGCTTGACCCCAGCTTTATGACTCCATTCAGAAATCTGGAACACATACTCTAAATCCCCTAGGTGAATTTTAAATTGCATTTCAAACAGCTCTGTATATTGTAGCAGCTCACGACCAGGCCATACATCGGCTCAATAAAAACTATATAGTGGGATAAATTTATAAAACACTCGTCTGAATGTCCGGTTCTACTTACTTCAGATATTAAAACTTCATGCAGCTGTTGTAGGTCCACATTGAATCTGAAATGTGATGGTGTGTTGCGAGGTATGTTTTTCTGTCTATCTTTCATCTATTATTGGAATGTCAGCCGAATTGTGTGCAGAGATGACCAGGGGTGAGTGATGGATGTCGGGGTAGGCTTGCTGCCAGTATATTGACGCCTCTCTCCACTGAAATTAGTGTGCCCTGTGGAAAGCAAGACTGATGTAGGCTGTGTGTGAGAAATGCATTTCTGGAATAAACTATTGTAAACTTTGTAATATAAATTGATATACTCCTTTTCTTTTTTTTGTGCATTTAACTACACATAGCTGGGTGGGAGTGTAAGCTGCAAAGAGAATAGAATGAATACAAGTCAATAGATGTAAGCAGGTTATGTAAGAATAAAGAGGTGGCTTTGGATATAATGTGGAGAAGTTTGAGTTTATTCATTTTGGTAGTAAGAGCAGAAAGGGCTGATTTTTTTTTTCAAAGGCTACCAACTTTTAACTGTGGATGTTCCTAGAGACTTTAGTGTACTCAAACAAGGTGGACAAAGTTAATATGTGTATGGCAAGTAAATATACGATCAAGTGGTGTGGTGGCCTTAACTGCAAAGTGATTTATAGCACGTTGTTTATAATAGTTCATTTCACAATTGCATTTCTCTCTCTCAGCCTGCATCAACCTAGTTTTCCCCAGTGCAAGAATAAGAAAGTGTTGCTATGTTTGTACAGGGCTTTAGTGAGCAATATCTGTAATAGTGTGTGCAGTTTTGGTCCCCGAATTTAAGGAAGAATGCATTTGCATTAGAGACAGTACATCACAGGTTCATTATATTGGTTCCTGGAATGGCAGGGTTGCCTATGCTAAGGAATTGATAACAATTGCCCCTTTGCTTTGTAGCTTAACCACTCGTTATCATAATTATAAATTCTGTCATACAAAAATGTTTCCAATTAATATATTTGCAGTAAATCACATTTGACAGCGAGGCAAATGCTATCTGATAGTTGAAAAGAGGGACATCTGCTGCAGAGTTGTAGCAACTACAGAAAAGCAGGGCTTCATAAATAAAGCTTGTGAAATATCAAATACAATCTGACAATTTAATTGAAATTCGAATGTTTTTGAACAAGGATTGCAGTATATTGAACATTGAGGATGTAATTATTATGTGTAATACTTGGCATTGACAAGACCCTCAGCTGATACCTTTTGCTGTTGATACAGATCTTCTATCCACTGATGATTGCATGATGTACTGAATTTATTAAAAGTTATAATAGTTTCTGTCCCACCCTCTTCCCTTTTGCTCAGAGCAGCTGGGGTGGCTATTTATTTTTGTTGTTAAACACCGCTTCAGATGATTTCTGCCTAAATTATTATGCAGTTTTTTTTTCTTTTACATTTCTGGCCTGCCTCACGTTGCTGTCTATCATTTATTGCTTTGTCAAATTCTTACTAATGAATGTATTGAGCCAAAAAGATGGCATGTAATAAAAATTGAATCCTGGAATGTTAGCCATACTCAAATAAAATACATACTTGGGACTTGTTATTTATAAACTGTAAATCATGTATACTGTGTTTTCTGCAACTTGGCATTGTGGCTGGCAGTTTCTCAGTTTGGTTTTCCACAAAGTATCAAGCCTGCTGCCCTACGTAGTGGTGAGGTTGGGTATATGGTACGAAAACAGTGTGAATTGGTTGTGTCTCTTGGTATATCCTACCTGGTTGCCTTATCTATTTATATGACAGTGATCACCAGGCTGAAGGAATGAGTTGCCTGTGAGGTATTTTGGGACAGCATCAGGGTGTAAAGTATTATCCAACAGACATGACCAATTCTCCCTGGTCTCAATATACATAAACAAAGAAGAACACCTTTGACTGGGGCAAAACATTCATAATAGCATGAGCCAAACAGAGACATGCCAGGGAATTCCTGGAGGCCTGGCCTTCCAACCGGAATTCCGTCAACAAACACATTGAACTGGACTCAGTGTACAAACCACTGAAGAACAAAGCCTCAAGTAGTACCAACCGCTCCAGCAAAAATAGGCATATAACTAACAAGGGGGACGGAACACCAATGCTTCACCGGACGCACAGTGACAGTGTTACCTAGCGGGGTGACGAAAGATCTGCAGTCAAGCACACTGGAGGTTGCAGCCTTGCTCGCCAAGCCAAAATAGGTTTATTTTTAAAGCACTACATGGGTACACTGACCTTGGCATGCTGTGTTTATATGCGTTCTGACATGTCCAAGATACTGGAAACTAAGTAAATCCATTGCTGCTTATGATAAAAGTACCACATTTTGATGAGTAGTGAAGGAAGAGATAACACAATTCAAGTAAGGGAACTTGAGTCAGGAGTTGAGACTCTCAACCAGCAAAACACATCTCTAATTTCAACCTTATGCGACAAATACAAAAGCACAGCTAAAGGTAAGCTGGAATGGAAGTTTGGGCACAGTTTGGTGTGCCAGTGATTGTGACTTTGTGGAGTCTCAAATTGTAAGGACAAGTTAGTAGTAACCTCAGGAAAGAAAATAACTTGGATAATATTTTAAGTCCTGATGCTGTCCCAAACACGTCACAGGCAATTCATTCCTTCAGGCTGGTTGTCACTGTCATATAAGTAAATAAGGCAACCAGGTAGAATGGCAGCAAAGTTGCATATTACAGAAAATGTGATGATGAATCACCAATTAAGCATTTTAGTGATATTAATGACCTCTGACTGTTCTGCTGCCCTCCATTTGAGCTTTACTGAAATGCTACCCTGGGCAGAAGCCTGCATTCTGCTGGCTGTGCAGCAGACCAGATATTTCCACAATAAATAGTTTTGAAGCACACTGCACCTCATTCAGATAACAAGACTTCCAAAACCTTGAGGGTACCTCAATATCTGCTTGACTGCCACTCCAAATACATTCCTCAGGTTTATTCTGTAGAACTAATCATATATTAAAGCTTCTTAAGGTGACAGTATAACACGGTTGTTATTTAGTATAATAATAACCATGCTTTGTGAACAAGAAATTGCAGCAGAAAAAAGTTGTTTCTGGTTCTCTGAGTAGTGCTGTGGAACCTGTACTGCAGTAATTTGTGTTTGATGTACATGATGTGGAAAGAAATGTACTTTTTCAGGAACATAACTTTGATACATTCTGGTGTCTATTAAGTGATAAATGTAAAATTGAATAAATAACTATTAGTCATCCAATTTTCTTAAAGATTTTGAAATCTTTTCCATCCATATGATTTTACAGATTTTTTTCGCAGGGGTACAGTACTTAAATTATTTTAAGATTTGCAGAATACAATGCATTAAAAAATCTTGAATGTTAAATGGAAAGTGATGTCTGTAATGTAATTTTATATGAAGTTTGGTATTTTTTAACTTGATCTTAATATCCTATAACCCATATAAAATTCTCCCAAAAAGAGACATTATTTCATGTGCCATGTGCAGTATTTCTGCCTGTGTGGTATGTGGTATTCCCCTGGTGTTCCTTTGGTAGCTACCATGCACAAACCTGTCTGCACAACCCCGATTGTGTGATATCTTAATTTATGAGGTTGCAAGCTTTCGCAGCATTCCTGAGACCCTGCTGCTTATTCAAGAACGTGAACACAATTTTTGTCTTAAGCATATGGGTGATTCCAATGAGATCACTTTTGAGAGGACCATTCTATTTAGTACTTAAATTCATACAGTTTTGAATATTGCGTTTCTCATTACTTGTGATGTTTTTAAGAGATGTTTAAACTATCAGTTTAAAGAAAGTTCCAGATTAAAATTGTTTGTAATCTGTTGTGCTTGATCTTTTTGCAGGTTCCAACTCTCTGTGAAGACCTATTATCATCTGTAGATCAGCCACTGAAGATCGCCAGGGATAAAGTAATTGGAAAGGATTACTTACTTTGTGACTATAATAGAGATGGTGACTCATACAGGTGAGATGACTAAACTAATAAAAATATGAAGTCTTTTTTTAACTAAAGTACTTAAACTTAGATATACAATGTATGTCTACAGCATGAACAACTTTTTACAGTTGCTGAGTTGGAGTCTGAGTTGCAGACATTTGGGGATGGGAAGAGATTTCTGGACACTTTACTGCAGGAGGCAGTTGCATCCCATTGGTTGAGTAGAATTTTTCATTTGGTTAATGGTCCAGGATGGCATGACATGAAGAAATGGGGATCCAAAATGTAACACTTGTGGAATCTCAGACCTTGACTTTGACTAACAGCTTCCAGAACCTTCAGACCTGTGATGGTGAAAAGAAGAATGTGTGAGCAAACAGACCAATATATATGGTGCAGCATGATATTCAAATTATAGTAGGGGTTGCAAAAAGAAATGTGGTGGTGGTGGTGGTAGGGGAGAGTATCGTCAGATGGATGGATACTGTTCACTGCTGCCCCAACTGATAACTCTAAAGGCTGTTTTCTCAGGGTTAAGGATACCTTCTCGTGCAAGGGACAGAGTTGGACTGGAGGAATTCAGTTGTCACGCAAGAATAAACAACAGAATTATGTTCTGTTCAGAGAGTTTGAAACATTAGGATTCAAATTATAAAACAACCACAATCTCTGGGCTGTTTCTTGAACCAACTGCCAATTAACAAAGAGTCAAGCAGATTTAGAAATTTTACAAATATCTAGAAAGAAAAGTAATTAAAATAAATATTGATCCTTCTTGGAGTAGTTGGTTTAGAAAACTATAAGATGTGTAACTTGTTGATGTTCATGTTCAGGAGGACTTATGTGTACTTGTATAAGGAACATAACTCTAGCATGCTGGTACAAGAAATAATTTAGACAATTTTTAAAAATTCAGTCATGGGATATGAGTGTCACTGGATGCCTAGCATTTATTACTCATCCTTAGTTGCCCTTGAGAAGGTGGTGGTGAGCTGTCTTTTTGAACTGCTGCAGTCCACATGCTTTAGGTTAATCCACAATGCCCATATGGAGGGAATTCCAGGGTTTTGACCCGGCAACAGTGAAGGAAGAATGATGTGTTTCCAGGTTGGGATGGTGAGTGACTTGGCGGGGAACTTGCAGGAGTTGACGTTCCTATATATCTGCTGCTGTTGTCCTAGTTGGAAGTGGTTATGGCTTTGAAAGGTGCTGTCTAGGGATCTTAAGTGAATTTCTGCTTTACATCTTTCAGATAGTACATGCTGCCGCTGCTGCTCATTGTCAGTGGTGGAGGGAGTAATGCTTATGGATGTGGGGTTAGCCAAGTAGGCTGTTTTGCCCTGGATGTTGTCAAGCTTCTTCTGCACCCATCTAGGCAAGTGGAGAATATTCCATTGCACTCCTGACTTGTGCTTTGTGGACTTCTGACTTGAGCGCTGGCTTTGGGGAGTGGGGAAGTGAGTTATTGCCACAGTATTCTAGCCTCTGACCTGCTGCAGTAGCCACTGTGTGTATGTGTGGCAAGTCTAGATGAATTGAGGGGTATTGAGTACAAGAGTTAGCACGTCATGTCACAGTTGCATAAGACTTTGGTTCGGCCAAATTTGGAGTACTAGGTGCAGTTCTGGTCGCCACATTACCAAAAGGATGTGGATGCTTTGGAGAGGGTGCAGAGGAGGTTCCCCAGGATGTTGCCTGGTATGGAGGGTGCTAGCTATGAAGAAAAGTTGAGTAGATTAGGATTATTTTCATTAGAAAGACGGAGATTGAGCGGGGGGACCTGATTGAGGTCGATAAAATCATGAGGGGTATAGACAGGGTGGATAGCAAGAAGTTTTTTCCCCAGAGTGGGGGACTCAATTACTAGGGGTCATGAGTTCAAAGTGAGAGGAGGAAAGTTTAGGGGAGATATGCATGGAAAGTTCTTTACCCAGAGGGTGGTGGGTGCCTGGAACGCGTTGCCAGTGGAGGTGATAGATGCAGACACGATAGTGTCTTTTAAAATGTATCAGAACAGGTACATGGATGAGCAGGGAGCAAAGGGATACAGACCCTTAGAAAATAGATGACAGGTTTAGACAGAGGATCTCACTCGGCGCAGGTTTGGAGGGCCAAAGGGCCTGTTCCTGCGCTGTAATATTCTTTGTTCTTTGAATTCTGGTCAATGGTAACCCCCAGCATGTTGATAGCAGGGGATTTAGTAATGGTAATACCATTGAATGTCAAGAGGTGGAGATTAGATTATCTATATCAAGGTGATGACTGCCTGGAATTTATGTCATCCAAATGTTATTGCCTTTATTCAAAGGGTTTTGGAGTACAAAAATAAGGAAGTTTTGCTATAATTGTGCAGGACTTTGGTGAGATCACACCTGCAATATTGTGTGAACTTCCTGCAGTATTGGAAGTTGGAACCAAATATCAGACATGATTGTATCAGAGATAATGGGAACTGCAGATGCTGGAGAATCCAAGATAATAAAGTGTGAAGCTGGATGAACACAGCAGGCCAAGCAGCATCTCAGGAGCACAAAAGCTGACGTTTCGGGCCTAGACCCTTCATCAGTGAGGGTTCTGGAATAAATATGGAGAGAGGGGGAGGCGGACCGAAGATGGAGAGAAAAGAAGATAGGTGGAGAGGAGAGTATAGGGGGGGAGGTAGGGAGGGGATAGGTCAGTCCAGGGAAGATGGACAGGTCAAGAAGGTGGGATGAGGTTAGTAGGTAGGAAATGGAGGTGCGGCATGGGTTGGGAGAAAGGGATGGGTGAGAGGAAGAACAGGTTAGGGAGGCAGAGACAGGCTGGGCTGCTTTTGGGATGCAGTGGGTGGAGGGGAAGAGCTGGGCTGGTTGTGTGATGCAGTGGGGGGAGGGGATGAACTGGGCTGGTTTTGGGATGCGGTTGGGGGAGGGGAGATTTTGAAGCTGGTGAAGTCCACATTGATACCATTGGGCTGCAGGGCTCCCGCATTCCCCGCAACACATGCCTCACACCACGCCCCCGCCACAACCGCCCAAAGAGGATCCCCCCTCGTTCTCACACACCACCCCACCAACCTCCGGATACAACGCATCATCCTCCGACACTTCCGCCATCTACAATCCGACCTCACCACCCAAGACGTTTTTCCATCCCCACCCTTGTCTGCTTTCCGGAGAAACCACTCTCTCCATGACTCCCTTGTTCGCTCCACACTGCCCTCCAACCCCACCACACCCGGCACCTTCCCCTGCAACCGCAGGAAGTGCTACACTTGCCCCCACACCACCTCCCTCACCCCTGTCCCAAGCCCCAAGATGACTTTCCATATTAAGCAGAGGTTCACCTGCACACCTGCCGATGTGGTATACTGTATCCATTGTACCCGATGTGGCTTCCTCTACATTGGGGAAACCAACTTGAGGCTTGGGGACTGCTTTGCAGAACACCTCAGCTCGGTTCGCAATAAACAACTGCACCTCCCAGTCGCGAACCATTTCCACTCCCCCCTCCCATTCTTTAGATGACATGTCCATCATGGGCCTCCTGCAGTGCCACAATGATGCCACCCGAAGGTTGCAGGAACAGCAACTGATATTCCGCTTGGGAGCCCTGCAGCCCAATGGTATCAATGTGGACTTCACCAGCTTCAAAATCTCCCCTTCCCCACCACATCCCACTTAAACTTGTCACTCAGGTAGCAAGTGGTTTAATTTGCACATTTAATGAAATGGGTCTGTACCACTGTTAGTTTTCTGATATGGTCAGTTTGTGGAGCAGTGGTCCCTACCTCTGAACCAGGAGGCCTGGGTTGAAGCTCCAACAGTTCCAAAATATATAATAAAATCTCTGAACGGGTTGATTTTAAAAAAAATCTAGCCTGGTCACTTTTTGAATGTGTGTGTGAGAAAATAATGTTTCTGCACATTTCAATTCTTTAAAAGCTTACACCAGTTTTAGTGATCTTTGAAAATGTTGCAAATTTTTAAACTTTTAATAAAAAGTGTAAATGGTTGAACCTTTGTGAATTGTTCTGTAATGTGGAACAAGATGACTAAATCAGGAGTACTGGAATTAGTCCTAGAAATACTGGAATTAATCCATGTTGTGTTAAGAAGCAATTGAATGTTCTGCTCTTTATTCATAAAATCACTGTTGCCAAATATTTTATTATGAGGTAGTTTGGATATTAAAACCATCTTTCCTTAAATTCTAATAATATACATTCAATGCTGATTCACTATCTAACATGATATCTGTCATGAGATCTAGTTTCTGAATTAAATACATTTTAGGTTTTGGGTTGCTCATTTTTTTTCCTGAATTTTACACAAGGGTTTTTCTCCAAATTTCTCTGTTAAATGAAATCCTTATGGGGAAACTGGTGCCAGCCACACAGTTTGAAATCGTTAGTTTCAACAAAAAATGTTCTTTGTGGGAATAATACATTATCCTTGTAGTCACGGTGACTAGGGCCACGTGGCTTTTTGTTGCACAAATAAAATGCACTCAAACTTGTTAATCTAGTTATTAATCCTTACTAGTTCTCAATGTATAAAATGTTTGTAAAATGTTTTCTTGAAGTTGAATGGTTCCAGATCAGCTCCCAGGCTTGGCTGAAGTTGTATTCCCTGGTTTAAAAAAAAGTATGGACACGTTCCAGGATACAGGCCTCTCGTCTGTTGGCAGCATCCCTGGAGTGATGGAGACCTGAAATCGTGTGTCTCTGCACTGCCAATTAAATACTCTTTTTAAAAGCCTCTTTGTACAATAGAAAGACATATGCTCCAAACCATAGTATTTTGAGGGAGGCATTCAGAATTTTGTCATTCACAAATTTACTTTCTTTACAGACAAAGGTGGAAGCATTTGAATAATGATAACTTGCATCTCAATTTTTCATCTCTTTCGTGTTATAACATACATTTTCATTTGAACAAGTTGGAAATTGATAGGTTTTATTCAAAGTTTTTTCAAAAAGCCCGAACTAAAATTTGCAACATTTTAAAAACTCATTAAAACAAACTTAAGCTTTTAAAGAATTGAAATGTTTAGGTACATACATTTTGAGTTTCACCCACACTCTTACAAAGCTCAACAGGCTATCAAATTAAATTTGAATTGGTAAATTCTGTTTTTATACTAAGTATTGTGACAGCTGAGACTCGGATGCCTTATTGTTGCTTGCCCCCTTTTGATTTGATATAATTCTAATTATAGAATACAGAATGCTTGACATCAATTGTTATCTTGACAGTTACAGCTCTTGATGTATTCTGCAAATTAAAATTTGTGACATACGCTTACATAATATGTTAGAACTCTGAAGATTGCGTGCTCTTAATCTGAAAGAACATTTGCCAGAATTTTAGTATCTGTAAATTTTAGTACTAACTGCAATCTGTGGTGTATGGAAGCATTAATGTTTACCAAATGACTTCAGTAGGAGTCACAGTTTTCAAAGGAAAAATGTGCGTTTGTTTGAAAATATTAAAATAAACAACTTGAATTTAATTGAAAACGTTTTTATTTCCATTTTTATATCTCTTATGCCTTCTGTACCACAGAAATTCTCCTAGTAGCTGGTTAAGCGTTCTACTTCTATAGCATTGTTGTTCCATAGCCACCTGCTAGGTGTGAACCTGAGCCAGGTTCTGTTGCTATATCTCCCCTTTGCCCTAATCAAGTCTATCACTTGGAACTGTACTTTGTTACGAATTTAATTGAAATATCTTTAAAGTGCTTCTGATAAGAGGCTATTTCCCAAGAAATTGACATCCCACATTTATCAGTATGTGGACTGATTTATTTGCTGCACATTTTCTTGGCAATTTAAAATCTTTTGTATCAATATTATGTCAGCCATTTGTTTATCTATGCAGTGGACTTTGGGAGAGAAATGTAAAAATTCAACATTAGTATTCGCTATTTTAAAACTTGCGTTGAAGACTAGATTTCTTCTGAGTAATCCTAAATACCCAATGAAAGTCACTAAAAGAGGCTGAAGTTTTCAGTTTGGACCTTCACAAAAACTTCTCCCAGCTGTTCTTGTACAATAAATCACTGAAATGCAGTGACTGTCATGTAGATAGCTAGAAGCAGCCATCTAATAATGGTGAGTGATTTGAATGATCAGTTAGTATTTTGATGTTTGTGGAGGGAGAAATTTAGTCCAGGACCTCGGCAGAATTTCTCCTGCTCTTCAAACAGTTTTGAGGTTCATCAGAGATGGCTGCCTCAGATGTAAGCTGCCGTCCTGTGGACAGCAACTCTGATAATGTAGCACTCTCATGTCTTGCACTGCAATTTCAGCTTAATCCTTGGAGTGGAATCTAAACCTGGAATTTCCTAATATAGAGGTGAAGGTGAGACTAACTTAGATAATTACTGGTTTTTTCAGGAAAGCACTTAAAGTTTTTTGCATTTTTAATCATATTAACATCTGTTTTATTTCTGATTTGCCAAATTCAGTAATGAATCCTGACTTTCTTGAGGGGATGCTTCCAAATACTAAAGTTAGAACGTTGGCAGCCAGAGAGTAAAGCAGATTCACAGACTCATTTAAGCAATATATTGCATATAGGTGGAACTGTTTGGAATCATTATTGAGTTGTCTGAATAGGATGGTGACAGATAAAATAAAAATCAAGTTGATTGAATCACTGGCAAGGAAATCTCCAGTTTCAGAGCATAGGCCAAGTGTTTACTTTACTATAAGCCTGCCCATGATTATGATGGTACATAATTTTCAAATAAATTTCAATATTTAATAAACCTTGTATCCAACAATCTTTCATTCCAACCTTCATATCTGAAACTAATCTAATTTCTTCATTGGAGCTTGACTCTGTATCTTCCGCAGCTATTAATGGAAAGAAAAACAGTCAGCAGAGTACCTTTTTATTGTGGAGTTTAATGTGTTAAGTTTACCAGAGTCTTCAACTTGTGCCTTGCTGAGCAAACCTTTCACTCATTGCAGTTGGTAACATCTGTGTTTAATATTTTGTGTTCTTTTTCTTGTTCTTTACAGTAGAACCATATAAATAAACAAGATTTATGCCACGTAAATATGAATGAAGTCTGCCAATTGTTTTTACAACACAACTTTTAATTAGAGATAATGGGAACTGCAGATGCTGGAGAATTCCAAGATAATAAAATGTGAGGCTGGATGAACACAGCAGGCCAAGCAGCATCTCAGGAGCACAAAAGCTGACGTTTCGGGCCTAGACCCTTCATCAGAGAGGGTGATGGGGAGAGGGAACTGGAATAAATAGGGAGAGAGGGGGAGGAAGAACCGGTTAGGGAGGCAGAGACAGGTTGGACTGGTTTTGGGATGCAGTGGGTGGGGGGGGAAGAGCTGGGCTGGTTGTGTGGTGCAGAGGGGGGAGGGGACGAACTGGGCTGGTTTAGGGATGCAGTAGGGGAAGGGGAGATTTCTGCATCCCTAAACCAGCCCAGTTCGTCCCCTCCCCCCACTGCACCACACAACCAGCCCAGCTCTTCCCCCCCCACCCACTGCATCCCAAAACCAGTCCAACCTGTCTCTGCCTCCCTAACCGGTTCTTCCTCTTACCCATCCCTCCCACCCCAAGCCGCACCCCCATCTACCTACTAACCTCATCCCACCTCCTTGACCTGTCCGTCTTCCCTGGACTGACCTATCCCCTCCCTACCTCCACCTATACTCTCTCCACCTATCTTCTTTACTCTCCATCTTCGGTCCGCCTCCCCCTCTCTCCCTATTTATTCCAGTTCCCTCTCCCCATCCCCCTCTCTGATGAAGGGTCTAGGCCCGAAACGTCAGCTTTTGTGCTCCTGAGATGCTGCTTGGCCTGCTGTGTTCATCCAACCTCACATTTTATTATCAACTTTTAATTACTTGTGTTTTTAAATCGGTCTGAAAAAAATTTTTAAAAATAAAAATTTCATCATAAATGGTTTATTTGGATACTAAGTATTATAGGAAAATGGAAGGTTTGTTCCAACAGAATTTTGGTGGGAGAAATTTTATAGTAATACAAATTGAGATGTTTTGTTTTGAGAAGTGAAATGCATAGATATTAACACTAATAGGATCATTGTACAACTTAATAAAAGATAGTTTCAAGTTTAAAAAACCCTGATGTATAAAGTACAATAGCAGTTGGAAAGTCAAATAATAAAGCTATAGGCTGTACAGCCAGGTTTGTGGAATATTTAAGCCCAGGGAGATGAAACTAACAGTTTATTAAGCTTTTGTGCTCCTGAGATGCTGCTTGGCCTGCTGTGTTCATCCAGCTTCACACTTTATTATCTTGGATTCTCCAGCATCTGCAGTTCCCATTATCACTGATACAAGTTTATTAAGTAAGACCACCCATGGTGAACTGTGTCCATGTTTAAGGAGAGCCAGTCGAACAATTTAGAGTATTGCAAGGATTATTTGGTATTTAAAATTCTCTAGCTATTTCGAAAATGAAGGTGATTAAATTCCAGAAAAAAAAGGCTCAGCGACATGATTGCTGATTGTTAAAATTAAGACATTCAATAGGCTAATTGTAGATTGCAGAATGTAAACTGCAGAAGATGCAAACGTGGGAAAATAAGCTTAAAACCATTTGTTAGACTTGTAACTAGTAACTTCTAACTCTTATCATAGTAAGGTTCTTATTGTGTAAGAACATTTTCAGTCAGAAATCTGAAAATATTCACAATGTACAATGTATTCAAATATAGGCTAAATGAAGTAATAAACAGAAATAAAACCATAGATTGAATTTTGTATGCCACAATCGGAATATTGCAACAGATACAGCATTCATTTTCAGATCACATGCCTACATTTGATTAAAATCCTCAATATGGGATTTTACTTCTAAATTTCTAAAATGGGCTAACTTTGAAACATAATATGATTTTTAAGGAAGCAGTTTGATCAGTTACTTGTGACAAATTCTTGGAAAATTTGGTGGCAATTACATAATTGTTATTCAAGAACTCCTGTGCACCAATGAAGAACCCAACATTTTGATGAATAGTAATTGATCATTGGACAATTGGTGAGTTTATAAATGTACTTTTTCCCCTTGGATGTTCAAGAAGTTTCTACAAATAAGTGAAAATAATGACATTCTAATTCTCTCAATACCTAATGAGGTAATGGTTGTTGTTTTTCCTTAATACATTCATTTGATGTGAGCATCACCGGCTAGGCCAGTATTTATTGTCCATTTCTAACTGCCTAGAGGCAGTCGGTTCATGTTGAATTAGGTCAGCTGTTTCTGGAGCAACCAATATAGTTTTCAGTCAAGTATATGGATTATTTTAAAATGTGAGATACCAAGTGAAATCTACCAAGAAAGATAATTGTATTTCTGTCATGTACACACCCAAGAAAACCAAATTAGAGGAACGTTGCTCAAATAGATAGGGAAGATATAAAATCCTTGCTTGTAAAGTGATGAGTGAACTTCTTTCATTGAAGACAAATAAACACAAACTAGACTTCAATGAGAGAATCCAGTTTGTCAAAAAGCGATCTACTTGTGTTCTACCAGTTCAGATCTCTTGATTAGAAATGGCTTGCTTGGATGACTCATTGGATCAATTGCTAGATGTTGCCATTAACTGATGAGGAAACGCCCTAATTATATATCATCGGGCAAAAGGACTTGTTAAAGTTTGCTTCTGATTATACTACTCCATAGTCAGTTTTGATTGCAGTTACAGATTCACAGATTGTAACATGAAGATAGTTACATGCAGTTAGAGGAGCGCAGCAGGTCAGGCAGCATCAGAGGAGCAGGAGTTTCAACATTTTGGGCTAGGACCCTTTATCAGAACTTTCATCAGAATCCTGATGAGGGGTCCAGGCCCAAAACATCAACTCTCCTCCTCTGATGCTCCCTGACCTGCAGTGTTCCTCCAGCACCACTCTGTATTGACTCTGACTCGAGCATCTGCAGTTCTTACAGTCTCCTAGTTACGTGCAATTGTTAGTCAAACCTCCACCCATCCTCTTCTGCTCGGGTAGATAGCTAAGCAGACAGCCTACTTTCAAAATAACTTGATAGAAATGAGTAATTGGATCATAAGATGAAGGAGCAGAAGTTGTCCACTGTGCATTTCAAGTCTGCTCTACCAGTCAATGACATCATGACTAATCTGATGATCCTCAACTCTAACTAAAAACTGAAAGAACTGTGGATGCTATAAATCAGGAACAAAATCAAAGTTGGTGGAAAAGCTCAGCATCTGTGAAGGAGAAAACAAGAGTTAATGTTTCGGGTCCGATGACCCTTCCTCAGAACTGATTTGCTATGCTCTGAGAGAAGAAATTCTTCTTCTTGGGCTTCCTCTTGAGCTCTTGCTCTGAGATTATGCCCTCTGGTCGTAGGGCCATCTACAAGGGTAAACAAACCTCTTTGCATCTACTCTGTCAAGTTCCTGTTGAATCATAAACGTTTCTCAAAGTTTACTTCTCGTCCTTCTAGGCCGAAACTACTTGATCTATCCTTGTTAAAAAAAATCCCTACATACTCAGGATCAGCCTAGTGAACACATTCAGGACTGTTTTTGATGCCTGTATATCCTAACTTCAATAAAGGGACTAAAGCTGCTCACAGTATTCTAGGTTCTATGCCTAGTTTGAACTAGACTTTCTGTTTTTATATATTTTCTAATTAAGTCTGTTAAGATGTTATTTCACGCTACTGGAACAGTTATGACTTGAACCTAGACCTCCTAGCTCAGAGGTAGGAACACTCCCTCTGCATAAGAAGAGCCCTGACTCCCCTAATGTCATTCCCCATCTTCTTTGAAATAACAGCCAACATTCTAATTGCCTATTACCAGCTGAACCTACATACTACCTTATCATGCTTTTTATGCACAAAGTCCCCCAAATTCCACCTCTCTGTAGTCTTTCTCCATGTAAATAATACTTGGCAACTCCTATTCTTGTCAGAGTGAATAATCTCATATTTTCCTACATTATATTCCATCTGCCAAGTTTTTGCCCACAAACTGAACCTGTCTGTATCCCCCATCTGAATGGTTTGTGTCATCCTTATTACTTGCCTTGCCTCTATTTTTGTGTCATTGGCAAACTTGGTAATAGCATGTCTACATCTTCATCCAAGTCATTAGTATATATTGTAAATAATTGTGGCCCCAACACTGATTCCTGTGGCACTCAATAAGTTACAGGTTGCCATTCTGAAAATACATAATTACAGATAAATTTTATTTTCAAATTTGTTTGTGGGATGTGGGCATAATCACCATCTTGCCCTTGAGAAGATGGTGGTGAGCTGCTTTCCTGAACTGCTGCAGTCCACCTGCTGTGGGTTGACTCAGTGCCACTAAAGAGGGAATTCCAGGATTTTTGACCCAGCAACAGTGAAGGAATGGCAGTATGTTTCCAAATCAGGATTGCAAGTGGCCTCAAGGAAAACTCGAAGGTCGCGGTGTTTCCAGGTATTTGCTGTCCTTGCCCTTGGAGATGGAAGTGGTTGTTGGTTTGCAAGGTGCTGTTTTAAAGATCTAACATGCACTGCAGGAATTCATCTTGTAGATAGTACACACTGCTGCTACTGAGAATTGGTGAGTTGGAGGTAAGTGGACTCTTGTGGATGTGGTGCAGTCATCATCTTTGTCCTGGATGGTGTCAAGCTTCTTGAGTATTGTTGGAACTGCAGTCCAGACAAGTAGGGAATGTTCCATCACAAACCCAGCAACAGTGAAAGATCGGAGATATATTTCCAGGCTTTGAGGGAAACTTGAAGGTGCTGGTGTTACCATATATCTGCTGCCCTTGTCCTTCGAAATAGAAGTGGCCGTGGGTTTGCAAGGTGCTTTATCCTGTTTCCTGTCAGTCTTCCAGAGTGCTGTTGGAGTTGTATTCATCCAGGTAAGTGGGGAGTATTCCATCACAATCCTGACTTGTGCCCTATAGATGGCTTTGAGGAGTCAGGAGGTGAGTTACTCACCGCAGTCTTCCGGATCTTGTAACCACTGTTTTTATGTGGTGAGTCCAGTTGAGTTTTTGGTCAATGATAAGCCCCAGGATATTGATAGTGGTGATTCTGTGTTCACCAACAAGATTGTCTCTGTCTCTGTCTCTTACTGGTGATGGTCATTGCCTGGCATTTGTGTGGCACAACTATTTGTTGCCACTTGTCAGCTCAAGCCTGGATATTGACCAGATCTTATTGCATTTGAGCATGGACTGCTTCAGGTCCGAGGAGTTGTGAATGGTGCTAAACATTGTTCAGTCATTTGGCGAACATCCCCACTTCTGGCCATATGATGGAGGGAAGGTAATTGATAAAGCAGATGAAGATGGTTGGGCCTAAGACACTATCCTGAGGATGTTCTGGAGCTGGAATGACTGATGTCCAACGACCACTAACATCTTCCTATCTGTCAGATTTGACGGTGACTGCCAGAGAGTTAGCCCCAATAACCATTGATTCCAATTTTGATAGGCCTTTTTGATGCCACACTCAATTGAATACAGCCTTGATGTCAAGTGCTGTCACTTTCACCTCATGTCTGGAATTCAGCTGTTTCGTCCATTTTTGAACCAAGGCTATAATGAGCTGAGGCGCTGAAACCAAACTGGGCGTAACTGAGCAGGTGCTGCTTCATAGTACTGTTGGTGACACCTTCCATCACTTCCATGATGATGGAGAGTAGACTGATCGGACGGGAATTGGCCAGGTTTGATTTGATCTGCTTTCTGTGTACAGGACGTATTTGGGCAATTTTCCACATTGCTGGGTAGATGCCAGTGTTGTAACTTTACTGGAACAGCTTAGTTAGGGGAGCGGTAAGTTCTGGAGAACAAGTCTTCAGGATTATTTGCCTGAATGTTGTCAGGAGCAATAGCCTTTGCAGTGTTCAGTGTCTCCAACCATTTCTCGATATTATGAGAAGTGAATCAAATTGGCTGAAGGCCAGTGGTATCTGTAATGCTGGGGCTCTCTGTGTATTTACTGATTTATTGGATAATATGCTGCTTTTCTTTCCTAAAATAAACAAAGTGCGCATAGGGGCTTTGGTAATGCACATGTTTCTAATTGTTGTGCTTCTTTCTTTCTCAGGTCACCATGGAGTAATAAATATGATCCTCCTCTGGAGGATGGTGCCATGCCATCAGCTCGCTTGCGAAAACTGGAGGTTGAAGCCAACAAAGCATTTGATCAGTACCGAGACCTGTAAGTCTTATGCCCAGTTAAGTTTAATAATATTTTCCCCACTACTATTAATGCAGTAGGTCCAAATTTAACCAGAGACATTTATCAATTGTTTTAAACCTCACTCTCTGTTGGTCCACCTTTTTAATCTTAGAATTACCTTCAAATTGGTACTTTCTAATTTGTGACATTAATTTCAAATGATTACCTGGAATGTGACTGCTGAATAGTGGAAGTTTTTACATGTTATCTGGATTTTTTTCTAAATTCTACAGTGGACTGGCCAATTGTATTGACCTTAGGTACTGGTTGTATCCCCTCAAAGCCCATGTGAATTCCTGATATCAGTGTACAATGATTCAGTCTCTCTTTCTGTTTTGAAACATTTTATAATGTTAAAAGCTTTCCAAAAATTGCTTCAGATGACTGACTTGGCTGGAATAGAAAGATGCCAATTCTGATCTCAACAGAGAAGCAAAAAACATAAAAATACGGTTTGTGTGTTGTTCCAGTCATCTTTTGGGAATTGATTTGTTCCCATTCTCCTCCATTTGTTTTGCAATTAAAATTGAAATCTTGTTTTCTTTATTTGTTTTTGATGTATGGGCCATCTACATTCCTTAAACAATGCAACCGTTGTGGTGATAAGACTCCCATGAAATTACAAAATGGGAAATTCCAAGATTTTGATCCAGTGATGATAAATGACTGACAATATACTTCCAATTTTAGATGAGGTGTGACTTTAGTTGGAGATTATATGGTTTCTGTAATATCCTGACCACCTTGGTGGTAGAGACTGCTAGACTTGACATGCTGTTGAAGGAAGGTTGGTGACTTGCTGCAGTGTATGTGGCGTGCAGTATATCCTGAGCCAATGCATGAATGATAAGGTGATGAATATGAAATTCATGACAACAGGGGTATTTGTTTTAAACTGTTTATGTTAGCGATGGTGTTAAGCTTCTTGAAAGTTAATGTGGCTATATCTTTGCTGCTAAGTGAAGAATATCTGAGCTGCTCTAACTTAATGTAGGTGGTAAATATGCTTTGAGGAGTAAGCAATTCATTATCGAGTACCTTGCCTGTGCTCTTGCTCTTGCAGCCAGTATGTTAATAGGGCTGCTCCAGAGAAATTTCTGGTCAGTAGTTACACCCAAGGCATTGGTGGGAAATTTTGTAATGACATTGACTTCAAAGGTTGAAGGGAGGTGGCTAGAGCTTTTTCTGGAATTTATACTCTCTTAAGCATTCTAACTGTACATTTATAGATTCATACAGCGCAAAAAAGGCCCTTCAGCCCAACGAGTCTGCACCAACATAACTACCACTAAAAGTGCACTAATCCCAATTTCCTGCACTTGTCCCATATCCTTGTTATGATATTTATAGTAATAATTGGAATAGCATAGGTTAGATGGGCTTCAGATCAGTATGACAAGTCAGCACAACATCGAGGGCCGAAGGGCCTGTACTGTGCTGTTATGTTCTATGTTATACCAACACTTTTAACCTCTCTCTATAGCTTTATCATGAGCCACATTATTATCAAAGAGGTTACAAGTGGAATTGAACATTACAAAATTGTCAGTGAACAGTCCTACTTAAGATCTTGTGACAGATAGGGGCCTTAATTTAATATCGCGTCCAAAAAGCCATCACCCCCAGATAATGCAAAATTTACGATGCGCTTGCGTCCTGGTGCATGCATGTTCACCCTTCTTGTTTAAGGACACATACTGTGAATAGAGCCTAAGCACTTAAGATTTTATGCACTCATTGAAAATCTAGTTGCTAACAAAGTATTTTCAAAAAAATACAACAGGAGTTGAAATGTAGATGGCTATCCAGAGGGTGTTTGGTTCAAACTAAACTGATTTGTAAGGAAGTGGGGTTGCAGTGTAAGTAAAAACAGACTTTTGTTGACCAGTATATCGTTTGCATATTTTACAAGGAGCAAGGCTTGTCTATAAAAGCTGAAAATTGCTCTGCCCTCTGGTAGGCTTTTCGTATTCGAGTTGTTTTCTGTTTAGTGGGGGGAGTTCTCCAAAATCTGGCATTTGACAAAGCACCACTATTATGTTGTACAATATTATTATATATTTAAGATGTGCTGTATCCTGCCAGTATTCTCCCTTGAGTTTAATGCATAACAGATTTTTCCATCTCTGTAACGCTGCAATCATTCCATGGCTTATTCACTGAGCTGCAGTTATATAAAATAAAACAATTTTAAGAGTTACTTAATCAAGGCTAATTATTTTGCAACGGACTAGTGCATTGTCAACCATACAATAATAGTAGTGACATGTTGCAAGTGCCATTTTTTAAAAAACTGGTATACAATAATTTACGTGGCTGGTGTAAGAGAAGGCATATGCTTACCTGTATCATTTTTATTTATTTCTTGGGATGTGGGAGTCGCTGTTTTCATTATCCACCCCTCGCAGCCCCTTTGAAGTCAGTGATGAGTTACTTTTTTGAACTACTGCGGTCTGTGAGATAAAGCTACCCCCAGCAGTGCTGTTAGGCAGGGAATTCTTAAATTTTGGCCAAATAACAATGAAGAAACAGTGTGAGATAGTAACAACTCTTGATGCTGGAGTCAGAGATACAGTGTGTCTGTGCTTGAGAAGTGAATTTGTAGTTCATAGTGTACATCTATAAGACTGTGTAGTTACATAATCCATGTTCAACCCAAATTTAGGCCAGTAATACTAGGATGCGTTCCATTATTCCGGAAAGCAAAACTTTAAAGGGTGACCTTCGGTTAATCTTGAGAGTAAGTGTTTGAGATGCATTTTGTTTGTCAGTTGCCTATGGGTCACGCAATGTTTCTTTAATCTCGTAGACTGAGTAGATCAATTCCAGACTTCCACATTGCTCAGCTGAGCCTTGTTTCCCATGCCGCGCACCCCCCCCCCGCTTAGTGCTTCTATGTCCTGTATTGTGGAATTCAAAACTGCACAGAAAATTAAGTTTCTTTCAAGAACTGATTGGTTTGTTCTATACAATAGCAAAAGCCACACATTTGTAGGTGCTGCTGTCAAGAAAACACAAATTAGTAAAAAATGTTATACTTGCGTGAAAATTTTGCACTTCCATTCCAAAAGCCACATTGATATCTTTGTCCAATGCTCCTGTTGATCGTATGTTACTCGGAAATGGCAGTTTACCAACACCATAATTTTGGTGCACAAGAACTTCACACTGAAGTTATCATGGCTTTTTATTTAATACTATTTACAGCATATTTAGCATCCTTTAGATTGATGCATTGTGTAAATTGAGTGATCTCACCACATCCAGAATGCATTACTTACGATTAACTTGGAAAAGTAAGTTAGGATTGCATCTCTCCTAATATTCCATTAAATTTCACAGTTCTAAAACAGATTTTCTTATTTGGATAAGTGTACGCCCATAAGAGAGTTTGTATTTCCTATAAAGCAGAGTGTAGGAGCCTGGCCACATACTGGAATATAACATCATGTCCTTTCCTACACAACATGCAGAAAATACATTCAATCTGTGACAGCCTCAAACTGACTGCCTTCTGGTTACGTGACTACCAAGATGTATTTCCAGATTTCTTTAGAGAACTTATTTTAAAAGAAAAGGGAACTAAAAGCAAGTACTGTATTTTTCATAAACGTGTTTTGGTGGTCAGAAACTCATAGGTTTCAAAACAATATCTGCTTACCTAAATGCAGCTGTTAATTGCATATTTAAATGTCTCAACAGAGTACAGAAATTGAATAAGAGATAATGGGAACTGCAGATGCTGGAGAATTCCAAGATAATAAAGTGTGAAGCTGGATGAACGCAGCAGGCCAAGCAGCATCTCAGGAGCACAAAAGCTGACGTTTCGGGCCTAGACTCTTGTTCATCGCTGATGAAGGGTCTAGGCCCGAAACGCCAGCTTTTGTGCTCCTGAGATGTTGCTTGGCCTGCTGTGTTCATCCAGCTTCACACTTTATTAACAGAAATTGAAGAGAATGGTTTGACCCATTGAGCTCTCCCAAATGCTTGAAATGTTCTGTGACACATCTATCAATCTAAGACCAAAGGCTGCTTAATTGATATAAACATGATCTAGTTATAGCTTACTAAATCACAACAAATGCACACAAAAATTCTTGATCCCCAGTACCATTGTCAAAGTCTTTTTGTCTTCCCTGTGGTCCTTCAAGAAAGGTAGCTGTACTGAATTTTATTCTTAATCATACAAATTGTTAATATGGTGGTAAACTACCGACAATTGAGTAGAGCCGCAACAGAGTTTTGTAACATTCAGTATCAAATTTGGAAACTCAACCTTAAGACATTTTTATTTGGGGCGATTATTGCAATTCATGATGTTCCAGATTTGAAGAATACCACTTGAAATGTAATATTGTCTTTCTGTATCAAATATTCTTTTAAGTAGTTCATATTTGCATGTTTCATTTCAGAAATTTTATTACGTTTCTAAAACTACAAGTGAAATCATGCAATATGTAGGAAAATAAATTGATCTGTACACCCTTAGCATATGATCTGTCTGTACCGCTTGTAAACAAAGATTTTCACTGTATTTCTGTGGACATGACAATAAATAAATAAATCAATCAAAAGTTGCCTGGACTGCCATTTTGATTTTGGGGAATGAACTGAATGACACTGTTCAGGAAAGGTAACATGGGAGCCTTATGAATTATAAAACTTTGACTTAGAATAGTAGGTATTTGGGATTTAATGAAGCCTGTGTTCTTCATGCAGCTCTATTTTATTAACTCACATTTATGTGTGACTGGCAGATATTTTGAAGGAGGAGTCTCTTCTGTCTACCTCTGGGACTTAGACCATGGTTTTGCTGGTGTGATACTTATCAAGAAAGCTGGTGATGGATCAAAAAAGATCAAAGGCTGCTGGGACTCCATACATGTGGTGGAAGTTCAGGTACATCCTGAAGGGAAACTGATAGATTCTGTTTCAAGATAGTTAAGTTTTTGAAAAGTTTTCTTTTGTTAATTCTTGGAATGTGACTAAACTTGGCAAGACCAGCATTTAATGCTCATCCCTAACTGCTAAGATGGTGGTAAACTATCTACAATTGAGTGGAGCCACAGATATGGCAGACTGGGTAAGGATTGCAGATTTCCTGTCCTGAAGAAGTGAACCAGGTGGATGTTATTGCCAATCCATAAATTTATGATCATTTCATTTGAGAGTGTTTGTGTTGAAATTTCTCAAGATGTTGTGATATAATTTGACCTCTTGTATCCAGAGTATTAGTCATCTCCTCTCGTTTATTGTAAGTCCAGTAATGTTACCAACATGCTACAATCCCCCTTGAAAACAATTTGCTGAAAACTCAAGAATTTTTGTGCAGGTCAAATGTCTGATTTTTAAAATTTGTCAACTGTTAGCTGTTAATCTAAATCTGTTCTGTGCACCATGACGCCCTTTCACATTGCCCTGTGTCCTACCAACATAACTAATGTATGTTATAATGCATAGTACGTGAACCAGTGTATCTCGTACCCTGATAGCAGACTCTCTCTATTGTCTTTTAAAATGGGAGACTGGGGGCACATAGTATTAACTGCAGAATAAGGTTTGTAGGTCTTGCCTTGACTGTTCCTCTTTCAACATTATGCAAACTTAACATATTCCTTGAAAGATATAGAAAATTGGCCTTTCTGCCAGCTATGGGTACTGCAAAGTAGTCCATTTTGCCAAGCACAAATGTGGATAACATCTTCAATATTATAGGCAAACAAAATCTTTAATAACCGTAGTGTAGAAAAAGGTGATTCCCATGAAATCTTGAATTACATTGAAATAGAAGACAGCTATTCAGCTCTTTAAGCCCTTTCTAAAAGAGGTGTTCCAGATATCCAGTCATGTTTTTCAGTGGGAAAGTGCTCCCTGATTTCACTACTAGCTGATTAGCTACAATTTTAGGAAATAGTCCTTTTTGTTCCCTTTCAGAGGCAACAGTTTCTCTTTCTACCACATTGAATCCACCTGTTATTTTGATTAGATCACTACTTAACCGTTGAAATTCTAGGCAATGCAAACCATGTTTGCACAACCTGAGTTCATAATCCTTTCAACCCCCTATTATCATTCTGGTAATTCTACTACATGCCCTTTGTAAACCCAGTTTATTAATCCCAAGGTTTGGCACCCTTAATTGAACGTGCAGTCAGTAGGAATCTGACCAAGACTTCACACAACTGGCTATCATTTTCTCTTATTTATACTCCAAGACCCTTGAGTTAAAGACTATATTTTTTCTTCAGTTTGTTTCAATATATCAATTTTTCTAATTTTGTACAGGAATACCTAAATCTTATGCATCTCTTCATTTCCTAATTTTTCATCAGAATGAGTTACTCCAACTTGACTTATTTGATCCAAAGTAGATGGTTTCATGCTTTCCTGCGTTTAACTGCATTTGCCCAGTCACTTTGTAATATCCAGGCTCCCATCTGCGCAACTTACTATGTCTGATAGTCATTTCTATCAGACTATCTGATAGTCATTCAGATTGTCTACTGATTGTCATTTAAATGTTGTCCAACATTCTCTTCCTTCATGCAAGCTGAATGTAAAGTATACATGTTTTAGTAATTAGAAGAAGGGCTAATAATTCTGTTACCAAAATACAGCATTTAACGACCCTGGCATAGTTGCAAACTGCATTCCATGCAAATATACCAGGTGCACCCTTAATTTATAAGTGTCATAATATTTATAGACTCTTCAGACATTTTTAATATAAAAGGTGGCCATTTGATCACTTTAATTGGAAGTCTTTGTTGGAACAATCGAAAACTAATCCTACTGCCTTTCCCTCCTGTAACCTGTGTTCTCCTGTTTCAGATGCTTATCCGTTCCTCCCTTGTACACTATAATTGTCTGCATCTTGAGTACTCCCTGTTGCCAAGCACTCTATACTTGAAATGCAATATTATGTTTGAAAAAATATGTTGTGTTTGCAACAGATGATTCATATTTAATTCAATTTCTAGGAGAAATCGAGTGGACGTACTGCTCATTACAAGCTGACTTCTACAGTTATGCTTTGGCTACAGACAAACAAGGCTGGCTCTGGCACTATGAATCTCGGTGGCAGTCTGACCAGACAGGTACAGTATTGTGGCATGCTTTTGATTCCTTGGGGTAATGCTTTTCAAGATTACTCACCTCTGCTTTTAATTTTCTCCTGCCTACTCTGCTTCAAAAGTTTCCATTTAACATTCTTTTAAGAGGGGTTTGGTCAACTGAAATAAGATTCAGAAGTCATTCTTTTGTATCTTTAGATAGAAAGTTCGCAACCTAGAACATTTCTGTACCTAAATTGTTAAAGTTTGGGTAGGTGAGGATTGAGTCATTTGGTGGTGGGGTTGGGGGGGCTGGTGGCAGTGTTACATAAAATGCAATATTTAAATTTTTTTTGTTCATTTATCTGTGATTGTAGGGACTGTTTAAATTGTGGGCCACCTCTTATTAGGAGAGATGTTTTGCACCCAGTTTACCTCTAGAAAACGGACTAACATCTGATAGTTAACAATTCAATTCTACTATGCCCATTGTCGGGATGAAACTGTTCAGCCAAAGTTGTATCTTCTGTGCAGAGTACTGCATCATGTGATATTGAGTTGTACTTGCACAGGCAGGCTGATGTAGTGAAACATATACAGGCAAACTAGTTCAGTGATCACCATATTTAGTGATTCTCATTTAACCCCACCTCATTGATTTGATGTTACACAGTGATTATGCATTTATATTGATAAGTCAGTTTCTCAATGCGCTTTGCCATTTGGCATGTTCTGAAGCAAATGGAAAAGGATTCCAGTTTGTTTGTGCTATACAGTGCCTAATGGTTAAAATCCCAGGGAATCTGATCCATTCTGCTTTTGTGAGACTTCAAACAGTGTGTAAACTTTATTATAGCTTGCTAATGATAGTTAATGTCTGTTTTATTGTTGAAGTTAAATGATGGATTGTTGTTCTTTACAGTAAATAGTCACATATTGGCTTTTTGTATCTTTGCAGAAAGCCACGCTGTGGCTCCTTTTCTAGGATACATGGCTATGGCAGTGGTGAATTGTACATGTAGACAGGTAACGCAAGGTAGCATATTGAAGCCTTTCTTTATGACTCTGCCATAGAGTATTTCTGAAGGGTGCTGCCCTTGCGTCTTGCTGAGTGACAAAGGCAGGACAGAAAAATCATGTTACTGCTTGTATGTGCATTGTAGTTACTCGTGTTTCATGTTACTTACACTCGTTCTTAAAATCAGCATTAATAAAAGATTTTCGTGGTAAACCTACAGTCAGATTCATTGAGTACAGATACATGAATCCCTTATCCTCACGCAGCATTTGACCCATTATGCTTATTCCAGCATCTTTTGGAAGGGCAGTCCAGTTAATTGCACTCCCCTAGTCTTTCCCCAAAACCGTGCAAGATTTTCTTTTCAGGTATCTATCCCTTCTGACAGTTTCAGGCATTGCATTACAAATCATAATTTTCTGATAAAAATAATAATATTTTCCATCCTCCAGCTCCAGTTCATTTGCCAACAGTATTTGCATCCTTCAGTAACTGTCCACTCTGCCAGTAGAAGTATTTTCTCTGTCTCTGTTCTATCACAAGCCTTCATAGTTTTTGGTTACCTCAGTTGAATCTCCCCTTCGCCTTCTCTGCTGTGAGGAGAAGAATACCATCTGTTCTAATTTCCCCATTCAGCTGAAGTTGCTCAGCTCTAACACTGTTCTGGTAAATCTCTGACATCCTTCCTAATATATGGTATCAGAATTGAACATGGCACTCCAGCAGAGCTCAAACCATAAATTTATGAAAGTTTCACATATTTTCCTAGCTTTTCTACTCTTTGTTAAGAGTACTGAGTGTTTTTTTTCTTTTGACTGCATTATCTATTTGGTCATGCTAACTTCAAAAAGTTGTTCCTACAACACTTGAACCTCTTTACCCTTGGTGCAAATATTTTTGTTGCTAAATGTATTATATTTTAGGTATTGGTTCATATTCCATGAAACTTCAAAAACCTGTAATTAGTATTTAACTGTTCCACATATTTTAAGCTTGTTACTTATGCCTTTACGAGACCAGAGAATTTTGAGGATGAATATTCGTCTTTGCACAGTATTTAAATGTTTGGGTGAAAGTGTTTTTGGTAGAGCTATTCTATTGAAAGGTTTCGTTTCAAAGTGTAGAAAGTAAAATATGAAGCTTTAAATAATTTTTTGTGTCATACAGATTTAAGTTAATCTGAGCAATTGCTTGGTAAGGAATAGATGAGACTGTAAAACTGCTATCTTTAATACATAGATCAGGTAACATAGGTCAGCTGAATTGGCTCTATCAATTTGTGAGTAATAGTTAATTTTAATTATTAAGTGATATCAAGAAAGATGAATGGGGATACAGCACTATATGCAATGCGTGTTCAATAGCAACCAAAATCGATGTGGCAAAAATAGCCTCTTAATTGAGCATCCGCTGTGGTGCAATTCCAGGAAATGGAATCCAAAGTGCAGTTTTACAGTAGTTTCTTTTATATGCAGTTTTTACATACATTGAAATTTTAACACTGTGGTATCTCATGGCTTTATTTATTGTACACAAATTTGCATGATATCTGTCCTGCTGGGGAAGCTGGCAATAGTTTAAGCACTTGCTAAATGCTGGCTGTTAGTCCTGATGTGATTAGTGTCTGTCCAATCTGAGTTTGCATAATTAAGAGGTGTTGGTCCTTTTGTCTTTAAAGTTAGTAATGTTAGTAGAAATACTGGAGCTTTATGATCTAAACAAGTGAGAAATTACAAGTGTATAAATAAAAGAATGAAGGATATTAAACTGATCTCCGGCAGCTGGGATTTCATCTACCATTGCAGGTTTTTGACAGTTCCTACGCATTCGTTCATGCAGTTTTAAGTTTCTTAAAGAGGGTAGCGATCCTATATAATATGTACTTAAAAAGTATAACTCCATACATTAGTACAAATTTGTAGTCCTGAATAAAAGTTAGAAATAGTTAGTACAGTGTTATTGAAGTAGTTAGTGCATAACGAAATTTCACAAAGATAAAAAGCAGCAGACAGTAGGGACATGCTGGTGGAGGAAACTGTTTGATGCCCTGCAGCCTATTCAGGTCCCAAGAGTCGGTTCCTAAGGGCTAATTAATGTTAAAATCTTTCCATAGTTTTGAGTGAGTTATGGATTCACTGTGGCGAGAGTGGCATTGTTCTGAGTAAGTTAGTGTATAAACACTTATTCAGGGGTAGCCTTTGTTACAGAAACAGCTCTAAACACTGTTTGAAGCATGGGGTCGATAAGAATTAAAAGGTGTAAAGAATCAGTGGTGGATTGGCAGCCTAGGAAGGGATGTGTTACTTAATTTATCGTATAAGAGTAAAATATGCTGCAAAACGTGGTTTAATGAATGAATGGAAACAAGGTATAGTAAACATAGAGCACTTGTGAGTGAGTTAGTAAAGAGAATACAATATCTCACATATACTAAGGCAAGATTGGACGCCAAATGTTTACTGATGAGTTGTAGAACAGATCGAAAGGAAATTAGAACACCCTTATTGAGGATGTCCGAGATGAAAAAGTGCACTTCTCAGAAAGAGTGGTTTGCGAGGTAAACTCATAAAAGTTACAATAAAACCTTCATTTGCTAAATAGCTGGCTGCATTTTGGGAGAAAAGGTGACATAGTCCCTGTATGGTTTACATGATCAGTAAAGATTTTGTTTTTGGATGTTTATAACATATCGTGACTGGAGTTTTGGGGAAAAATTGAATATTATTATCCATTGTATTGGAAAATGGTTTTTCATGTTCACTGTTGCATCTTAAAAGATGAAAGAATGGTCACATTTACTGTTTGATAACATCTGGAAAATATCATCTGTTTATTGCAAAGTGGAAAACTACATTAAACATTTTTGAGTCCTGAAGACCTAAGTTATAAAGCTTTTAAAATGTAGTGAAACTCTGTGTAGTGTAAATATTTTATAGAAGTGAAGGGTAAACACTTTTATTTCTCTGAGAATAAAGCCAAGAATCATAATTACTGCTGAACTGTTGATCTTGCCAATAAAAACACTCTTCAGGGAAAATGGATGTTTTTATACTGCTTGCTGTCAATTCTGTACAGGATTAACTTCAACTTATTGTCCATTTAGACACTTAGCTTCTTTCTTTCAATTTACTGCACAAGTAATGTGTAATTGACGTGAAAAATTTGTTAAGATTGCCTCTTAGCATACCTATGGAAGTTGTGAAAGGTTCTCGTGTAATACCGATATGACTGATCTAAAGATTTATCAGGTTTCAGTCCAGGGAGACTGGGAATAAGAAAAGTTTGAGTTGATACAGGTAAAGCACAGGCAGGAGGGACTAATTTAGTTGGGATTATGGTCGCATGGACTAGTTTGACCGAGGGGTCTGTTTCCATGCTGTATGACCCTATGAATCTATCTGCTCAGAAGCATATATTACAAACTTTGTTATAAAATGGGACACACGTGTCGGGAGCATTGCATTGGTCACAACAAATCACATACATCAGAACTCTGCTGGAGCTCAGTGAGGTGTAATTGAAGTGATAGGTATTGGATACGAGTTATTTCAGTGCTGAGAGGTATTGATAAAGTTTCATAGGTGTGAATGACATAAATCATGGAATTAACAGCTAAATGCCAACTTGAATTGGAAACTGGTTCAGTATGGGAAATAAAAATAAGGTCTTAGAGACTGACTAGTAATCTGTCCTGAGTCCCTCCTGTCACCTTCCACAAATGCTGTGGAGAAGAGTCCTTTTGTAACATTGGGTTATATGTTTAGGTAATAAATGTATGCAAAAGTATGTTTTGTAGGGAATTATAACAATTATAGATGATACATGGTGCTCAAGTCATTGAAGGTGGTAGAGCATGTAGAGAGAGCATTTAATATAAGAGGGCACAAAGTGATGAATTGTAAAACGTAGTATATGTGATTTGGAGGAAAAAGAACCATCTAGATGGTTTGGATCTGGGATGCCCTGCCAGTGGTGTAGGCAAGTTCATTGAGGCATTTGAGAGTACATTACGCATTGTTTCTGTTCAAGTAATTATTTGAAGCTGGGGGGAAAACAGGAGAATGGCACCAAGTCACATTGCTAATTTGGAGAATAGATACAGTGGGCTGAATGGTCTCCTTCTGCAAAGTAACACTTCTGAGATTTCACTATTCAGAGCAGAACCTAATTGTTCTTGGAATCTGAGAAATATGCCTGAACTTGTCTAATTCAAAAATTTGCCACCTGCATCAGTCCCTTGGAAGTTAATGTCCATTTAATAAAGTAGATAGAAGTGAATAGATTTAATGGATGTGTTGCAGAAGACTACAAATGAAGGCTTTGCATGTTGTATTTAAACCATTCAGTTTAATGCCAGTGACGGATTAAGAATCTTCCGTTATACCCACAAGAAAGCACGATTTTCATGCCTAGAAAAGTTTTGTTTTCTATCTAACTTTGTAGAGATATTAGTGGTGTTTAATTTCTGTTCGACAGTGAATAGGACATTTTCAGGCTTAAGCCTTGGGACATTTTATCATGTTAGCTGTAGGATTATAAATGCAAGTTATTATTTACCAATAATATTCTTTAATTACAAATTGGTAATCCGTCTAATCTGTTCAAGCATAGTGGTTATGTGATTAAGATATCAGTTGAGGCCTGAGCTAATAATATAGAGACGTGATTTTAATCCCACTGTGGCAGCTGGGTTATTCAAATTCAGTTAATCACATAAATTCGAATCAAAAAGCTATTATTGGCATTGGTGACCATGAAGCTGTTAAAAATGCCATAAAAACCTGTCTGGTTCACTGATATGTTTGAGGCGTGAAATCTAAGTGTTCTTATACAGACTGGCCTATATCTGACTCCAGAATCAGCAATATGGTTGATTCTTAACTTCTGTCTGAAGCAGGTGGACCTCTTGACCTTTTTGTCACAGTGGTCCACCAGAGACTGTCTGAACCTTTATTGGTATTTGAAAAAAATAGTTAGTCAGGTATTTAACTGGAAGCTCACCATCTTTTTGAGGATCATTCTGGATGGGCACGGATGCTGTCGTTACATCTTTGAACTAAAAAAGAACTATTGCTTCGTACAACTCCCCTGTTGACTGCTGTCATTAATTGGATCTTTCACGTGGTTTCTCCCTTTATTTGCAGCACATCTCAACCATGGGGTTTTATCCAAACAGTACAAGAATGGAATGTTACATAAGGCAGTATATTGGGAGGGTCGTGCCTTACTTAGCCATGTTTACGTACTTTTAAAAAAAAGTTGTCCTTGACAGGTGTAAGATGTTAGATGTACATTTTATATCAGATAACTGTTTCATTAATTTAGAAGTTTCCAGGATGAGAAGCGTTGTACATGCTAATTCTGCCATTGTGAAGAAATCCCCTATTCACTGCCCTGTGTGCATTGTTTGAATGTGATAGCCTGCTGAACGATTAGTCATTGTTCTCAGCAGACCACCCATCTAATGCAGCATAATGAGCCATGTCGGTACATTTTTGTCATTGGTTATTCTTTTTAGTAATTGTATGAATCATGGAAAATATTTGGGCACCAGCTATCGAATTGCTGCAGCTGCGGAATTAGGTCTTTTGAAGAATACTGTGGCCTGATAAATACCCCCATTGTATCTCGGCCTGCAGGGTCTGATGGTGTCCAGTTTCGTGAACTTTCACAACTGCCCATCACCAAGTTACATCTATAATATGCAAACAGATGGCCAAAGGAAATGTTACAGTGGTTGCTTTGGCTGTAGTGTGTGGTGCTTGAAACCAGTTGTTTCGAAGGAGTGACTGTGAAACTGCATATGGGTCTACAGAGATCATCTGCAGATGGAGCAAGATTGAGAATTATCTTTTTGAGAACTCATTCACTGTTTTAATTCAGTTGTGAACTATGATCTCACTTGTAGGAGATTTCTTTCTTCAGTTCAGCACAGTGAATGAATTTGTCTTTTCACAGATGGAGAAAGATGAGAATGTGAGTGAATCATCGCCTCACATCGCTAATATTGGGAAGCTGGTAGAGGTAAGTGGAGCTATTCTCTATGTAAATAACAAAACATTCTAAGACCCATCTGGAATTTCTCAATCAAGTAGGCAAGTTGATTCTTGCTATAAACTAGTGTACTGTAAAGAAATGTGCTTTAAATGTCGTTCTACATGTGATCATTGATCTTTTGAACTTTGTGAATACTTTTTAAGAATACATTTAGGATACCTGTACTCTGCCAAAGAATTTGAGGTTTTTACTTTGTTTTCTGTAAATGCAATGAATACATTCTTAATCCTTTTTATTCCTAAGAGTTATTTTTACTTTAGTTACTTGTAGTACTCGCAATATTTGTGGAAATTTAGGTGACACCTTTAGCCTGATCCAGTAACTGAGCTTGGACATCTAGATGGTGCACATTTTGTTGTATGTACTGTTCATTCTATGTCTTCATAAAAATGATTTTTGATCATTATAATTTCACCGAACCTGTGGAATTGTTGAAAGCATCTCCACTGTATGCAGTAACTATCAATTATCCACAATTGCCTGAAGGGGAGAAAAGTAACACCATGACTGCAGAATTCCTATCTGACTTCTGGGATTCAGCAGATTCTCTTAGACGCTAGGATTGTTCCAAAGTTGTCATCCTTACCTTTCCAATGCATTTAGTTGAGCTATACCCAGACCTTAAAGGAAAGGTGTGGAACTCTTCTAAGTTGAATATTTTGTTGATGATGGAGTGGTTATGTAAAGAGTTACTGTGGCACATACGCATTGTATCAATGAGAAATAAGCATTAGTTACTCTGAGGTGGGAGTTTATAATCCAGAAAATGAACTGACTGAAAAAGACCAATATGTTCCCATGTCTGAGTGACAGATTAGGGTGCACCATTTGCAGAGAGTGAGAACCTTGTGTCTCAGTTGAAGGGTAATGGTCTCTTAAGTAGCAAGCTGCATGGGAATGAGCAAATTATGAAAATTATAATTTCAGTTTAATCTCTTTTGTCCGTGAGTGGTATGATTGAAACATTGTAGGCCAAAAGAAAGCCACTTCAGCCTGTTGAGCCTTGTCAACTGTCTGAAAAATTAATTCATTCTGTTATTTACTAAGTAAGGCTGTAAATATTTTCCCCTCAAGGTTTTATCCAAAATCTTTTTGAAAACCAGTGGGCATCTGGGTGGGATGCTCTTCAGAGGGTTGGTGCAGGCTCACTGGGCCAAATGGCCTCTTTCTGCATTGCAAGGATTCTATGATTCTAAGTGGAAAGCTGCTGCCAAATGTGATATTGACATTCCACTCATCTTTCCACTAGCTGGCAAGTAAAAACCTGTATGTTCACATTCAGTGTTAACAGAACCATCTTTTACTGACAACAACAACACTTACTCGGATGGACAAGTTGTTTGATAAATGATGTATTGCATGATATATTAAATCAAGACTAGAGTTATTAGAATTTTTTTTTTAAAATATCAATTCTCTTTAGAACATAGAACAGTACAGGCTCTTCGGCCCACGAAGCTGTGCCAAACTTTTACCCTAAACCTAAGGTCTATCTAACCTCCATTGCGACATTACACCATCATCCATATACCTATCTAATAGCCGCTTAAATGCCCCTAATGAGGCCAACTCCACTACCCTCTCCGGCAATGCATTCCATGCCCCTATCACTCTGAGTGAAGAAACTACCTCTGACGTCTCGCCAATATCTACCTCATTTCACTTTAAAACTATCTCCCTACTTAAAAGCTACATCCACCCTAGGAAAAGTCTCTAGCTGTCTACTCTATATATACCTCTGATCATTTTGTACACCTCTTTCAAGTCGAAAATTCATCTACCCTTGAAAACATTCAGTGAGGTAGCTTCAACCACTTCACTGGGCAGGGAATTCCACAGATTCACAACCCTTTGGGTGAAGAAGTTTCTCCTGACCTCAGTCCTACATCTGCTTCTCTTCATTTAGAGTCAATGCCCTCTAGTCCTAGTTTCACCTGCTCGCAGAAACAACCTCCCTGCTGCCACCTTATCTATTCCCTTCATAATCTTATATGTTTCTGTAAGATCTCCCCTCATTCTTCGGAATTCCAATGAGCATACTCAGTCTCTCCTCATAACCCAGCCCTTTCAACTCTGGAATCAACCGAGTGAATCTCCTATGCACCCCTTCCAGTGCTAGCATATCTCTCCTCAAGTAAGGAGACCAAAACTGCACACAGCACTCCAGGTGTGGCCTCACCAGGACCCTAGACAGCTGCAGCATAGCCTCCCTGTTTTTAAACTCCATTCCTCTAGCAAAGGCAGACAAAATTCTATTTGCCTTTTTAATTACCTGCTGCACCTGCAATTCTACTTTTAGCGATTCATGCAGAAGGACACCCAAGTCCCTCTGCACAGCAGCGTGTTGCAATTATTTACTATTTAAAACATAGTCCATTTTGTTGTTATTCCTACCAAAATGGATGACCTCACACTTACCAACAGTGTACTCCATCTGCCAGACCTTTGCCCACTCACTCAGACTATCTATATCCCTCTGCAGACTTTCAGTGTCTTCTGCACACTTTGATCTACTCCGCACCTTAGTGTTATCGACAAATTTTGACACACCACACTTAGTCTCCCAACTCCAAATCATCTTTGTAAACTGTAAATAATTGTGGTCCCAACACTGATCCCTGAGGCACACCACTAGCCACTGACCGCCAACCAGAAAAAAACACCCATTTACCTCTACTCTTTGCTTTCTACTGGTCAACCAATCCTCTATCCATGCCAATACCGTGTAATACCGTGCAACTTTATCTGATGTAGCAGCTTTTGGTGTGGCACCTTGTCAAATGCCTTCTGGAAATCCAGATACACCACATCCACAGGCTCCCCTCTGTCCACATGCAAGTAATGTTCTCAAAGAATTCCACCAAATTAGTTAAACATGACCTACCAGCATGAGCCCATGCTGGGTGTTCTCATTGGAACAATTTATATCCAGATGTCTTGCTATTTCTTCCTTAATGATAGATTCAAGCATTTTCCCCATTACTGAAGGTAAGCTAACTGGCCTATAATTACCTGCTTTTTGTCTACTTCCTTTTTTAAACAGTGGCGTCTCATTGGCTGTTTTCCAATTTACGGAAACCACTCCAGAGTCTAGTGAATTTTGGTAAATAATTTCTAGTGCATTTGCTATTTCCCACATCACCTCTTTTAGTACGCTGGGGTGCATTTCATCAGGGCCAGGAGACTTGCCTACCTTTAGCCCCATTAGCTTGCCCAGCACTGCCTCCTTAGCGATAAAGATAGTTTCTGGGTCCTCACCTACTATAACCTCTTGCCATTAATTTTCAGCATGTTATTTGTGTCTTTCACTGGTGAAGACCGACACAAAATAACTGTTTAATGTCTTGGCTATTTCTTCATTCCCAGTTATTAAATTGGCCTTCTCATCCTCTGAAGGACCAATGTTTACCTTTGCCACTCTTTTATAATTTTTATATTTGTAGAAACTTTTGCTGCCTGTTTTTATATTCTGAGCTAGTTTACTCTCATGATCTACCTCACTTGTCTTTATAACTTTTTTGTGGCTTTCTGTTGGCCTTTAAAGATTTTCCAGTCTACTAGTTTCCCACTACTCTTTGCTTTTTTGTATGTGTCTTTTTTCAATCTGATACTTTACTTCCTTAGACATCCATGGCTGGCTTTCTGAGATAGTCTCAGTTCAGTTCTTGATATGAATGAAACCTCAACCCATGATTGTGTAAACAGATCTAATAACGTTTATTCATACCTGACGCTCAGTGGTGATTCAACTGAGAGGCCAAGGAGAGAGCAGGCATCCCTGGTGAAGATATCACAGATATCAGCCCACTGATTAGAATCTAATAGGTGCATGTACGGTGAGTTTGCTATTCCCCTTCTGGTGATTTAATAGGGAGGTAAGTTTTCAAGAGGTACGGAGCTATGCATCCTGCTTCATCAAAAATGTCAGGGTCAATCGAGCTTTGTTTCCTCAAAATTTACTGTACAAGATTTCAATCTGCTCCTAAACAAGTTAACAATACTGAGCCTTCTGGACCTGTTTTAATTTGGCAATGTTTTGTGAGCGAATATTTCATTTACCTGACTACCTTAGCTTAACAGGTATCAAACTGCATGCATTAGAGGTGGATCCATATTATATTATTTTGCAGGTGGAAAAATCATTTCACTGCCCATCTGCCATTTTGACTAAACATGTAATACTCCCTTCCACATTTCACAATGTTTATTTTTGTGAAGATCGAGTTATACTCAAAACAAAATTACAAAACATTGTTGTGTCATTTGGTGAGATGTGTATTATAGTCTAACAGCACAATCCATGCACTTAGTTGTGATTTGTATGCTTTACTTGTGGCAGTACGCTAAAGCAAATTAATTTCTTAATCATGCCAAGAAACGCTGTATTCTGGTTTCTTGGTTTTAATAGGTGTCTCTGGAACATTTGTTTGTTAAAGTAAAACTACAATTTCCATGAATTATCTATTTCATAAGAGCACCGAAAAAGGAAGGTGGAATTGACCTTTTAGCCTTTCAATCCCAATTCCTATCCATTGAGATCATTGCTGATCCAGTCCATGCCATTTTCATGTACTATTCTTCTATCCCGTAAAGTTTTCTGTATTAGAGGTCAATTGATTTCCAACCTGAACAGGCTCACTGAACCCTCACAGCCGTCTTGTAGAGAATTCCAATGACAATCTAAACATTTCTCCTTGTTCTCAGTCCTAAATGGCCTGTCCCTTGTTCTGAGGCTGCATCCCTTTCTACTAGGCTCCTCCTTCTCCCTTCCCTTGCCAGCAGAAACAGTCGATTCCTAAATGAATGTCCGAGATGTCTCATTCTTTAAAACACCTGAGAATTGTCGCCCAGTCTCTTCTCATAGGATAGTCTCTCTATCCCAGGAACTAGTTTGGTAAACGTTATGCATTTCTTGTAAGGCAAGTATATCTTTCTGCGGATAGGAAGAGAATAAAACTGCACAGTTTTCAGAGTGGATGATTGCTTCCGGTACCAAGCAACAGCACAGTAAGCCTCAGGTTTATGCTGATGATTTGCAACACAAGCTTCTAATTTATGCTAGGATGATCACAAAATAAATAGCAGCTCACCATCTGAAAGAAAAGATGTCAGGATGATCTCTGGTAGCTTGTGAGAGAGACTTGGAGGCTAGCTAGTCAATAATGCAGAATATTTAGATGGGAAATATAGGGAGGAATGCAAGGTAATTATTGGAAGAAGCATGTTTAAAAGTTGACCAATTCACCTTAAAGATAATAAATTACTTCCCTTGGACTGGACCATGTTTTTCTGCAACATGAGAATCCATCTTGTAGAATTACAAATACTCTGCTGCACCAAGAGAATAGGTTTATTTGCCTTCATGGAATGCATTCTGGGATGGATGACATCACTGTGGCTAGCCTGTGTTCTGTAGCTGCACTATAAAATTTTCCACAGAATTCTGGCTCACACACAAAGCAGATATTTATTGTTTTAAGAGCAAGAATTCTTTGGAAAGTTCAATAACGCAGATTATGATTGCAAGCTGTGTACAATTAATTTGATTTAACAAGAGTATTTTAAATGCAAGGAGAACCAGTAGTGACCCCTGGTGGTGAAAAGAAGTTGTAGCATAAGTAACCTGACAGGGGTGAGGGTGGTCAGTTAATTCAGTTGGATGGATGGCTAGTTTGTGATGCAAAGTAATGACAACAGTTTTCGGTTCAATACCTGCCCCAGGTGAAGTTACCATGAAGGACTCTCCTTCTCAACATGTCCCCTCAGCTAAGGTATGGTGACCCCCAGGTTAAACTACTACCAGTTGTGTCTCTCTAGTGAGAGAGGAGTCCCATGTTGGGGTAGGACTATTGTAACTTTACAGGCTAAATGACATCTGTTCCATTTTCACAATTCCGTTGGAAAGTTGTAAATAAAAGCAGGTTGTGGAACTCCTGGTGGTGTGTACACTTTGGAGTTTAGGAAGCTTTTGATCAAATCTTACTAATTAAGTCTAATAAGTAAAATCCAAGAGAACACACTTAAATTCTGAAAAAGAGGTAACAGATGCATGGATAGTTGTTTCGCCAGCAAATGAATTGAGGGAAAGGCAGGGGAGGAATCATTTGGAAACAGCAGCTTCACTGATGACACAGATGTGATCGTAAGCTCCTCTTGGAGTCACATATGACCCCAAGGTTACATTCGATCTGGTTTAGTCTCAGTTGCCAGCAAGAGGAATGCTATTGGTGGCTAGGAAACAAAGTTTACCAAGGGATTGCCAACAATCACTTTTGTCTTTGCATCATTTGCTCAGAGGAGGTCAGATAAGTGGTCTGACAATATTTAACCAGTGCATTGCTCATCAGAGATTGTTGTGATGTTGACCTGATTGTAGCAAGTATGTTGTCACTGAGATTCCAAAATAAAATAGGGAAATAGAAAAGATCCATGACTTAATCCTTGCAGGAACTCTGAAGGTAACAGCGCAGGAGTGAGAAGAGAAGCCAATTGCAAATAATTCACTAGCTGCAATAAGATTGATAAGAATTAATCCAGGTGAGTAAATCTCACCATCTGAATGAAGGTGGAGAAGCATTCTTGTGAATGTTGTGGTGAGCCATGACAAAGGCTGCAGCATAGGAGGAGCGATAATCCAAAGTAGCACCTAATTAGCACCCCTAATTAACAAAAGTTTTTAATCAGTTTCCTTTTCTTTTCAAACTTTGAAAACTCAAAATGGCATCAAAGCATGTTCATTTACCTTAACACATAAATAATAAAATATTCTAAATGTTTATACACTCCACTAAAAAACCTGAAGACTTGAGGATTTTTTAAAAATATTCATTCACAGAATCTGGGTCTTGCTGGCTGGCCAGCATCTGTTGCCTATACCTAGTTTCCCTTGAGAACGTGGTGGTGAGCTGTCTTCTTGAACCACTGCTGTTGACTACATTGCCATTTGGGAGAGAAGCCCAGGATTTTGGCCCAGTGACAATGAAGGAGTGGTGATAAGCTTCCAAGTTGGGACAGTGAGTTGCTTGGAGGGAACCTTGCAGATGGTGATATTCCCATGTATCACGTTCCCTTGTCCTTCAAGATAGAAGTGGTTGATGGGTTGGAAGTTGCTGTCTGAGGATCTTTGGTGAATTTCTGCAATGCATCTTGTAGATAGTGCACGCTGCTGCCATTGTGTTGTTCTGATTTATCTCCCTTTTATGTATGTGGGTCCTTTCTATATCAACCATATCTGCAACAGACCAGCTGCGTGGTGGATAAAGACATGTACACAGGTCAACTTGTGCGTACTGCTGAATGTCATTTATTTAATATCAGACAGACTTCCTGCCATGCAGGAATGCTAGATCCTGGGTAATGATTCCAAACCTGGTGTATATACAGTTCTTGTTATGTTAATTATATTGTGGAGACACACTAGTAAAGGCCATTGTTTCATTAAGTATCCAGAGCATTTTATGAATAGAGACAAATGGGACACTGGTGTGGTAGACGCCAAGTAGACATGTGATGCTACATTTTTTAAAATTATTCAATTGCCAAGAAAAGGATTAGTATTTAATTTCATTCTTCACCATCTAACTTGGGATCCTTTTAACATGCCTTTCTTTAGAATAGGTCTAATTGTGCTGAAATCCAAATGAAAACCTTACTGCCTTTTTTTAATTTGAATTGATACATTCTAACATTTCTCTTCCATAGGATATGGAAAACAAGATCAGAAGTACATTGAATGACATCTACTTTGGAAAAACAAAGGATATTGTGAATGGGCTAAGGTAACATATGAAACTATGTCTGTTTAACTTTGTAAAAGTGAGGCCTGTTTAAAGCAACTGTGGGTTTACAATGCATCTTTAATAAAGAAAAAAATCCGTTAGTACTTCTGATGTTCAATCAAAAATTTTGTTGAGCCAAGAGAGATGTTAGTTAAAGAGACCAAAAGCAAGATTGAAAAGGTGAAGTTTAAGGAAGGCCTTGAAAGGAACAAAGAGGTCTGGAGGAGGAAATTTCAAGACGAGATTGAGGCCTGCCCTAAAAACAGACAGGAAGGACAAAGCAAAGAGAGGATCCAAAAGAGCCTATGTGTAAGGTCATAGGAGAGTTTGCCAAGATTAGTGGTAAGATCAGGAAGGCTATCAATGGATTTCACCGTGAATAAATTTCTAAATTTGAGACTTACTGGGCTTGTACTGACTGGAATTCAGAAGAATGAGGGAGGAGTCTCATAGAAACATATATAATCCTGATGAGACTGGACAGGCTAAATGTGAGAAGAACCTGTGGAATTCTCTCCCACAGAAAACTATTGGGATCGCTTATTAGATATATTCAAGAGGGAGCTGGACATGGCTCTTGCAGCTAAAGGGATCAAGGGTATGGAGAGAAAGTGGAAATGGGATACTGAAATTTCATGATCAGCCACATTTATATTGAAAAGTGATGCAGGCTCAGAGAGACGAATGGCCTGCTCCTACACCTAGATTCTGTGTATCAATGACAACGTGACTAGCAAGTGGTATCTAGTACAGAACAGAAATTAGGGGCATTGGTACAGAGTTTTGTGGTGGGGGCCAAGGACAATGAGTTCCATCTTGCCCAGTATTCAACTGAGAGAAGTGATTGATCTGAGACTGGCTGTTGGACAACCAGTCTGACGAGACAAGCAGTTGAGACAGGTAAAGCATGAAGGCAAGCCTAAGCTGGAGGTGAGGCTGGTATGAATGTAGGAAAGAGTGGAAACAAATGAGGGCTAACACTAGACATTGAAGAAGAAATGGTGTTGGTGGAGGTTCAAGGATTTCAGATATGTTGACAATATGAACTACATGTACATTTCGACATAGCACAAAAGCTAGCCTTCTGACTGTTCCCAGTACCTTGGCCCCAAGCATAATATTAGGAATTCAGTCAAACAATATCTATGATTTCTTTCAAATATTTAAGCAATAAATTCTGCCCTTTGCACTTCCAATCTGTGGCCTCAGCCAGTAATGTTGTCAACCTGTGAGTGGAGCATTGAAAGATTAAACCAGGGAAAGTCCCAGATGATTGGAAAATCGCTGTTGTAACCCCTTTGTTTAAGAAAGGATCAAGACAAAAGATGGAAAATTATAGGCCGATTAGCCTAACCTCAGTTGTTGGTAAAATTCTAGAATCCATTGTCAAGGATGAGATTTCTAAATTGCTGGAAGTGCAGGGTCAGATTAGAACAGGCCAGCATGGATTTAGTAAGGGGAGGTCGTGCCTGACAAACCTGTTAGAATTCTTTGAAGAGGTACAAGTAGGTTAGACCAAGGAAACCCAGTGGATGTTATTTATTTAGACTTCCGAAAGGCCTTTGATAAGGTACCTCACGGGAGGCTGCTGAGTATGGTGAGGGCCCATGGTGTTCAAGGTGTGCTACTGGCTTGGATTGAGGATTGGCTGTCTGACAGAAGGCAGAGAGTTGGGATAAAAGGCTCTTTTTCGGAATGGCAGCCGGTGACAAGTGGTGTCCCGCAGGGTTCAGTATTGGGGCCGCAGCTGTTCACTTTATGTATTAATGATCTGCATGAAGGGACTGGGGTCATTGTGGCGAAGTTTTTCGATAATACAAAGATATGTGGGCAGGCAGGTAGTACTGAGGAGGTGGGGAGGTGCAGAAAGATTTAGACAGTTTAGGAGAGTGGTCCAGGAAATGACTGAAATTCAATGTGAGCAAATGCGAGGTCTTGTACTTCGGAAAAAAGAATACAGGCATGGACTATTTTCTAAATGGTGAGAAAATTCGTAAAGCAGAAGTACAAAGGGATCTGGGAGTGTTGGTCCAGGATTCTCTAAAGGTTAACTTGCAGGTAGAGTCTGTGATTAAGAAGGCGAATGTAATGTTGTCGTTTATCTCAAGAGGGTTGGAATATAAAAGCAGCGATGTGCTTCTGAGACTATATAAAGCTCTAGTTAGGCCCCATTTAGAATGCTGTGTCCAATTTTGGGCACCACACCTCAGGAAGGACATACTGGCGCTGGAGCATATCCAGCGGAGATTCACACGGATGATCCCTGGAATGCTAGGTTTAACGTACGATGAATGGCTGAAGATCCTAGGATTGTATTCATTAGAGTTTAGAAGGTTGAGGGGAGATTTAATAGAAACTCACAAGATAATGTATGGCTTAGAAAGTGTGGATGCTGGGAAGTTGTTTCCATTAGGCGGGGAGACTAGGACCTGTGGGCACAGCCTTAGAATTAGAGGGGGTAAATTTAAAACAGAAATGAGGAGACATTTCTTCAGCCAGAGAGTGGTGGGCTTGTGGAATTCATTGCCACGGAGCGCAGTGGACGCCGGAATGTTAAATGTCTTCAAGGCGGAGATTGATAAATTCTTGATCTCACAAGGAATTAAGGGCTAGGGGTAGAGTGCAGGGAAGGGGAGTTGAAATGTCCATCAGCCATGATTAAATGGCGGAGTGGACTCAATGGGCCGAATGGCCTTACTTCCACTCCTATGTCTTATGGAATATCTTTCTACAGGTGGCTTTAGATTTATACTTTCATAATTAATATTTCATTTGAATCTGTATAAATCTTGAACAGTAAGTGCATTGCGCACTTCATCTAAAATTTATAAGTTTCACTTTTAATGATCTGATCGCTTTCAGATTTTACATAATATCCATATATATGCTCAAAACATACATTTAAGTGTTCAGTCATGTTATGGGCTTGATGGTAAGGATATTTCACTAATGAAGGTCTTCTGCATAAAGGATTTAGGGAAGCACTACAGAGAGATGTTGGTACTGGATTGATTTCAGGATGCTAAGAAAGTTAGGAAAGAGCTGATGTATTTTATATCAGATGGAGTGAAAAGAACAAACAGGAAACTCTTGTTATCAGAAAGTGATTGTTACGTTTCAAACAGTATTCAATTGTAGGCTCCTGCTATTGTGCACGCTAAGGCACGTGGATGCAACTAAGAGGTCATGTCTGAACATTGTAATTAATTGGAAACATACTTGGAAATTGATGGTGGTGTCCACTATTTGTCCATGAAAAATACACTTACCACATGTTCAAGCAAACTAACGTTTAAGACCCAGTTTTTGTGACTCATGCTGCTGGTTTCCAGTTTTATCTTGGATGCAGACCAATCCTCTTCAGAGAGTGATTGGATATGGCTTCTGGCTGATGAATTAATTTTTTTATTGTAGAAGCTTTAAGTATTCTTTAGCTCATCCCACCCAAATTGTTTTTTTTCCTGTCACCCCCTTCCCTTTCTTGGATTAATCACCCTACACTTCTTTCAGTTTCTGACCAGATGCTGCTTGGATCCATTTGTTTACTGGCTCAGTTTTATCAGTGGAAGAACTAAATTCATGGCCAAGGCACTTTGAGTGTGGAATGGCTGAGGCCAAAATGGGATCAAAGGGAATATCCCGCTGTTAATGATGCTGTCCATGGCATGGGATCCTGCAAGTTGCAGTGACCTGAGTGATTTTATTTCATCTCCTGCAGAGATACCTGAGATTCCTGTTTTGTGGGCAAGAATTTGTTTAGGAAATTTACTTAGGCAATGGTAAAGAAGATACCTACCATGGATAATTTTTTGGGGGAATTTCTACCTATGCCAGAATAACTGTCTTGTGACTCTGGTAAGGTATGTGTGGAAACCATCAAATAGAAAGAATTCAGTGGTTGAACTGTTCAAAATAACCAGTCACACCGACAAAGTTTAATTTAAGAGCTTTAACTTCTCAATTTTGAGGTGGTTTTCAAAAGTAATATGTGATTTCATTGAAATGGCTATTGTATATGAAGGATAACCGCATTCTTGAAGTTTTTACATAGTTGTCTCCACTTCTTGGTCTTAATTTTATTGTTCATTTTCTGGATTTCATCTTCACTTTTCTCCTTGTTCTCGTAAAACTAAAACCTCTTTATAGATCAGTTGATGATTTACCAGACACCCAAAAGCTTAAGCAGTTACAGAGGGAACTGTCTCAAGTACTGACCCAGCGCCAGATCTTCATCCAGCCTGATAATTAAGTGCCCAGGTATCTGCCTGTGAGGCTTACGATGTGATTAACCACAATTTAACTAAGCTGAACTGATCAGCTATTCCCCTTGCATGGGTTTTTAGCTGGTAAATCTAACCCTTAACTCACCTCACTCAAGGCAGCTGCTGCTTCTACTGCAGAGTGAACACAATACTTGCATACACGTTCTGTAAACAAATGCTTCAATAACTTTAGATCTTGATGTACAGCAGTCGTGTCGAACATTTGAATGTAACTTTTTCTGCATCCAACAGTCCATTTTATATGGGCAGGTTCTGAGCTCTGAAGGACCATCCATATGGTGCATGTTCATATTCCGAAACTAATGAATTCCACGAGGAACTGTTTCACTGTTTCATACTACTTGTATTTTAAAATTTAAATTGTTTGAAATGCGGACATTATCAATCTTGTATCCCTAACTCAGTTGTTTTCCTCAATTATTGTTCCTGTTAAATGCATTGTCCTCAGTGCAGTCAAGATTTGTATTTATATAGCACCGTACCAAAGCAAAGTGTCGTTAAGTCTTTCAGTTTATAGTTGAATCTAAACAGAATTAAAAGAGAAATGCTATTACTGATTTATATAAAACAAAAGATGACTTTCATGTGAAGGTAGGGAAGCAGCATGTGATAGACTGAAGTAATCTCGCAACTAATGGATCAGATCAAAGTTCTGCCAGATCCAGTCATGAATGGTGATAGTAGGCAATCAAACAACTCACTGGAGAAGGTTTCATGAATATCTTCATCTTCATCTTCAAAGGAGGATGTGGAGAGCACAGCATGTTAGTGCAAAAGACGGGGCTGTCTTCAGTCAGAAGTGCTGAGTGGATGATCCATCTTTGATTATTCTGAGGTCCTCATCATCACCAATGCCTGTCTTCAACTAATTTGATTTGTTCCCCATTATATCAAGAAATGTTGAAAGACATCGGATACTGCTAAGACTGTGGGCACTGATGATCTTTCATCTGAAGTACTTTGTCCTTAACCATAGCTATTCCAGTCCAGTTGCAGCATTGGTATCAACCCGACAAAAAAAGGAGAAATTCAATCTGATCAGTTACCCTCCCATCAGCCCCCTGTTGCACATCAGCAAAGTGATGAAAGTAATCATTGAGTGTCGCTTACACAACAATAGCTTGATCACTGGTGCTCATTTTGGGTTCCAGGACTACTTAGCTCTTGACTTTATTACAGTTTTGGTCCAAATATAGAGTGGAACTCAAGAGGATGTCAGAGTGACTGCCATGACATCAATGCAGCATAAGGATTCCTGGCAAAATTTAACACAATGGGACTTGGGCTGAAACTCTATACTGGTTTATAATCAAGGTTTTACCATCAGCATCATTTGCAGCAACTCAGATTTTGAAGCAGTCCATGTCAACTTGGAGCAAGATCTGGACATCCTTCAGACTTGGGGTGATAAGTGGCCAATAAATCACTTCCTCACTCTACACAGCTACCATCTGCAAAGTAAAAGGTATGATGGAATGCCCTCCATTTGCCTGGATGAGTGTGTCTCAGCAACATCAAGATGCTTGATACCGTCAAGTACAAAGCAGGCCATTGGATCTGCCCTTTCTCCCCCATTCACCAAATTAAATATTTGTTACCTCCACCACGGATGCACAGAGGCATTAGTGTGTATTGTATGCCTGATGGACTGCAGCAACTCGTCAGCACTCCATTAACAGGGCCTTCCACTCTCATGTCCTTTACTATTTAAAGGACAGGCAATAGGCACATGACAATACTCACCTCCAAGCTCCACAATCTCTGTCTCAGAACTATATCACTGCCTTTCATTTTGGCTCAATCAAAATTGTGGAACTTCTTTCCTATCAGCACTGTGGGTGTGCCTACACAAAATGGACTGCAGAGGTTCAAGGAGGCACTTCACCACCATCTCCTCCTCAAGGACCTGGACGGCACAGTGGCTGAGTGGTTAGCACTGCCGACTTACAGCGCCAGGGACCCTGGTTCGATTCCAGCCTCGGGCGACTGTGTGGAGTTTGTATATTCTCATTGTGTCTGTGTGTTTCCTCCAGGTGCTCCAGTTTCCTCCCACTGTCCAAAGATGTGCAAGCTGCGTGGATTGGCTATGCTAAGTTGCCCATAGTGCCCAGGGGTGTTTAGGTTAGGAGGGTTAGACAAGGGAAATGTAAGGTGAGTGGAATGAGTAAGATGGGATGCTCTTCGGAGGGGCAGGGTGGACTTGTTGGGCCAAATAGCCTGTTTTCCACGCTGTAGGGTTTCTGTGATTTCTACAACCATTAGGGATGGGCACCAAATGATAGTCTTTCCAAGATGTGATCAGAGATAATGGGAACTGCAGATGCTGAAGAATCCGAGATAACACAGTTTGGAGCTGGATGAACACAGCAGGCCGAGCAGCATCTTAGGAGTACAGAAGCTGACTTCTCAGATGCTGCTCGGCCTGCTGTGTTCATCCAGCTCCACACTTTGTTATGTCTTTCCAGGATGTCTTGTTCCTAATTGTTATCCAATTGTCAAGCCAGAAAGTTAGTGGATATGATTCAAGGTTGGTTGTGTTCTCTTGTTCAAATAGTTTTCAAACTGTCCAACGTGCATGCTAACAAAGACTGTTTGATCAAAGGTGCAGTATCCAAGCAGAAGTGAAGGCTTTTAAAAGAGAAGTGTAGGAGGGGAAACATCATGTACTTTCTCCAACTGAGCCAGTCGTTTTGAGGGGATACAGCTATATTCAAATGTTTCAATTAAATTGTAGATTTTACAGGTTTGTCATGCATCTCACTGTTGTTAGGTTTTAGTGCAACACCCCTCTCTGTTTGTGCAGTTTCATGTACAAGATGCACCCATTTGAAGCCTCAGGTAACATAATTTTAACAGAGTAGCTTTTGAATGGGTGCCTACCTTTGACCTGTATTTAAAGTTGGGTTAAGGTCCTCTAGCTGCCAAGTCAAATGCATTTATGTGGTTTTAGTAGTTAAAATAAGTGTTAATTTTTGATTCATTATTGAGTATGCGGCAGTTTTGACGCTGTTGAATGAATGTTTACAATGTGAGGTTATGAAATAATGTAAAAGCTCACTCTGTGCTTAACAGAAGAATGACCTCGATAGCTGCTTGCTGTTGCATGGCAAATGGAACAGGCTGCTTGGTGAAAGCTATGTTGCCAAATTGATGAGTCAGATCATAAGAGATTACATTTTTACACGTAAGCTTGTCAGTTTGGGAATTCCCAGCATGGTTTGTTGTGCATGTATTGGAACTCAATGGGTATCTGTAATTTGTGCCCATAGCTTGGCTTTGAAAAGAACGTAAAAGTACAGCAACGACAACATTGAATATTCTGAATGAATTTTCTTAGTATTTGAAAACAAATGATATTTGTGTAGCTGACTATCCTTTGAACATAAACTAATCATATTCTAATGGGAGCCCAATCAACAAAATTGTTTTTTGTTGGCTTTCAACATTTGATTACTGAACACAAAATCATGCGACTCAAGCTTTTTACATAGAACTTACCCATCCAATCAATCTGCATCATAATCTCTAAATACCCATTCTGTTTACAGGCTTTCTGTTAACATTTGCACCACAGCCTTCCACTTCTTTGTTTTACTGTTTTGCATAGTGTAAAGTTTGATCTAAATGTGACTCTAAAGTGTTAAAAAGCTGTAGTAGTTATGTTAATAACAGGCCAATATTGTCAGTTGCAGATGTTTACAGCTGGCGTGCTCATTGCTCAGGATTTAAGCTTTATTTTGCACCACTTCTCCCGAAAATGTGAATTGCAGCCATTCCAGGGTCTGCTCTGTATTCAAATTTAAGTGGCAAAAGAATACTATTAGACACCGAGCTAAAGAGGAAATTTCCTAGCATAGGTCAAGCTTGCTGTGCAATCAGACTTAAGCAACATTTTAAAAAGTAATAATTTGGAAAGTGCAAGAAAATGTGTTACTTTTCTTTTGGAAAGAACTATTAAGCCTGTATTGCATGGATCTAAGAAGATTTTGTATCTTCTATCTAAGATAGAAAATAGGAGCAAGAGTACACTTGCAGGCCTACTGTGCCATTCAAAAGAACATTACTGATGCATTTGTGTCTCAGATTTCACATTCCATCTACTTCTGAAATCTCTGATTCTCCTGCATAACTACCATCCACCTGTGTCTTAAAAATATTCATTTCTGAGACTGTGCATCCTTGTGACATTACCTGATTAAGACATGAAAATGTCTCATCTCTGTCCTGAAAGTTTTACCTGTAGTTTTAAAATAGTGTCCCCAAATTCTGGACTAACCCATAAGAAAGAACATCCTTTCTGCATTCACCCAATGAAGACCATTCAGAATCTTACATACATGAATCAAATCACCCCTCACTCTTTGAAACTCCAGTGGAAATAGGCCCGACCTATCCATCCTATCCTTGTAAGACAATCTGCGCTCATTCCAGGTATTCATCTAATAAATTTCCTCTGGTGTGCTTCCTTAGCAGAGTTCCAAATATGCTTTGCTTAAATGCCTTGGATTTACTAGAAGCCTTCAGTGAATGCATTACATCACTGACAAACAGGGGCTATTGTTTTGTTTCTTTTGGGTGGAATTCCTTAGGTTGCCTGCTACAATTTCTCTTAACCATAATAAAATGTGAAAAATTACAATCATTTAATGTATAATGATGCTAGAGTGCTTAAGTAGCAAATATTGAGAATGTGCACAAATTAACTTAATATTTTTCAGTTCCTCTAGGATCAAACTGAAGCCAGTGGGAGGCCAGTCACACATGACCAGATTCTTGCTTTCTCCATTTGAAATAACACCTAAATTCATTTTCTAGCTTAGGATGAGGTTCTTGAAGTGATTTAGTTTAGTCTATATCAGTGGGTGCAAATTAAATATAACTGGTGTACAGGAACCTTGTCGTTGAAGTAGTTCTGACGCTGGAAACTGCTATTTAGTGTAATGTTTCACATAACAATGCAATTCACAGCACAATGAAATTCATTAACCTCTCAACCATTTTCTGCAAAACGTCACATTGCTTATCAACAGACCACAAGATACCTACAGCTTTTCACCCTGTGGATATGGTGGACATGTTAGCGAGAGGTAACAGTGTATTGCACGTTGTGTGAGCTGACAGATGATGATCAATGGGATCTAATAGTATCTACACGAGAGTTCATGACATTAATTTTAGATTTTCAAACTTTAACTCTTAATTTGCCCTCTACAATGAGTTCAGTCAGATTTCATATTTAGGCAATTTACCCAGTTTTTGCAGAACTTGTCTGAAATCTGGATTTGCTGATCTGAAACTAGATAATAATCATACATCCTGTTTTCCAGTAAAAACCGAAAGAATTGTGGATGCTGTAAATCAGGAACAAAAACCAAGTTGCTAGAAAGGCTCAGCAGATGTGGCAGCATCTGTGAAAGCAAAAAACAGAGCTAACGTTTTGGGTCCGGTGACTCTTGCCCATCCTGTGTCCCAGTTCCCTTTCCATTAGACATACTAGCATTTCTAAGTTTTAAACTTTTTCACCAAATTTTGAACTCTAATCTAGCAAAGGACCTTCAATGGATAAATGAATGGTTGGCATCTTCTAAAATGATTTTTCAAAAAAAAATTCATGTGATACTTTAAGCATATGTTGTGTTCTGTTATAATGAACACAATAGATTGTAAAGAGCAGTTTCTCTGAAAGGAGTAAGAATGCACACCTGAGGAATGTTTGAGTAGCAATAGAAGCAAGTTAGAATTAAGGAAAATGATGAACCTAAGCTGGTGGCTACTGTCATCGGTTGTTGCACCAAACATCTGTGGTGGTACCACAATTAGTTGTTTATAGTGTTGTATTAAAGCCACCCGGTTATTATGCAGACTTGATTTTCACAGAAGGTTATTGTGCAGTCCTTCACCAATCTAACTGTTCCTTTGGTTCACAGGTCTGTGGCATCACTTGCGGACAGATCAAGCCAGGAAGCTCTTCTAACTAATCTGGCTGAAGCTTTGAAGAAAAGACAGCAACCTTATTGATTCTTCGAGCTAACTGACAAAAGCAAAGCACTGTCAGTTTCAGTTATATGGTTTTCTTATATTTCTTCAGATCATTTTAATTTGTCCCATTAAAATTTGCCTAAACTATTCTACATGTTTAAAAGCCATTCTAACCCTGTCAAAATTGTATAAAATGCTGTTTTAGCTTGTAAACCTAGTTCATTCTACACAAAGGCTTGTTTCACAATCAAACACGAGGAACGTTTACTAAAAGGCAACTTTGTATTTTCATTTTTATTGGTCTCAAATGGTTAAACATAATCCCAACCTGACAACTTTATTTGTTCAGACACTGGTTACATTTATGTAAAGCAAGAAGCTGAAATTGACCTGTAAACAACAAATGACAAAATGACTCAGTAGAGCAAATGTCTATTGATACCTTTTCATGGAACAAGGGTTATATGTTCAGTATTGTACTATAGAAAAGATGTGATATAAACTGTCCTGAAATTCAAGTTCTGAAATATTTGCCTTCAAGGTTCTCCCGTGTCAATATTTTGAGGAATGCAAGGGTTTTTTTGTAAAGCTTAAAATTGAAATGTACATCTTGTACTTGAGCCTCCAAGCTAAAAAAAATAAATAGAACTAGTAACTCATACCAAGCAGCAGTTGTGTGAATTCTGTATCTTTTCAGGAATGCTTAAATTCTTTTAAAAGAAACACATGAAATACAGTTTGCCATTTAATCCCTGAGCCTGCTATGCTATTCCAGTAGATCTTGGCTGATTTTATCTAAACTATTGCTTAGTTTAGCTTTAGTATCTGTCAAAGATGGAATCAGTATTGAAAGCTCCAGTTGACCCAGCATCCATAGACCATTAGTAAAAGCAAGTTGCATTTTTCTACAGTCCTTTAGGAGAAAAGAAGTGTTAAAGTTGTGAAGAGTCGATAAAACACTTAAGATCCCAGGTTTGTTCTTGGTCTGTGGTGAAGGCGAGTCTGTATGTATGTATGAACATATTGAGAGCAGCTAGGAACAGGTATGGCTTAGAACCTTAGGTCATCTGACTTCAGTGAATGCCCATATGAAAAATGTCAGTTTGGACAAAGTGCTGAGGCAATGAGTATCACTGTAGGTTAAGTTTCTTCGGTAGAAGACAAGGCAAATAGTATGTCCTATGCAGTTAAGCACTCAAAATACAGAATTGTCACCATTTAACCAAGGAGTTATTTTAATTAGAATGCCTTACTTCCTGGAATATTTTACCTATTTCCATTGGTCTGTCTAAACAGTCAGTCAACTCCCTGCAACTCCTCTCGTGTTCCCTCTAATTCACTCCTTTTAAAGACTGTTGTTCTAGTTATCTGCCTTTCTCTGATTTCTCTCTTCCTGAACACCCTTGACTCTTTACAGGAACCATTTACATTCCGGTTCCTATACAGATGAAGCTTTCCATGTTGACAAGTAATTATAATTATGTGAAGTCAAAACAATGTTTAAATGTTAGCTGACATAGTAGGAACTGCAGATGCTGGAGCATCTGAGAAAACAAGATGTAGAGCTGGACGAACACAGCAGGCCAAGCAGCATCAGAGGAGCAGGAAGGCTGACGTTTCGGGCGTAGACCTAGGCCCGAAACGTCAGCCTTCCTGCTCCTCTGATGCAGTTTAACCTGCTGTGTTCGTCAGCTGTACACCTTGTTATCTCTTTAAATGTTAGCTGTTTGTTGCATGAGCATCAGCTGCTGTAGGTACACTTGAGTCAACTGAGGTGCATTAATTTGTTGTAATAAACCATTTAAAAAGATTAAGGGGACAGCTTTAGAATACTTACCTTAGTAATAGCACAGTTGCTGCATAAAGAGTTATTAACAGATTTAACAACAGGCTTCGCAACATTTTCAAGATCAGTAGGACACTTGATTTGAAACACTTCATGGATTTGCATTTCCTACAACTGACCTTATAACTACTGACTAGTGGTATCATTGTCAAACAGACCTCCATGCTCTTCTGATGGTTGAGTATGCACTCTGACACCTCCTATCATTGCCTAAACCCTGACCCTCCACTCCCTTCCTAACACCAAATCACTGATTATCATTTATTCACTCTGGAGATCTTCAAGCTGATAGTCCTGCAACCCTGTTTCATTAACTTTTGTACTGTTTGCTATTCCAATAACTCATTAAGCTACTTAAGTTTGGAATTTCGGTTAATATTTCAGGTGGGTCCCAAGCACATTGCTCACCCCAGTGCATTTCTACCATTTGCTTTTTTTTAATCTCCCCTTTTTTGAGATTTCCAGCATGAACTGTTTCTTGCTCCTTCTCAAGGTTCAGACAGAACTGTCAGAATAGGTCCATTGTGTGTTCATGCCTTTTGAAGTTTTTGCCCCCAACTTCTATTTTTTCGTCCCTTGTTCAGCCTTTTCTCATCTACATCTGCAATTCCTGATGCTTGGCTCGTTTGACAGTTTGCTGTTTTCTAGCCCTAACCACTTCTTTTAAACCAATGATGGGCCCATCCTTTGTCCACCAGACCAATGAGGTTTTTCTGTTTCTTCACTGAATGGAAACCCAGCTACCACCACCCTTCTCCTGAACTACTACTTACATTAAACAACCTTTCCTTGACTCTAATCTTTTCTTCCAAGTAGAATGTGTTATGTTATGAGGATCTGTCTGGGATCTAGCTATGACTGTTTTTGTGGGAAACATAGAATATTTGCATCAGTTTTCCTTGCATATTGACTATTTTCTTTCTGGGTCATTGATGAACGCAGCCTTACACTAACATTCCCTATCACTACAATCTGAGAAACTTCTGTTAGACTGATCAAAAAAATGAAAAAATTGTGACCATGCAGGAGGAGGCCATTCAATGTATTTTTCTGAGAATTTTAACTCCATGCCAGCTCCTGCCTTTTCCCTGTAACCCTGCACGTTGTTTCTATTCAAATAATTATCCAGTGGTCTCTCGAACCTACACTTCCAGGGAGAACATTTCCGATGCTAACTATTTGCTATGTGAAAAAGATATTTTCTTCTTTTGCATATTCTTGTAAAACATTTTAAAACTGTACCATCTAGCTCCAGATCCATTTACGAGTGGAAACAGTTTCTCCCTGTCCATTTGTCCCAACTCTTCATGATTTTGAAAATGTCCAGCAAATCTCCTCACGAGGAAAATAGCCCCAATGTCTTGACACCTTCCTCATAGCTGAAGTGTCTCATCTCTGAGCTATTCTAATGAACCTCTTTTGCAATCTCTCCGATGAATTTACAATTTTCTTATAGTGTGGCACCCAGAACTGTACACAGTATTCAAGCTGAGGTCTAATCAATGTCTTATAAGTCCTTCATAGCTTTCCATCTCATGTACACTGTGACCTATTAATTAAACCAGAATACTGTATCAAAAACAGAAATTTCTGGAAAAGTGCAGCAGATTTGTCATCATCTGTGATGAAAAATCAAGAGTTAACGTCTCTGGTCTGGTGACCCTTTCTCAGAACATTCTGCCAGACCTGAGCTTTACCAGCAATTATTGTGTTTGTTTCTGATTTACAGCATCTACACTTCTTTTGGTTTTTATCCAGAATGCTGTATACTTTTTTTAACCACTCTACCTGTCCTACCATCTTTATTTAAATACATATACATGTAAGCCTCTTTGTTCTTGCTAACAGTTTAGAAGAGTACCCCTTGTTGTATATCATCTTTCTAGTTTCTTTGTACACAAAATGTGTCCCCTCACATTTCTCCACATCAAACCTCATTTGCCATCTATCTAGCCTCTCCAGAATTTGTCAATGTCGTTTAAAGTTCCACACTGTCTTCACAGTTAACAATTCTCCCAAGTTTTGTATTGTCCACTGATTTTGAAACTGTCCCCTGCATACCAAGGTCTAGATTGAATATGACAGATGTATTTTCTACATCTGAGTCCAATAGCCAACCAATCAGCATTCCTGTTTCTTACAGTATTACTATTGGTTTTCCCCTTGAATTGAAATTCTTGCAAATTGTCCTGATGACTGAAAGATGAAAATCTTTGACTAAAGTGTCACTTTTTAGCAATATCACAAATTATATTTCTGACAGCTACACAGCAAATGTTAGCCACTGTATTTGGTGTGGTTCTGCCAGCTCAGTAAGGTACTTAACATGTTAACTTTGAATTAATGTTGGACCTCAAAAGTATGAACCAACTTGATTTGTATTTCTATCATATGCTCTCTTATTTGAGATTTCCAATGTCATGTAACAGGCCCTGTTAATCTATTATAGCTTTGTGCATCTTGTTTATGGAGATAACCTACAATGTTTAAATAGTACTCCAACAGGGATTTGTGCTCCTACATCTGTAACAAAGAACAATTCAATAATACTGGACAGTTTCAAATGATCATGGTTGATGAAAATTGTCCATTTGCACTTAATTTACTTTTCTGTTAGACGAAGGTACCTGGTACATAAGATGAATGTCTTCTCATTGAGGATAATCAAATTTTGAGAGTTCTTCAGTTTATCTCTGATAGTGTTCAATCCAACTAGTGTGTGTTGCCATTGATCAGTCAAGCACATTCCTTTTATATAAAAGATAAAATATGATGGGCTATACTGTTTGCTTCGATTTATGCTGACAGAAGACAGACAAGTGATGCATGGTGACTACAAAGCAGCAGGGTAAAGGAAGACGGCAACTGCATACTTTTGTGAAAGTATTCGTCACTCTCAAGGCTCATCAGCAAACAAAGTCTTATTAAGTAGCTCCAGTGGGTGTTAAGACTTTGCTGTTCTCTTGTTCTGTATGTAAGATGTTGGAAGCAAATGATGAAAGATTTCTGAAAGGCTGCTTGTAATGGAGATGCATGAACATTGTGCTCGAGCTATGCTTTACATTCCTCTTAACAAGTGAGCCTTTTACCTGCATCCTCGCTGACTCAATCATGCAGATACACACTACATTGTAGGATCCATTCAGACAGAATGCACTCTGGGCTTGTTAAGTGATTCTGGGCATTTGCTACAAGATTGAGTTCAATTATCAGGAAATGCCCCTTTGTGTCCAAGTATTAATGTTTTATAACCAACTGAAATCCATGATGTTGGAGCAAGATTCATATCTCTTTAACATTAGTGGGAAACTGATAGCTATAGTACGGTTTGTAGCCAGGTACTTAGTTGTTCACACTAGACTCCAACATGTAATTCTGGCCAGAAGAGAACTTTACATAGTTATATCCGTATTCTTGCAAATCACCCTTGTTTTCTATATCATTCAAAGTGCACCTTTCGCTGCTGAATATCCACATAAGCAATTGTAACAAATGAGAGAACAATGACACTGTAATATCCAGGCTTCTATTTGTGTGCACCCCTCTTTGTGACAAAGATTCTTACTAGGTACAGCACAGCTTTAAATAGACCATTAGTTCCTGTGAAGCAATGTGAATTTTTGATACACCTTGGCCCACTCTTTGGCTCAGTCAATCTGTTTGCAACCCTGCAAGGGGTGGCAATGGCCTAGTGATATTAATGCTAGATTATAGAAATTCAGAAATCCAGAAACTCAGCTAATGTTCTCGGGACCCAGATTCAATTCCCACTATGTCAGTGGTAGAATTTCAATTCAGCAAAGAATATGGAAATATAGCTCTAATGATGACCATGAAACCACTGTTGATTGTTGGGAAAAACCCATCTGGTTAATTAATGTCCACTATTGAAGGAAATCTGTAATCCTTACCTTGTTTGCCTACATATGATTCCAGACCCACAGTAATGTGTTTGGCTCTTAACTACTACTCCTGGGCAATAAATGCTGGCCTAGCCAGTGATGCCCACGTTCTGGGAATGAATTAAGCAATGTTATTTAACCAGCGTCATCGTACATTCTCTCCATCATAATATCACATGACCATTTCTGTCTCGGCCAATCTGCTGTTAAAATTCTCATCTTTGCTTTTGTTACCTCTCGACTTATCTAATCCAATGCTCGAACAAAAGTAAGATGCTGCAGATGCTGAAAATCTGAAATAAATTTGAAAATGCTGACAACAAAAGAACTCAGGTCAAGCAGCATCTTCACTAAAAATTCAATGTTCTCTTGGCCAACAATCTAAAATAAAACCTCCAAAAAATGAGCTTATCAAATATCTCTTGTCTATGTTAAATTCTGTCTACCCTTCACCAGTCGGCTCACTGACCAACATTAACTCGCAACCTGCCAATAGCTCAATTTTAAAACTTTGCTTCACACAATCAAAGTGAATTTAGAAGAATGAGGGGTGATTTCATAGAAACATTTGGATTCTTAAGAAGTTTAACAGAGTAAATGCTGAGAAGACATTTCCCTTTGTGGAAGAGTCTAGGACAGGAGGGCATAGCCTCAGAATAAAGAGGCACCAAATTAAGACAGATGAGAAATTTCTTCTCTCTGAAGGTTGTGAATCTTTGGAACACCTAGCCACAGTGAAATGTGGGGTCAGAGTCCTTGTGGGTATGTAAGACCGAGACAGATAAATTCTTGATAAGTTGGGAATCAAGGGTTAAAGATATATGCAGGAAAGTGGACATGAGCAATGTCAAATCAGCCATTGAATGGAGGAGAAAGCTCAAGAGGCTGAACGGTGTACTCCTGTTTCTATTTCTTATGATCTATGGTCTCATGATCACTGCTCTCCATCCCATATTCCTCAAAGAATTCCATATTCTCCTAACTCTGTGCATCCCCAGTCTCCTTCACCCTAGCATTTGTGGTCATGCCTTCAGCCAGGTAACGCTAAGCTTTGGAATTCCCTTCCTCATCGTCCCTGTCACTATTTCAATATCTTGAAAGAGTTTCTAAAAACCTACATCCCCAACCAAGATCTTAGTTGCCTGCCTTAATGTCTGGCTCAATGTAATTGTGTGTCTGATTGCACTCCTATGCTGTGCTTTGGGACTTTTTCCTACATTAAGGATGCAAAATAAAAGCATGTTGTTGGCAAATGCAATAATAAACATAACTACATAAATATGAGCTTGCCACAAGTGGATTCAGAATTTTTTTTAAATATCCAAGGCAATAATTTTTGTTGCAAGTTAGAAAAGCACGTTCTGTCTTTGGAGAGGAAAGAGGAAGTTGTCTCTGCCACTGTGCATGTAGTCCCTCAGAATGGCGATGACCCTTCAGCACTTTGTGGGTATTTGGTGGGTGGGGGCAGGCTGTTGGGGTACAAGTACCATACATTTCTAGCTGACCAAGAAACTCTCCCTGTTTCACTACATGCCTTAGGCCTAATGGAAGGATTTACAGATTGACAGTCAACCTGTTTAGCCACATTATGACAACATTCTGCAGCCATAACGTCTAGAGGTAGGACTTGAACATGGAGCTTCTGGCCCAGAGATAAGGATACTACTCTCTATGGTATAAGACTTCTTTTTACTATTCATTTTGCTGCTGTGAGATGGGGCAGGTGTTCAGCTGAGTGAGCAGTCAATGAAACTCACCAACTTGATTGATCACAATTCCTTTGATGTGTGATTGTGAGGTATCCAAACACAGCCGGGCCCCCACCAACCACATTACGTCAATGGAATAAAATTACACCTTCCCTGATCAAGTTTCATTTTAAAAATTCTAATCATAATAGCCTGCAACTTTGGGGATTGTGCACAATGATCTCCTCATTGAGTAGCTAATCAACACCTTAAATCCCCATAAACCAGTTTGGGTTTCAGGCTATTAGCTTATTGTTGAAAAAGTGTTGAATTTAACAATAGAGAAGTATTCTAACCCCTGTCAGACCAACACATGTCTAATCCAAATTGCTGAGGTTTTCTTTTTATTCTTTTTATATCCTTCTCTAGTTTTTGACTTTATGAAGTTGTTTCATTTTTAATCTTATTTTTGTACTAATCCTTCTAATCATCTCAGGTAACCTGGCTTATGATATCCTCTCCACTTCCACACAGAATATATTTAACCCACACCTTATCCAATTCATATTTAGTTATTTCTCACTGCAGTAACTGAAATCAGTAAAATTCCAGTCACGTGGTGGTATGTTTGATATTATTTGTCTATTTCAAATGTAACTGTTGTCTATATGTATGAATCAGTTACTGTGATTACAGGGTTAAAAGGAAACACTGACACAATGATATTGCCACTGCACTAGTATCCGGAGATCAGGATATTGCTCAGAGGACATGGAATCAAATCCCAAAGTGGTAACTTGATGGAATTTAAATTCAATGAATAAAGAAATTGGAATCAGACTAGTCTCAGGAATGGTGAACTCACCTGGATTCCTAAAAGAAGGTCACACAGGTCTGGCTGTGTGCTGTGACCCACAATAGTGGGGTTTACACCTAACTGCCTCTAGAAATGGCTTAGCAAGCCCCTCAGTTCAAGGACAATTCAGGATGGGCAACAAATGCTGTCGTTGGCAGTGACACCCATCAAAGAATAAAGGAATAAGAAAGGTTCCACAAACAATGAGTGAATGAATGAACATGTAATCTTGTCTTGGTGGTGTTGGATGAAGGAAGAAAGTCAAATGAGTTCTGTCAGGCAGACAACGGTGGAGATCCATCTCTACATCAGTGAGACCAAACATAGACTAGGTGACCATTTCACTGAGCATCTTCACCTGGCCCATAACAGTCAACCTACCCTCTCAGTCACCACCCATTTGAACTCCCCATCCCACTCCCCCTCCGACATGTCTGTCCTCTGCCTCCTCCAGTGTCGCAGTGACTCGGTATGTAAATTTGAAAAACACCTTATCTTCTGCCTGGGTACACTTCAGTCTGGAGAACTCAACATTAAGTTTTCCAATTTCAACTAACCTTCCCACCCCATCCCCGAGTTTCCAGCCCCACTTCCTCCCTTCTGAGCCTCCCTTCCAGCCACCAACCAGATTCATCCATCACATCGACCAGCCAGGTCGCCCCCACTACCCGTGTCCACATATCGCCATCATTATGCCTCCACCCCCACATTACCTGCAGCTTCCCCTACCCTCACTTCCAGTCCTGAAGAAGGGCAATACCCAAAACTTTGACTGTTCCTTTCCTCCAGATGCTGCCTGGCTTGCTGTGCTCTTCCAGCCTCCTGTTTGTCTACCATGGTAGGGAGGTGATGGCTGAGTCTTATTGCTAGACCTATTAATCCAGAGACCCAGATAGTGTTCTGGGCACCCAGGCTTGAATCCTGCCACAGCAGATGGTGGGAATTTGAACTGATGAGTGTTTCCTGTTTGTGGTTTATTTTGTTCCCTAATGATGACCATGAATTGACCATTGTCAATTGTTGGAAAAACTCGTCTGGTTTACTAATGCCCTTCTAGGAAGGAAATGGCCATCTTTACATGGTCTGGCCTCCACTGTGACTCCAGGGCCACAGCAATGTAGTTGAGTCTTTACAATTGGGATGAGTATGAAATGCTGGCCTAGCCAGCAACACCCACATCCCATGAGTAATTTTTAAAAAAAGATACAAATGCTTAAACAACAAACCAACACACTCAAGAACAGCTTTTTTCCCTGCAGTTATTAGACTTCTGAATGGACCTATCAAATCTTAAATGTAATGTTGATCTCGTTATTTGTGCACCGTCTCTGCAGCTGTAACATTGTATTCCACAATCTGTTGTGTGACTCCTATGCACTTTTAATGGTATGATCTGCCTGCAATGCATGCAGAACAAACTTTTCATTGTACCCAGATATGTGTGACAATAATAAATTAAATCAAATCAAAGTTAGGAATACTGTACTAACCATTTTGTAAACTGAGCTTTTGGGGCTTCCACTCTCATTTTGAGTCTGGCAAGAGAGGGTTGGGGGAGAGGGAAGTACAGGAATACTAACACTGGGAAATGATTGTGTTTCATTTCTTTCGTGCTCGCAGCCAGAACCATTGTGGATGAGGTTTCCAGGTTAGTGTCTAAATATAAACCTTGCATTCTCTGTCTTTATCCCAATACTTTATGTCTTTCTCTGGTTATCTTTGAACCCAATTTGACTGCCTATTTCAATCGCCTGGTTTTCCAGTGGTTCCTGTTTAAATGTCAACTTGCTTTTTGTGGTTTATTCTCTTCTCAAAGCTATAATCAGTTAACAGGGTGTAACTGAGTGTAGTCCACAGCCTAAATCCCCAAGAATGAAAACTGTTCGACAACAACATGCTTTTGAAATAATATTGTGATGGGTAGAAATTTAATCAGCTACAAAATAACATGGAGTGAAGACAGGAGACACATTAGGCCAGCTGACCAAGGGTTGGTCGCGTTCGAGTTTAAAGGAGCCTCTGCAAAAGGAGAGAGCTGGGTTACAGGCAGAACTTCAGCTGACAGAGCTGAATGTATAATGTTTTTACAGCTCATGATACCAGAGAAAATATCAGATAAACTCTTGTGGAAGCATTGATCTTGACAATGATACATTAGAACTTCCCTAAGAAAACAGCTGAACTTCCTTTCAGAGAACAGTCTGTCACAAAGCAGGATTTTGTAACATAAGTGAAATATTCAACCTATTTTTTTATCCTGGTTTCTCTACCTGAACCAGGGGAGGTTCTTTCACTAAACAGGGATCCTGTTATGTCCTTTTGAACGAGACTCATTGTATCAAAGTTCCAATTTGCAAACCCAACCCAGTGGAACTGCTGTTGTAAGAACTTTCTTTATTGTTTAAAACCTATTACATTCCTTGATCGCTCTCCTAGAAAATTAAATTCAGCCTGGGCATGTCCCAGCTGCTCTTTAAACAAATGTTCTTAGTTTCCTTAAATTTCACAAACAAGAAACTGAAGCCTCTTTGCAGAGCCTATGAGCTGAGCTTGCTTAAAATGGGCCACAGTTTGTACCAGCATTAAGTGACCTGGCTCCCAGAGAGAAACTTCTCATGTCAATAAAATGGATTGGTGTGTTTTCAGATGGTTAGAAGTTAAAACTAACAACCTCCAAGAACAGACCGCACAAGAGTTGTTCTTAGTTTACATTTAGAAAGAATCTGGCAACTTTCCAGACTACTTTTGGAAACCTCAGCATGCTACCTCTAACACTACAGACCAGCCCCTTGGAGGAGTATTGTTCTGACTGACCAGCCGTAATCTCTGAAACAGTCCCGGACCTTTTTTAACTTCATTTTCACCTCCATTTCATACAGATAGTATGCGCTTGCACAGCAACATTCAGGTGTTATATGAGAGATTACAGCTAAACAAGCTTTGGCAATTCACGGTCAATAGAGTGTGGAGCTGGAGGAACTCAGCAGGTCAGGGAGCATCAGAGGATTCCGGAGAGCAGGGCGACTTCCTCAAGGTGGGCATCCTTGGGAGAGGCTTCACAGTGGGGTTTTCAGGCACTCGGAGATAGCAAATACTGCAGTTGCTGGAGTCAGAGTCAATGCAGTGTGGAGCTGGAAGAACACAGCAGGTCATGCAGCATCACACTGTATTAACTTTGTCTCCTGCATCTGCAGTTCTTGCTATCTCAGCAATTCATATCCACTTCTTGTTTTTAAATCTCAGTGATTGACAGGCCAAATAAACAGATGGGTTCAACGCTAGATGTTTTGTTCAGGGTGGGCCCCTTTTCCCTCAGCCTCCTGAAATTTTGATGGCTAGCCTGACTGATTCTATGAGACACTTCTCAGGCCAATTAATAAAATACAAAGTACAAGCAGAAGTAGACATCTCAGCCCCTCTTATTCCGGCCTTTTTGCAGTAGAGAGTAGCGGGAGCCGGACGGACGTGAGGTCAGGGCAGAGAGGAAGTTGGGAAGTTGTGCGAGTGCTATTTAAGTAGGTGTGTTCTTGACCCCAGGTCCTACACGGTAGGTCCTCTCTCCCACCCTCCTCCTCTAACCTAATTAAGAGTCCACAGACTCACAGCAAAAACAAGGGTTGAGGGAAGTTCCTGGTGAGTAAAGTGCGAGTCTTTGGTTCAGGAGTTTTTGGTGAAGAGGCTCAGTTAGGAGATTACGCCACTGTTGAAGAGGTGAAGACATGACTGCCAAGCTGATTCAGTGTGCTGCGTGCATGATGTGGGAGGTCAGGGACACTGATGATGTTTCTGGCTCCCATAGCTGTGGTAAGTGTGAACACATTCAGCTTCTGAAAGAGGTTGTTGCAGCCCTGAAGAAAGAACTAGATGACCTCAGGCTCATCCGAGAGAACGAGAATTTTCTGGACAGGGCTGTCAGCGAGGTCATTACACCAAGGATACTAGAAGAGAGAAGGAGGATGACGATGAGGAAGGAAGACATAAATGAAGTACAAGAGACCCCAGGCGAAGCACCTAGTGTAAACAGATTGACTCTCTTAGAAACTGTTGAGACAGATGACACTGCCAGTCTGAGAGGCAGACAGGCCTGCGAGTCAAAAATTGGAGAAACAAATTTAAAATATTATATACGATTGCACGAAGCATAAGAAATAAGGTGGATGAGCTTGAGGCTCATTTGGAAATTGGCAAATATGATGTTGTGAGAATAACTGAGACGTGGTTTCAAGTGGGCAGGGCCTGGGAAATGAATATTCAAGGCTATACGTGCTAGTGAAAGGACAGACTGAAGGGCAGACGGGGTGGGGTGGCCCTGTTGGTGAGGAATGATATTCAGTCCCTTGCGAGGGGAGACATTGAATCAGGAGATGTAGAGTCAGTATGAATAGAGCTGAGGAATTCTAAGGGTAGAAAGACCATAATGGGAGTTATCTACAAGCCCCCAAACAGTAGTCTGGATGTAGGGTGTAAGTTGAATCAGGAGTTGAAATTGGCCTGTCGCAAAGGTATTACTACAGTTATTATGGGGGATTTCAACATGCAGGTAGACTGGGAAAACCAGGATGGTGCTGGACCTCAAGAAAGGGAGTTTGTGGAGTGCTTCCAAGATGGATTCACAGAACAGCTTGTACTGGAGCCTACCAGGGAGAAGGCAATTCTGGATCTGGTGTTGTGCAATGAACCAGATTTGATCAGGGACCTCAAAGTAAAGGAGCCATTAGGAGGTAGTAACCATAATATGATAAGTTTTAATCTGCAATTTGAGAGGGAGAAGGGAGAATCGGAAGTGTCAGTATTGTAGTTGAACAAAGGGAACTATGGAGCTATGAGGGAGGAGCTGGCCAAAATTCAATGGTACAATACCCGAGCAGGGATGACAGTGGAACAACAATGGCAGGTATTCCTGGATATAATGCAGAAGGTGCAGGATCAGTTCATACCAAAGAGGAAGAAAGATCCTAAGGGCAGACAGGGGCTGACGAGGGAAGTTAAGGACTGTATAAAGATAAAAAAGAAGAAGTATAACGTAGCAAAGATGAGCGGGAAGCCGGAGGACTGGGAAAGTTTTAAAGAGCAACAGAGGATAACTAAAAAGGCACTACGTGGAAAAAAAATGAGGCACGAAGGAAAACTGGCCAAAAATATTAAGGAGGATAGTAAAAGCTTTTTTAGGTATGTGAAAAGAAAAAAAATGGTTAAGACTAAAATTGGGCCCTCGAAGACAGTATCGGGTGAATTTATGATGGGGAACAAGGAAATGGCAGAAGAGTTGAACAGGTACTTTGGATCTGTCTTCACTAGGGAAGACACAAGCAACCTCCCAGATGCAATAGTGGCTGAAGGATCTAGGGTATTGGACGAACTGAAGGAAATTTATGTTAGGCAGGAAATGGTGTTGGATAGACTGTTAGGTCTGCAGGCAGATAAGTCCCCGGGACCTGATGGTCTGCATTCCAGAGTACTTAAGGAGGTAGCTCTAGAAATCGTGGACGCATTGGTAATCATTTTCCAAGATTCTATAGATTCAGGATCAGTTCCTGTGGACTGGAGGGTGGCTAATATTGCCCCACTTTTCAAGAAAGGAGGGAGAGAGAAAACAGGGAATTATAGTCCGGTGAACATGACGTCAGTGGTGGGAAAGATGCTGGAGTCAATTCTAAAAGATGAAATTACGACTCATTTGGATAGCAGTAACAGGATAGGTCAGAGTCAGCAGAGATTTACGAAGGGGAAATCATGCTTGACTAATCTTCTGGAATATTTTGAGGAGGTATCTATTAAGATGGACAAGGGAGAACCAGTAGATGTAGTATACTTGGACTTTCAGAAAGCCTTTGATAAAGCCCAACATAGGAGATTAATGAGCAAAATTAGGGCACATGGTATTGGGAGCAAAATACAGACTTGGATTGAAAATTGGCTGGCTAACAGGAAGCAAAGAGTAGTGATAAACAGGCCCCTTTCGGAATGGCAGGCGGTGACCAGTAGGGTACCACAAGGTTCAGTGCTGGGACTGCAGCTGTTTATGATATACATTAATGATATAGACGAAGGCATTAAAAGTAATATGAGCAAATTTGCTGATGATACAAAGCTGGGTGTCAGTGTGAAATGTGAGGATGATGTTATGAGAATACAGGGTGACTTGGACAGGCTAGGTGAGTGGACGGATGCATGGCAGATGCAGTTTAATGTGGATAAATGTGTGGTTATCCACTTTGGTGGCAAGAACAGGAAGGCAGATTACTATCTCAATGGAGTCAAGTTAGGTAAAGGGGAAGTACAATGAGATCTGGGTGTTCTTGTACATCAGTCAATGAAAGCAAGCGTGCAGGTACAGCAGGCAGTGAAGAAAGCTAATGGCATGCTGGCCATCATAACAAGAGGAATTGAGTGTAGGAGCAAAGAGGTCCCTCTGCAGCTATACAGGGCCTTGGGGAGACTGCACCTGGAGTATTGTGTGCAGTTTTGGCCTCCAAATTTAAGGAAGGACATTCTTGCTATTGAGGGAGTGCAGCGTAGGTTCATGAGGTCAATTCCCGGAATGGCGGGACTATCATATGTTGAAAGATTGGAGCGATTGGGCTTGTATACACTTGAGTTTAGAAGGATGAGAGAGGATCTGATTGAGACGTATAAGATTATTAAAGGATTGGGCACTCTGGAGGCAGGAAGCATGTTTCCGCTGATGGGTGAGTCCAGAACCAGAGGACACAGTTTAAAAATAAGGGGTAGGCCATTTAGAACAGAGTTGAGGAAAAACTTCTTCACCCAGAGAGTGGTGGATATATGGAATGCTCTGCCCCAGAAGGCAGTGGAGGCCAACTCTCTGGATACTTTCAAGAAAGAGATGGATAGATCTCTTAAAGATAGTGGAATCAAGGGTTATGGGGATAAGGCAGGAACAGGATACTGATTGTGGATGATCAGCCATGATCATAATGAATGGTGGTGCTGGCTCGAAGGGCCAAATGGCCTAATCCAGCACCTATTGTCTATTGTCATTCAATAAGATCATGGCTGATCTGTTCAGAATTCCACATTCCCATCTCTCTCTGATAACCCTTCAGACCCTTGCTAATTAAAATCTATTGCCCTTAAAACATTCAATGGTCCCACCTCTTCCGTTGTCTGAGGCAGACAGTTCCAAAATCGCACAACTCTCAGAAAAAATATCCTCTCCCCATCTCCCCACAGCATGTAGCACACGTGTGGTTCTTTTGGATTCAGTTGAATATAATTAAGAAAAGACTCAACAACAGCAATTTGCTTAAATATGAATGTTTATTAAGTAATGATAATGACTAGTGGTCGGGGTGTGGAATGCATTGCTGCAGTCGGCCTCATTAGGGGCAATTAAGCGGCTATTAGATAGGCATATGGATGATAGTATAAGGTAAGGGTGGGGGTTAGATAGACTTTAGGATTAGGGAAAAAGTTCGGCTCAACATTGTGGGCCGAAGGGCCTGTACTATGCTGTACTGTTCTATGTTCTTCTATGTTCTATTAAAGTGGTAATAATAAATGGAAAAGAAAAGAAAAAAAAGCTAATCTCATGCCCTTCTGCCCATTGGGACCCCTTCACTGACAGCTCGTCTGGAGGCTTAGGTTCATTCCTTGCACCATTCACAATTCCGGTCCGAGGACAAGTCCAGAAACTTGGAATGAAACTCTCTCTCCCTCATACAGTGTAACAAATAGCCAGCAGAAAGAAAGCAGATACAGAAGGCAAAACTGCTGGCTGGTACAGAAAACACACAGCTACAGAGAAACAAGCTGCAGGTGTCGTCTTTGGTCTGTAAAGGAATTTTCACAGGACTCATTCAAAGTCGGGCGGCTTGATGAGTACCATCATTAACTTTCCCAGCCTATTCTCCCATCCTGTTCAATCTATTTTCTCATTGCAACTGCCGAATACTATCATTACCTTTTAGCCCTTCGGCCCATCCTATACAATCCACCCCAATGATATTTGACAGCATGTTACAATTGCAAATGCAGATGCAAATCAGTGATAGCTGCATGAGAATGTATAATAGAAGGATATAACCTACACCAGAAAATTAAAACAATGATAAAAATAACCTCCAATGTGAATAATATAACAATGTATCATCAAATTACTGACTGCAGTGGGCTTTTTAGTGAGATAAGGTTCAACAGCTGTCAACTGACGAATCATCTATAGCAGCATCCATAATAAATTGTATCAGAGATAATGGGAACTGCAGATGCTGGAGAATCCAAGATAACAAAGTGTGAAGCTGGATGAACACAGCAGGCCAAGCAGCATCTCAGGAGCACAAAAGCTGATGTTTCGGGCCTAGACCCTTTATCAGAGTCTCATGGTATCTGAGGAAGGGTCTATGCCCGAAACGTCAGCTTTTGTGCTCCTGAGATGCTGCTTGGCCTGCTGTGTTCATCCAGCTTCACACTTTGTTATCCATAATAAATTCACTTGGTACTGTGAAAAAATCATACTTTATCAGTTTACAATCTGACAACTCTTTTTTTGTTAATTTCCCTCTGTGTATACTCTCTTGTGCTTCCTGCCCTGTTATTTATATCCAATTGGTACCAATCTTGTCCATGGGCAAGTATCTTACCAGACTTAGGAGGGTGCTGTGTGTGGCGTACCCATACATTTCCCCCTGTACAAACAACGCTGGACATTGCAGGTTTATTAGGAAGATGTAACTGGCCACCCCCTTGAAACATTCTACTCTGGGATGTCCCTCCTTTCAGAGGCTGTTTGTTCAGATTATACAATGCCTGTGGCAGCACTTTGAGCCACCTCTGTGAAGTATGGTTAGGGGTGGATAATCTAATTTGCTGTTTTAATAACCCATTCATTCATTCTACAAGGCCAGCTGCTTGAGGGTCACAGGGAATGTGAAACATCCAATGTATCCCATTGTCTGCAGCTCATTGCTGCAGCCATTGGCCTGCAAAGTGTGAGCCATTATCCAATGGTATTTCTGATAGTTCACCAAAGCATGATATCAGCTGTTCTATGTCCTTAACAGTGTTACACTGATTTTCTTCGGCTGTTGGGAAAGCCAGCATTAGCCCAGAGCAGGTGTCCATCATTGTTAACAGATGTTGATATCATTGTTGTTACAGTAATGGGCCAACAAAGTCAATCTGCCAGATTTGAGCAAGCTGTTCTCTTTGCTTGATTCGTGCTATTGGCTTTGCTGGCAGTAGGCCAGTTTTACCTTTTGACATATCTAACACTTGCCGATAACTTCTTTCACCAGATCGGCAGGAAAATGCAAACCTCGATCTCTTGCCCATTGCACAGTGCCATGATACCCCAAGCGCCCTGATGTTTCATGAGCCCATTTTCCAGCTTGGTATTCTTCAGATGCATGTTCAATCGGTCTGGCTGTTACTATTCCATCCACAGTATTGCTGTGATCAGCATCAATACAGCCACTCTGTTGGCCACTGCCCATGAGTCAGTATAAATACACTGACACTGACTCTCTTCTTCCACGACTAGGACCACAGCTGCCAGTTCAGCTCAATTCCCCCATCTCCTTCACTATGGACAATTGTCAGGGCTTAAACACAGTAACTTCTGCCCATGTGTCTAATAATGTGATGTCTTGTTGTACATTGCCTTTCCTCCAGTAAACAGTGTTAGGGACCCAAGACCTTGGGTCTCTGGTTGTGCTACCAAGTGCTCTTACACAGACCCCAGACTCCTAGCCCCACCCCTCATCGATGGGCTGACTGGCTCACTACAACTGTCTGACATCTTCTAGGCTGGGGATAGTGACGTCGTGGTTTCCTTTCCTCCCTCCACATCGTATTTGGTCTCTTTTATTTCCTTACCCTTTGGAAAGCAGTGCATTCTCTATATATTGTATGTCTCTATATATTGCATCTGTAGGTATTCCATCTATCTTACTCCACTCTATTCCTGCATTTAACAATACCGCAAACATTTCCCTTCCGGTTTCCTTTTGTTTCACCTTTGAACCCACCCCATCTCCACCTTGTTCTCCCCGTTTACCATTTGCTCAGATAGGCCTCAGTCTTTGCTTACCAGCCTCCACATCCTCTAACTGTCCCTGGGTTGGCCCTAATTGGGCTATCATTGGCACCTCTCATCCAGCCCACACCACATCACATGTTATGAATTTTTGTCCTTGTGCCTATTCTGCCTTATTCATTATTAGGGGGTCATGCTATGGGCTCCTTTCCAGAGGATGGCTCCAGAGATGGACCGTCCCGTTTCCTGTCTGTCCATTCATACTCTGAATTAGATGAATACTAAATCCTCCCATCCCAATGGTCAGGGTCATATTGTGAGGTTCATAACATGCGTACTTTGAATGAGTCAGCTTTCCAACTATGGAGTTTTTGCTCTTTTTCTGTTGTACTGTCGCCAGATGGCAAACTATCTGATTCTGTTTCTCCTCTGCCTTCTCAGCCCTCTCCTGCCCTTTCTTAACAGCTTCTGTTAGAATAATATTGTGCTGTTCTACCACTGACAATGTGGCCTCAAGCTGCATGTTTGTGGCCTGGCCCTCCTCTAGTTCTCTACATGTAGAACAGAAAGCTGTTGGCAGTATCCATCCCGTCTGCGGTACACTGCCCTTATTGTTGGGGAAACCTGCTTCCTGCAAGCACTCGTGTACAAGAGCCTGTATGAATAAATCCTCCTTTCTCTCTTTTTCTGGTTACAACCATCCCCCGTTCTTGCAGAGGTCCTAAATGTGCTAACAAGTTAACTATGGACCCAAATCCAGAGCCTGCCAGAATACAGAAGATCTCTGGAGCATCAGGTTGCCTTTCCATTCTCTTAAACATTTTCCCAAATCCCACTCTTGTTGCCAAAAATATCTTGGATCACAACATGTATCTAATAGAACCACTATAATTAATAGAAGACTCAACAACAGCGATTCGCCTAAACATGAATGTTTATTAAGTAATGATTAAAGTGGTAATAATAAATAGAAAAGAAGCAACAAATCTCATGTCCTTCTGCCCATTGGGACCCCTTCACTGACAGCTCGTCTGGAGGCTTAGGTTCATTCCTCACGCCATTCACAATTCCAGTCAGAGGACAAGTCCAGAAACTTGGAATGAAACTCTCTCTCCCTCATACAGTGTAACAAATAGCCAGCAGAAAGCAAGCAGATACAGAAGGCAAAACTGCTGGCTGGTACAGAAAACACACAGCTACAGAGAAAAAAGCTGCAGGTGTTGTCTTTGGTCTGTAAAGGAATTTTCACAGGACTCATTCAAGGTTATGCAACTTGTCGAGTATTATCATTAGCTTTCCCAGTCGATTTTCCCATCCTATACAATCTATTTTCTCATTGCAACGGTCAAATATTCACCTTTTAGCCCTTCAGCCCGTCCTATACATCCTAGCTTCCATCTCAGTCCTAAAGAGCCAGCCCTAATTTTGAAACAGTGTTCCCTGTGTTTTGGGCTCATCTACCCCGTCCTTTCACTGTGGAGTTTAGGATTTGCACTAAATGTCCCTAAATCAACATGACATAATTATTCCCCCAAACCCCCAAAATACGTTCACAACCTGTGCCCAAACTCTGTACGTGTGGCTCACTACTACACCATATGGTCTATTTTCTTAACTACTAGTGGTTAACTAACAGTTAATCCTTTCAGGAACAATTCCTGTTTAATCAAACTCTCAATCTTTAAGGTATATATGACTTACAGCAATCACACAAAAGTAACTCACAATGGGGAACAGGTTACTGTTATTGTGATAAAATATAGCGTAAGGGCCAATTGTAGTGCAGCAGTAGTGACTCTACCTTTGAGCCAGGGCACCTGGGTTCAAATCCTTTCTTCAAACACTTCTGATTAGTCACTACAAAACAACATTAACTCTGTTCCCCAGATGCTGACAAAAGTGCTGAGTTTCTCCAGTATCCAAAGTTCTTTGTTTTATATTTTCTGGGTGAGCTTAGGGCAGCTCCCTGATGGGGTTTAGGTGAATTCCGTTGAGACTCTGGGATCGTAGGAAGGCATCTAGTTCTGGCAGCAGAACAGTTCTTGTGGAGTGCAAAAGAAAATGGTTCCCAGAATAGCATGCAAATTGGAAGAAGCCCCAAAATTTTCCACCCAGTTTTCTGTAAAACTATTAACGTAATAAATGTAACATATACAGGACAGTGAGAGAACAACACAAAATAAACTTAATCCAGGATTGAAGGCAATACCCTGCCTATTACTGGATTACAAGGATTGATCATTAATTTTTTTTGTCTCCTCAATTCAAATAAATCAATTTTATGCTCGACTCTTAAACTCAACCTTTTTTCCTCTGACAATCTGTTGCTGAATTGGGTCAAGATTGAAGACATGATGTGGATTCATCAAATGAACCAGAGCCACAGGTAGTAACGCTAATTAAACACATTGGGAAGCTTCTGAATTAGTTTCATTGCCGTTAGGCTGGCACTTCAGGAAGATAATGAGATTTGTGAATTCTCAAAATGGTCACGTGGGAGTTGTCTGCTGCATCAAGTGGAGTTTCATGCTAACTCTTTGTGACTAACATCTCCCAGTTTTGAGACTGGCTTACTTGGAAAGATGATCTGAAATTGCCAGAAGGCGCACATTTTCTCATCCTCATTACTCCATCTCAGCTTCTTTCACACACATTTTAATCCTGGGAGATCAACAGTGTTTTCATAACTTGGAGCTAATCAAATTCTGTGCCTGGCTATCTCTTGTCTCCTGGATTAACAATCCCAGTTGAAGCTTTTAAATCATCTCCAGTGAATAAAAGAACTAAGAACATTTTTTTTTAAAAACTTTCTTAAAAATAATGTTTGTCGGGTGTTAAATGAACTCAAACTCCAGCAATTTATGAAGACTAACATCACCCCACCCCAATCTTTCCACCCACCCAGTTCTCTTTGACCCCATCCTTTCTTCTAATCGCACTGCTCACCCTCTGACCTGATCAGTGACAATGAACAATTTCTGTCCAAAAGAATTAGAGAATTCAGGTTTATCCACTTGTGGCCTCACCTCAATGAATTTCAAGCATGGCATAGCACTCTTGTACTTGAGTAGATGTGATAACAAAACCCAAGTCTAAACATGACATTGGCCACATCAATTTCCCTCAGCCACTCTACCCTCTCTCTCTCTCTCAGAACATGTTGCACTTTGTTCTCTCAGGTCTAACTCTGAACTTGTTATCAAGCTTATCAAGCCCACCAGAGACTGAATGCCAACTCTCAAACACTTCTTCCTGGACCATGATCCCATCACTGAACATGAGACCCTTCTTTCCAAGACTGTCACAGAACTCCTCCTCTGGACAGCTTTCTAACACCCAGTCCCTCAACCTCACATTGGTTCCGCCTACTTTCTTCCAAAAATTCGCAAATAGAACTGCCCTAGCAAACCCATTATTTCTTGCTTTCTGGATTTTGTTTTGCTCTCCAGCTTTTATCCAGCCTCTTCTTATGCAATAATTTTCAATTTCTGAACCACCTCCAAATGACGGAGGTCTAATCCCTCTACAGCTTTGTTTCAGACCAAGGTTGTTGAAGGGCTCTCCTCTCCTTGCTGGAACAAACTCAAACACAAAGTTTCTATGCCATCACCTTCCTCCACCCTGGCTGGACATTTCTTCCCTCCACTCATTGAGCAATTTCTTTAAATTTGTCTCACTTTCCCTATACACAAAGACATTGTAATGGTTCCCAGTTATGCCTACCTTTTCGTGGGGGTTGTGGAACATTGTTTTAAAATCAGACCCCTCTTCCTCAGAGACACCGATGATTGCAGAGCACTACTTCCTGCACTCGCCCACAGCTGGATAACTGCATCAATTTTATATCCAATTTCTACCTTTCTCTCACTTACACATTGTCCATTTCAGACTCTTCTCTTCCTTTTCTTGACAGGTCTCACTCCATTTCCAGGAATAAGCTGCCCATATAAGCTCACAACCCCCATAAGCTTCCTCAACTACAGACCCCACTTCCTAGTTAGGGAGAAACAGAGAATGGGAAGGAGTCCGTCATATCTGGTTTGATGATGCCACCTCCTACTGGCCTCCTTCCAATGCTTTCTTTTTGCCAATTGAAGATTCCCACCATCCAACTGTGTCCAACCCATTCCCTACATTTCTGCCCTCACCTACTATAGGGATCACACCTCCCCCACACTCCACAAACATGTCCTCACCTTCCACCCCACCAGCCTCCACATTCAGAGTAGTTTTCTTCCATTTCCAGCTGTATATCACCACAAAATAATCAATGCCTCAAAATTCTGTGTGACATGGAAATATCATAAGTATTTAAGTTACACTGCAAACTTTGCCACTTTTCAATCCCATTCCTCCAGAAGAGGGAACTCAAATGGTTTTTATTTACATCTTTTAAGAATGATCCTGCTAACTTTTTATAATGATTCATAATGAATCTGTACTTGAGATTAATTCCTTAAAAATATCTAAATTTATTTTCCAAGATACATGAACTCATTATCCCTTTTATTAGAATCACTTCCCTGGAGTGAAACGTATCATTTTATCTCCCCAAAAGTAGATGAACACTTCACCCCAACCCGACCACATCTTTCATTCATCACCTCAACTAATTAGCCAGGGATTGGATCTGAGTTTGTTTTCAAAACCAAGGAATATGGAGAAGGCCAGTTACGACTGAGTTGCAGAAAAAGTGTCCTCATCCAGAGTGGTGAGCCTGTGGAATTCTCTGCCACAGAAATTAGTGGAGGCCAAAATGCTGAATGTTTTTGAGGAGGAGTAATGCATAGTTCTAAAGACAAAAGGGACAAAAAAGGTGTGGGGGAGAAAACAAGAACAGGGATGATCAGCCATGATCATACAGAATAGCAGAGCAGGTACGAAGAGCTGAATGGCCTAATCTTGCTCCTGTTTTCTGTGTTTGTCCTTTCCTATACAGCTCAGAATATTACTACACTGTCAGGAGAACAACCAGGGATTCAGAGTTTGAGATACAAGAAAGAAAGGAATACAACAGTTTCCATTTTTGCAATGCGCTTGACACATGACCACACCACAAGAACAAAGTCATTCAGTCCCATTTAATACATTGCTGCACATAAAAAAACTCATATCACAACATTAACTGTAGAAGTGAAAAGACAAAAAAGGTTTAAAAATAATTTTCAAACAAAATAACAATTACACAAATGTCAGAGGAATTTGTTTAAAAAATGTATAAGTTTGTATGGATTACACCAATAAGAAGAAATTAAATTAAATTAAAAATTTTAAAAAATCTGTAAGAGCATTAATTGGAAACACATTGAATTTGTCTAAGAATGGCCAAAACCACATGAATACAGGCTAATCCTGACTAGTACTGTAGGGGTCAGTGCAATTAAATCACCTATACGTGCAGAAAATCCTTATTTTTCTGTACTGCATTGATGTAGACTGAACCTTCATTCAGCTGAATAGATTCTCTCCAAGAAAAGGTTGTCAATAAAGCACATGGAGTCACTGGTTTTGAAAAAAAAAGGGGCAAATACAACAGCAAGGAAGTTAGTGCATACTATCGTAATCTGTTAAATTTATAATTAAACATCTAAAAAGCTAGAGCAGTCACCGTACTTATTCCTCCCTCAGATAAGTGATTGTTGTTTTCCAACTGGTGTAAGAAACAAACTTGCAATCTGGACACAACATATCAATGTGACCACAGTGGCACCTACTGGGCAAAGCAGAAATTCAGCCTATTAGGTGTGCTATAAACTTTACTGACCAGGCCTTTGCTGAAATAGTGCATTTAGTTCCAGTCACCAGACTTTGAAGGATGCCAAGGGTGCTGTGGAAGTGGGCTGTGTCATTGGAGAGACTGGAAAAGTGCAGCTTGTTCTTAGAGCAGAAAAGGTTAAGGAGAAATTGAGTAATGCTCAAAGTTGAAAAGATTTTGTTAGTGATAACAGTATCACCCGATCCAGCTGGGAGAGTCAATCTCCACCAGCACACAGATATAAAGGAAATTTACAAATGAAGCAGATAGAAATCCCCTTCATTTTACTTGGGAAGTTAGGATGCTCTAGAATGGCTTGAAAATTGGTGAAAACAGATTAAATAGTAATTTTCAAAATAGAATTAGAAATTGAAAACATTTCATGATTATTGGGTGGGAAGGGACCGAGAAAGAAAAGCAGAATTGGATGACATCCTCTAAGAGCTGGCATTGCATGATGGGCTGAAAACTTCCTGCTTTGCTGCATGATTCTATGAAGAGTTCCCACTATCACATATGGCCAGACTGCTTCCTTTGTCCCCCCTTTCAAAGCATTTAGCAACTGGTAGTACAACTATTTTATCTGCTCCATTAAAAATGTTTTCCAGATTGCAAATAACAAGTTTTATCTTGAGTGAATGTTGCTGAGCCAATCCTATTTAAAACAAGAATATTCAGGAAGAAACAAAACACAAATATATCAAGGCTGAACAAAAAGGATCATAAACCCAGAAATTGTTTTAGTTTACATCAATTATAAAACAGCCTCTACATTATAGTAATCTTGAATACTATTTCAACTGAAAAAGAAACAAACAGTTCAAAAGAATCTTAAATGTATTGTGAAAAGAAAAATCTAAATCATAAATTGTGTCTCATAAGATTAAAAAATGTAATGCATAATGAATCATGAAATAGTTACCCTACAATTTGATGATTTACAAGTTGTCTTAGCACCATTTACTTGAAGAATGAAAATCCCTCCAAATCAGGCAGCCAAGACACATCAGGTAATTTGAACATGCAAGGACTGACTGCTAAAGTGACAAGGGCTGATTCCTACGGCGAATGTATCATAGCTGATTCTCAGCATTGTTCTGGAAACAAAATCATGATCCAAGTGAGGTGAACATCCAAAGTGGGAACTCCCAGTGAGTCTCCCCAATAACATTAAGCTGCCTTCCCTTTTCCAGAACTGAAAAATCTGCTGTGCACTTCTACAATATTCTGTCCTATGAATTGCGTATAAGTCAACAAATCCTTTTGCCCAGAAGCTACACACTCAATCATAAAACCAAACTCATTTAGAGTCCCAATGACACCCATGCTCTAAAGGCCTGTTGCTGACACTCTGATTTCAGCGTAAAGCCCTAACTGTAAGATAATGCCCTTTGATTGTAACACTTCATAGAATTTACCTGATTTATATTAAAAAAAAGTTCATCTAGGGACTAACTTCTAGTCTTAAGCAACCCCAAGTGGTTGTGATCATTTTCCTTGCATGGTTTGTGAAATACTTGGGGAGAGTTCTTACCATAAAAACATCAGTGTAAACCTGGAAAAAGCTGGTAAGCTGCATTGAATAAGTGACGTTGACTGACAAATCAAGCCCAAAAATTGACAGGGCTGTGTTATGCAAGGAATTAAAGAACATGGAATCAACTCAGAACTGAGAGATTAATGATGATTCAAACAATTTTAAATAGTTGTTCAGGACCTCTCACTTCCCTGAGATAGTTCCAGAAAATGGGCTTCTGTTTTTCCAATTTAAAAGATATACTTTGTCTTTTAGTGCAACCTGTTGCATTTCTAAAAACAATGCCAGTAAACTAGTGATAAAACTTCACTGGCAGCAAACATGTGCAGCAAGAATAGCACCATGCACATTTCAGTTAGGACATTGGCTAGGCCTTGGTGACAGAGCACCCCAGGGAAATGGACCAAACGCACAATGCAACAGTCCAGATCTGTGATTTTTTTTTTTAAAAAAAACTTTCTAATGCAAAAGCAAAGACTGAAACTTCAGTTTCTGGCATTATAATGAAGCTGCCACTATTTGCATTTAAACGGGCAGGCTCAGTCTGCCAGTGCTAAACATTATCAATAGCTAAAGACATTCACCAATCACCAATCAATCCCTTTTCTCCTTTTAAGATTAAATAAAGGAATTGTTTGCCAATCAGATCCCAATTTCAAATTATTTGATAACTGGTGGCCATAGAAAATTTCTTTCAATTCGTGCAGACCCAGAAGGCAAGCAGTGAGCGCAGCCAACTGCTGGCTACACACAGGTAGAAGTCTGGATATGCTTTTTTATTAAAGTGTGCACAAGTCACTCTCAATGGCAAACAAATATACAGTAGATAAAACCTAGAAGCTGTTTTTTAAAAATATGGCAACTTGAAATAAAATGTTTTGTTGAATCTTTGGACAGAATGAGAAACCAAGTAAACTTACATAATTTGTTTATGTAAAGTGCAAAGTAATGAACAATGAGGACATACCTTTGGCCCACACACACACAGGTCAAGGGGAATAATACAATGTACTGTGCAAAATCATTTTTAATTGAGTAAACAAGTGACAAGATGGAAAGAGAAAAAGAAGACCATGTCGGATTTCTGTTTCTCTTTAAAGTTTGCCCAAATGTAGGAGGAAAGGAAAACTAAAGGAAGTAACAGTTCTGACTAAAACTAGGTTATGAACAGATAATTCATTGAATCTTGATCTCAACACAGGGATGCAGCAAGTAAAAGTAAGCTTAAGACAGGGAATTTGCAGCCTAGGAGCTGGATTCTGTCAAAGGAATACTGATTAAAATGAGTAAAACATTAAAATTTAAATCCTTTGGTGTAACTAAGCTTTGCTGCTCCCTCAGCCTTCGGGAGACAAAAATCTTTCACATTCTGAATTGGCCCTGATGATTGAAATCAAAATTCCAGAATCCTGGTAAATATTTTAAAAATTCCAACCATATCCGTCAAATTTAAGCAAAAAAATCTCAATGACTTGATTGTAAATGTCATACATAACATAGTCATGTATTTCAGTTCCAGTTCACACCATTTTAAACCATAGCTGTGTTTACAAGCAGCCCATTGCATGGAGATAGTGAAGGCCTTTGAATCGCACTGTCAGATGCAAAGCTGGCACCATGAGGAAAGTGCACATTCATTGTGATTTTCTCCACCGTGACAGTGACAAGACAGTGGGTTCACCATCCAAATGAGGTCAGGGCTAAAAGTTTAAAGAAATGGCTTTTACAGCCAGGCCACCTCTATATGGTGAACTGTGACTGTTCTCATTCATACACACCAAACCTCCAATTCAGACTTGAGTGCTACTCACCCAGTCCGCAACCAGCAACTATGCTGGCTCCTGCCTCCCGAAGACTGGCTGAAGAATCCTAGTTGACCTCCTTCGATTGGGTAACTATTAACAGGCTAGATCAGACCCCATCCTGCCCGGGTGTGAGATACAGCCTGAAGAACCAGCACACGAGCTACACCTCAGCTTTTAGCTCCAGATTTTCTCTGAACCGGACTCCACTGAAGTCTAAAAAAATCAAGCACCAGCAGATTGGATTCCCACTTCTCCCTACCTCCTCCAGGGCATCAACTCCTTGCTGGGCTACAATTCTGCCCTTACTGCAGCCTTGTTCAAGTGGGCATTTCCAATTGGGATCCTGGCCAGCAAGCACCAGATTATCCACCTACCAATGTTCTCACACTCAATGTCGACAGACACTTATCCGTTAGAGTTATTGTATAACAATCAGGGGTGTGGTCGATTTCCTCCTCATCCTGGGAATGCTGTAGCGAAGTCAGTCCAAGACTGGAATCAAATCAGAAAGATCAAGTATAATATCAGACAGGAATATACCTTCAGATTGAAACCACTTCTTGTGTGTTGAGGCCTTTTATATTTAGTGTTCTGGATTCAATAAAATTCTAAAATCTAGACTGTATCTAGCAGTAATGAAGATTGTTAAGTTTCTTTTGCTATCCAGAGTTGCTATGGTTTTACTGGATTGCAATAGATAATAACTGCAGTCATTTTGGATGTAACATTGTTTGAAGTAGAATGGGAGATTTCCAGTTAGTTACTCTTTAGAACCACACATTCACATTACTGATTGGATTAGTATAGAAGCAGCTTGCCTCCAGTTGATTGATTATGGCCTTCCTTACACATGGGAAGGAAGGAAGGAATGACCTGGTGTAGTTGTGCAGTCAAAGCCAAATAAAAACCACTGGTCCAGAGTGAAGGAGTGAGATGATTTGATTAGATGCATTTGGCACCTACTTCATCCTTGGCAATGGCGTTGTGTTGATTGATATCCGAGGTCTAAATGTTAGGCATTGAACATTTATCTTCAGTTACAGTAGCAATGTAATGATGCACAAAAAAATTGCTCTTACAGAGGAGCTCTCTCTCTGGTGGTGATATTAAGTTGGAGAATTTTTCCAAATAATTTCCTTATAATAACAGCTTGAAATCCAACAAAGGCCTGGGTAGGTCCAGCTTCAAAATTGCTTTCAAAAAATAAAAAAAATTAACAGATTTTTCCGTAGAGGGTGGTCACAGTTACTGGAAAGCACTGCCTCACTGCTAAGGAGCTCAATGTCCACTTGAATTAAACCAATGGTCTTCTTTCATCAGATTTCTCTTCTAGATAGATGAAGAATTGAAACAAAATCTGCAGTTTTTTTTTGAAAAAACATTAAGGACAAGAAAACCATTTTTCTTAAAAGTTTGCTCAAATTGAGTCATATTCATAGATAAAAGGAAACATCTCATCATCGAGCAACCCAGGTTAGGTACAATCAGACTGGGATTCACAGTAAACTTCCCTCTAGTCTGATCGAACACATTTCGAAACAAACTTCAACTCCTGCTCCTCCATTTTGCCCACAAGACAATTCCTTCCAGACTAGCCATGCAAATAGCTCATTGGTTTGCTAGTTTATGGCCAACCATTTCTCTCTCCTTTCCTGGTTCTTCCCTCACACATACCCACCCACCATAAAAACCCATCATGCACCACCTGGTCATTTACGTCAAGGCTCACTGTTCATGGAGTCTCATTCACAAGATACCTGCCATGGTTTCTGACCAAACTCTCCCCTGAATTTCAAGTTAATTTGCTGTATGAGTAATATCCTTGACAGATTCCCCAGAAATAAGGCAGCTATTGATAATTTTTTTTAAGCAAACACTGTAAATGTCCAATTATAACAGTATTGAACATTTCACTGTCTCATGCTCCCCTCAGCTGAATGTTCCAATATTACACTTGATAGAGCCAATGGTCAGTGAAGATGTTAGGTCAAGGGTGTGTAGAAAGACACATTTACTGTTTATTTCATTTCCAGATGTATCCTCCCCGATTGCACACAATGCACTTTTTAAGAGTTTGGTTTAACGAGTAAGTCACTCTTCTGTTCTATGCTCATGTTCATTCTTCATATCTGAATCAAGATTGAGACAGGCAACATAACTTTTGTAAGCTTTAGATACAAGGGGGAAATGATGTTGTTGTGGTCAGGTCACTGAGATAAAAATCCAGATCCTAGACTTGTGCCCTGGTTTCAAATTGTACATCGCAGTTGGTGAAGGGTGATTGAATTCAGTTAATTAACTCAGACTGGAAGCTAGTCTCAGTAATGACGATAATGATGTTTTTGACTGGTGTAAAAACCCATCTGGTTCATTAATACCCTGAAGGGACAGAAATCTGCCATCCTTACCTCATCTGGACTCCTAACCTGTCTACAGCAATGTGGTGGACTCTGAGCTATCCCCAAGTAGCCCAACAGCCATTCAGTACAAAGGCAATTAGGGACAGACAACACATGCTGACCTTGTCAGTGGCACTGATATCGCAAAGAGGAAAAAAAGTTTACACAAAACATATAGTGCTCAGAACAGGATGCTTGTGGTACAACAATTCTGTCCCTACATCTGGGCTAGGTGGTCAGGTTCAAGTTCCTCCAGCTCCAGAGGTGTATCATAACATTTCAGGACTGGGTGATATCGACAGGGTTCAGAAGGACTGACTGGATTGTTACAAATAATGATCACCAGCCCAGCATGCACTCAGGCCACCTACAGTAAAGCTATCAATCTGACCAATACCAGTAACTCAAACTAGACATCAAATGGCAGCCTTTCAGAACCATACAACACAATCCAGAATTGGGTGGTAGATTTGTCTGCTGCCACCAATGGGATGTCTGAAATGATCTGCATAACCTGTCATTCTGATGTGATCAGCCAGTGATGTCTTAAAGGATACCACCATGTCGAATCCCATGGTTCCCAAACTACCGATCAACCAAGGAAGATGGTGTACGACATAATTCGTCTCACTTTGACCTTTCCTTGGGTCTTTCAGCAGCACACTCAGACCATATGTCAGATTTCCCAGAATCATCAGGGTGAAGAGAAGAGGGGATATGCCTTCTGTGGACTTCCTTTTCCACTGTGGGGGTGGGGAGTGGGGGGGGGGAAGAGAAAAGTATATTGTTAAAAAAAAGAGAGAGAATACAAAACAGCAATGCAGCAAATATTCACTAAGCTCCTTCAAGTGTTATATGGTGGCTCAGTGGTTAGCACTGCTGCCTCAGTGCCAGGAACCCAGGTTAGATCACAGCTTTGGGTGATAGTCTGTGTGGAGTTTCCACATTCTCCCCACATCCTCCCCCAGTCCAAAGCCAAGCTAAATTGCTCATAGTGACTAGGGACATGCAAGCCATGTGGATTAGCCATGGGAAATGCAGGGTCATGGGGACAGGGTGGGATGCTGTTTGGAGGATCAGTATAAGATGGGAATAGGCCAAAATGACCTGCTTCCATACTGTTGGAATGCTATGATACCAAGGCTTGTTGGCTTTGGGGTGGACCACAAGGTTTCAATACTGCATTATGGAACCACCTGTTTGAAAGCCATAAACACTCACATTTCTGCACAGCTGTGGTAACCTTGACATCAGGTAGAGCACAGATGAGAAGGAGCCAATTGTAAATCCGATGATTTCTTGAGTAGTAAATTCCTGAATTTTGGAACAATACAGATGAAATATTAACAGCTTAATACAACACAAAAAAGAGAGAATCAACATTACAAATGCTTGCTGAATGGCACTGGAAGTTTTCTTCTCTGCAATGGGAGTTGGTGAATTTGAATGAACTGTACCAATTCTGCTGGTTTGGGAGAAAATGTTACGACCAAGTCTCCAAACCAATTATTCAAAGGGCTACTTCTGTACTGAAAAATAAAACAGAAGGGTAGAAGGTACAATAGCAAGTTACTTGAATCAGTTTATCACAAAGTTGACACCCTCTACAATCAAACAGGGGAACTACACTCAGCATATACTTAATATTTGACAAAAGGAGCTAGGAGAGAATAGGAGGAGTTTTTCCAGATAAAAATTTACAAATAGACTGAATAAGTCAATTTTATATATAGCTGGCCTGGACTTAAATACACAAAACAAAATTGTTACAGGTGACAGAATTATTGACATCTGTACCTTAAAGGATGGGAGTGGACATTGCAACACACGTAGGGATTCAGTAAATGGTATTATTCTTACAGGAGGTGATGGTCAAGTTAGAACTGACCTGGTTAGCGGAGAAGTGTGAAAAAGCCAAAAGAGAACGCCTAGTAAACTTTGGTACGTCCTGAACTGAAGACCCCAAATGGTTCCCTGGTAACAAAGAGACCGTCGCTCCAAGCATCACAAATACAACAATGGTATTGATTACAGTTCCATCTGAAAGAAACCACAGCTTTGAATTCTTTGCACATTTGAAATATTTGAACTTTTATACATTATTTGAGGCCTTTGTTCAGTGACAGTGGTGGTTAGTTATAAATAAAAACTGAATTCTGGAAATACTCAGCAGGTTTGACAGCATCAAGAAAAGCAGTTTCAAGTTGATGATTTTTTTTTCCAGAACTGAAAGAATGTTAAGACACTTAGTGTTAAACAATAAGCAGGAAATGAGTGATGGGGTGGGTGCAGGGAAAGACGGGAGGAAAGAACAAGAGGGAATAGGGTCAGTGGGTGAAAGGTGGGAGAAATTAACTGAATAAAGGGATTTTGGTGCACAGAAACATAAAAAAGTCATTAGTAGCACTGGATGTCAATTTGAACAACAGGATCAATAGTTGGGGTCTGATATTGTAGAACTTAAGATTGATTGCAAGGTTGCAAATTACCTAAAAAAATGAGGTGCTTTCCTCAAATTTCATTAAAACATTGTCTCTGATTAGAGGGGGAGAGGGGTGCAGATTTAAATGGAAAGCAACAGGCAACACAGCAAAAGGGCTCACCCATTCCACTTCTGGACTCCTAGTCTCAAAATCAGCCTCCCATGTGCTTCTGTTGAGCCTCAAATAGAGCAAAGACGAACGACTCGTTTCACTCACTGGAGAGAATGTCATGTGGAAGTGGTGGGTGGGAATGCAGGTAATTGAAAATTGGCTTGGATCCTGCATCCTAGTCTTCCCTTAGTTGGTAGAGCTTTCCCAAGGCCCAGATCAGCCATGGTGAAATTGAAAATGGAGATCAAGCCTGAAGTAAGTGGATTGGAATTGGATTTAAAGTTATTATTATATCCTACCTGACAAGATTTGGGATAAATGTTCCCATTTATGCCCCTGCTGACTTTAATAAACCTAAATTTGGCCCACGAACATAACATTTTAGATAATTCTCCGAATTAACACTGAACAGATTATACATTGATGCATTAATGTTTGGATGGGGGTGCATTAGCTCATTTTTCAGGAAAATTTGAAACATTACTTACTGGTTGACTTTAGACACATCCATAAAAAAAGTTGATAATATAAGCTCAGAAAAAAAATTACATATGGATTTATCCATTTTCGGGTGATCACATAAGGCATTATTTCTACCAACACTGACCTCAAATTATTCTTTGCACCCCTCTTTACAAATCACTCACTTTCATCTAGGCATCACATTGCCTCTCCAACCATATCTGAAGGTGAACTTTATTTGGTTTATTTGGCAGAAACAAAATCAGTCTCAGGAAACGTCCACTGTCTAAAGGGAAGTTAGGATGCTGGATTCAGCAGGCAAAATTGATTTCCGATTGCCTACGTTCTCATCCCACCACGTCCAAAATGACAGTCTCTCAGGTCATTGAAAGGTGCGGTTATTCAAGCTCCTGCTGAACTTCACCAGAGCAATATAGGAGGGCAAGGTTATTGTGGGAGCACAGATCACAGTGAAGTCTCCTCCACACTGGGAGATTAAAGCTGGTTTGGGTGAGTTCTTTACTGCGCTGCCAGCTGTTTCCCAGTTACATGCTATTCCCCTTTCCCTTCTGTCCTCAGCCTCCTACACATTTTAATGAAACTCAAGGTACAGCACTTCATTTTTCAGTTGAATATTTTGCAGCAACTAAAAAAAGCTACTTAATTCATATATAATCTTGCCAACTGAAATCAAGATCCAAATCTACACCCCAAAGGGATACAATATATAAATAACAATAGCTATTTATTTTGTAAAAGCCAAAAGAAATTTAGTACTATATCCAGTGAGAGGGTGACAAATGTAGCCACTAGCTAATCAGCGAAGTCATCTCCTTTTGTTTTGTATGATTTGCCAATTCCAAATTATGCACATGCCTGGCTACACCGAACTGCAACTACATCCAATGCAGTACGAAAAGTATACTTCCTAGGTTGGAGATAAAAAGGAGAATCTGGGCAGAAACAAAAATAGTAAGAAATATTATTAAACAGTAGTTTAACAAAAAGCCACTCACCTCGTCTGGACCTGTTCTTTATTGCATAATAAATATACAGTGAGACCATTATCACATCCACCACAACATAATACACAGCAGTGTAAATCTGGAAAAGCAAACAAGTCATTAATATCTGTTCTACCTCTACTGTTAAGAGCTCACTGCACTTACCGAAACATCAGCAAATATTCTTTAAAGCATGTTTGTACATGACCAAATAAAGGCAGCGCTGGTATCAGGTTTAAATGGAACAACTCCTCAGTGCATAAAGTAATGGTAAAGAATTATTGAGTCACATTGGCCAGGTTCCAAAGCTGGTTCTTATGAGGGTAGCTGATCAAGTTTGCTGTGCAGCATGGATGGATGGTTAGGAATTGCAACTGGTCTTCTACTTTGTAAAACTCAGTTTCATGTAGGTTGTGCAACTGTTAGCAGAGAATTAAGTTTTAATTTTAAAAAGAAGTGGCATTGATCCAGCTGGTTACCATCATGAGAATGACACAAAGACTCACCAATGGATCCTTCAAGTGACTCTCCCTGCAATTTTATTCTCTCCCCACACCACACCCACATCCAGCTTCAGCAGGATCAAGTAGTTCTTAAAATATTGTAATCTTTCAGGATCTAGGGAAAATCCCAGGCCAAAGGTGACAGAAAGATTTAATTGCATAAGGTACAGCAATCGCTATGCACATGACACAGATTCACAATGCATAATAACAACTCAAAACAGGTAATTCAATAGAGTTTCAGTCTAGGCAGTCAATACAAAATTAGCCCAGAATGTAAAACACGACAGATCTTGTGATTCAGAAAGTTTGCAGTCATATTCAAATTATTCTAGTCTTCAACTGATCATTTAACTGGGCTGCACACATTAGCATCTTATGATGTGAAGACTGCTCACCTGTACTGGCAATTGCTGAGCTAAGAATGCACCAAGAGCATTGCATGAGTCACCAGCCAGCCAACCCATCAGGAACCAGATTGATACAGCTTGGTCCATGTTTCCTTTCAGATAAGAACTATAACACTGCCTAAAGTAAAATTGACAAGTTATAAATCATTTTGCAAAACTTCAATAAAAGACAGTTGTAGACATTAGCTCACATCTTAACAGGAGTATAGCCCTTTCTAGATATAGAGGAGAAAGTTTTAAGCATGTTCCCAAAATAATTTTAACACCAAGATAATCCATTCAGGTTCACCCATTCTACCCCTCAACACAGGTACAACATTTCCTCAATGGCTACTTCGAATGACTCTTTGCTTCGCCCTTCACAGACGATCATCCTTCCCCAAACTTACTAACAAGGGCAGCCTACAGCCTTGAGTATGAAAATGCCTGATCCCAGAAGCTACGCAGGCTCAGGGCCTGGTTAGCATTTGGATTTTATATTAGCTACACATACGGTCAAAGGAAATTTGAGATTTGTTAATATATTTAAATCAACCTGTCTAGACATACTATGACATTTCTGAAATAGACAGGACCTGAACCAAGGTATCATGGGCCAGAGGAAGGGGCATACCACCACTTCACAAGAATCTCTCCAAACTTTTCACATAACTGAGGCAAGTAGGATTTAAACTCAGATCAACATTCTCATAGGTAAAGAATCCGCACCACAACAGCCCTTCGCCTACTATACCCGTCATTCTCCAGGAGATCAAGTTCAAATCATATCTGTCCAAGCTACGTGAACGGTTTGGACAGACTCTTACCTCTGGCCATAGTAGTGGAGTTCAAATCCAATCTATTTCAGAAGTGTGTCATTATATACCTGGACAGATTGATTAAATACATTAACAAGGACCATCTCTAATATTCTTTGACACTACTTCTAGGTACAGCTAATATAAAATGCAGAAACCGAATAGACCAACAGACATAAAAAATACACTGTAGGAAAGAGTGAAACAATTGTTTCTTTCATATTCATTGAGTACATAAAATATTTTCATTTGTCAGGATTCTGATAGTTTCTCCTCTTTAGCTGTTTCAATGAGCAGTGTCAGGAACAAGAGGAGACAAGTTTAAAGACAATTTGGCAAAAGGACCAGACTGAAATGGGACATTTTCCAAGCAATGAGTATACAGTGTGAAGAGGAGGTGGAAGCAGATTGAATGGAGTATTTTCAAAAGAGAATTGGTTAGATATATTCGTGACAAGAGAAAGAATGCACGACAACACAAACAGGGAGGCAGGCTAAGTCGGCAGCCCCCGCATTGGAAGACATCATTCAGCCAAATCAACACTGCTGTGATACAGTGTGCCACCAATTTCAATTATGTTACAAATAGCAACCTCAAATGAGGGTGAGCAGAAATTGGACACACTTGGCAAAGACATCCCAACTTCTTAGTAGGAGACCATACTGGCTGCAGGAAGAATCTGAAATGTTCTTGTTTTTTGTGTCTGGCACTGATCCAAAATGGACCAATAAGATCCAGAATGAGTTCCCAGTAAGCATTTTTAAAATAAATTCCTGGGATGTGCTCACTGGCAAGGGTGGCATTTATTAAGTACCTTTGGTTGTTCTGAGGAAGTGTGAACCACTGTACCATTCCGATACAACAGAGGTTTTTTTTAAAAGACCAATTCAGAGGAAGTAAAGGTCAGCCACACTGGCACTAGCCCCAAACCACAGAGGTCTGACCACGTAAGCAATGGCAAATTGTAATGGACGCTCAGAGCACCAGGATCCTTAGAACAATTCAAGCTGCTTTGTGGCCACTTTTACTGACACAAGGTGCACATTTTCCAGTCTCTTAAAACGGTGTTTGGGACCTCAGAGTCCTGCAAAAGTTGAAGAAAAAGAGCAAGAATTCCTGCTTCTGATTGCTTGGATGGACTCCATCGGCAAAGTGAGGGCAGAATCTGGCACAATTGTGATTAAGTTGAATACACTGTCTGGGATGTGATTTTTTTATTCTTACATCCTCAATTACCCTAGAGGTTGTTGAAATTTGTGCCTAAAGAGCCTAAGGAGGAAGATAACAGGCATTTACAAAATGAGGCTGTGTGCTGGAACTAATCAACATTCACCAAGCAAATCGAAACTTCATGTTGCTGCAAATGTATTTATTTCCTTATTTGGATTACCATATATACTCCTGTAAAAGAACAACTTTTTTTAGACTGTCCTTTAAGGTTAAACTCATGGAGTCAACGGTTACACAAATGCCACTTTTACAATTAGATTAGATTCCCTACAGTGTGGAAACAGGCCCTTGGGCCCAACAAGTCCACACACCACCCCTTGAAGCATCCCACCCAGACCCATCCCCCTGTAACCCACACACCCCTGAACACTATGGGCAATTTAGTACGGCCAATCCACCCAGCCTGCACATCTTTGGACTGTGGGAGGAAACCGGAGCACCCAGAAGAAACCCATGCAGACACGGGGAGAATGTGCAAACTCCACACAGACCGTTGCCCGAGGCGGGAATCGAACCCGGGTGTCTGGCGTTGTGAGGCTGCAGTGCTAACCACTGAGCCACCGTGCCGCTCTTTTGGAGGGGCTTAAATTCATACTACACTCCAAAATACTGTATCAATAGCAGAAGCCCAATTGATCTCAAATGAATAACAGTAATTACTGTAATATATTCTAGGTTAGCAGGCAGCTTTTGTGCAGTCTTACTTCCCTGTCAAAGTACTAAGTCATGCCTTCTCATGACCCTTATGCACCATCCAGCTCTTGCCTTAAAATCTGAAATTCCATCCTTCTTCGATTCATTTGGCGTATGGATTCGGATGACTTCACAACTAACACATTTTCAGTTTTGATAATTTTCAAGCACCCACTCAGCAACTTTTTTCTCCAATTCTGGCTAGGTTTACCTCTGTTGGCACACTTTCGCTTTAGCATTGTCCGAAGTTGGTTCAATATCATTCTCCAGTCTCTCATGTTTCTCTGAAACAAAAATTCTCTTGCTGCTACACAGTTATCTGTCTTCTCTGCAACTTCAATAATTTTCCGTTTAAAATGTTGCTGTTTACTTTTTGTTTTTTTTCCTGGGAGGGGATTTTTACGCAAAACGATGAAGCAATTTCAAGCACAATAGCACGAAATAATTCATTTCTTCACTGTAACATTTACTTACAGGATAATGTGTTGATCTGTTATCTGTGAAGAACTAAGATCAATTTTTACATGAGATCTATGGAAAATTCCACACTTTTTTGGCTGACTTTTACTCGAGATCGACTTCTACTCGATTCTATACGTTATTCACCAGCCTTCGTTAAACATTACTCAGAGATCAATGTTGCTGAATCAATAAATTGGCTTTCTCCACTTTCAAAAATGTTCACTCAAGTAATTCTTGGGAATGATGCGAATGATCCACAAAGAAAGGTTTAACAGATCAGATATTATCTGGATTTTTGAAGAATCAGAGGCAATCTCATTTAAAACTCAAAGTTCCTACAGGGATCGGCAGGGTTGACGCAGCAACGGCTTCAGAACAAGCTGTTGGTAATTTAGGGCTGAAAGGAGGATTTTCTGGGGAGAGGAGGGAAACTTTGGAAGTATTCACAAGAGAGATGCTAAGTGAAATAACAACGTAGGCCGGTATCCCGTCACCTTTTGTCTACATGTGCACAGTAGATGACACTGACACGGCTAGTACAGAAGCGGCTCAAGTGAACAGAATCTCTGACACTCCTTGTTTATATCTGTCAGCCAGGGCTTGTTTCCGCACTGTAGGGATTCTATGGAAAAATGCTCTCATAGAATCGACTCAAAGTGCTGAATAGCTTCCTTGCGCTCCAATAGGTCCCTTGTTCAGGATTATGCGGTGCAAAATCAACAGTTTTTGGTGACGGTGGAAAAAGCATATAATTGAGAGAAAACATGTACGCATTTATACATTTTCAGGCGCTCGGAGCCAACTGAGCGTTTCAGTTGGTAGAGTTATGCATGAACGGCAAATTATACTTACGGGAAAGCAGCCATCATGAAACAAAAGACGGAGAACAAGCCCAGAACAACACTCGCCATATCTCTACCGTTCTCGGTGCACTCTTTCAGTACGTTCCAAACAAACAGGGATCCGTTCGGGCAATCAGTGGTGAAGTTTCCCATGAGGTAGTCCGCCATCACTCACACCACACGGTTCAGAGGAGTTTTTGCGTCAGACAACTTCCCCCAGTAAGAGCCTAGGGGATGGAAATAAACAAGAAACTGACCAAGAAGCAGAGCAAAAATATCGAAGAAACAACCCAATACATCAACACCGATACAGGCAGCAGATTTTGTAGGTAAGCGGCTTGTGGCAGGGGCGAAGGGACGGCAACGTTTATGATGACATCCAAATTTGGAAGTTAAATTAACTGCCCGAATTGGGCCACCAAGGGGATGTACAGGAAATGAAGAATATTCAATCACCGTACATCGCTACCCCGTCCTTTCAGCAAGAGAGATAACAAGGTGTAGAGCTGGATGAACACGGCAGGCCAAGCAGCATCAGAGGAGCAGGAAAGCCCCTTTCAGCAATAGGTTGGCTGGATATGGAGTTATTGGTTACATTTAAAATGGCATTTCAGCAGGATTGGGGATTGCGAAATCGCTTAATGAGGAGGAAAATAAAATCAGAGTCAATTCTCAAGTTCAGCGGGGGAATATAGTCACCAAGAACCAAAGTAACTGTTGAAACAACCTGCTCCCACTTTGCCTGCAAGATCTTGAAGACAGAGCCGCAGAAACTTCAGCCTGGCAGAGATCACATGATGCGTCACGTGATATTATCTATGGCATCTGATCGGAGACTCGAGTTCCAGAGGCGTGCATTGAGGTGCTATTTGCTCTATGTTTGAATGGGTTTGTCTATTCCTTTTTCAAATCGGTCCCACTCAATTTCCTCATCTTCCCCTTAAAATTTACTACTTCAGCAAAGTCTGCTTGCGAGCCATTTACCAAACAACCATAGTCAGCAATAATGCAAACGCCATGTGGTTCAGTTTCTCAATCATGAGATAACTCGTGCCCGCTTGCTTTGAGTACAGATCACAGCATAGCTACTTCTTCCGTGACATTTTTTTCCTTTTGCAAATCACATCAAATCTCTGCCCTCCGATTAAACAAAAACGTGACTCTTAAACGAGACGGAAGAAGTTCCCCCAATCTACTCTATCCGCTTTGCGCATGAGTTTGAAAAATCAAGGACAATTCACCGAATGAGCAGTTCCGGTGTGGAAATGCAGACCCTGGAAGCGTGGTGGAGGCAGAAGTGTCGAGGCATCCAAGGGGGAGGGGGGGGGGAATGCAGGAAATTGGCAGTAGTCCATTTGAAGAGCTGACCAGACATGATTTGTCGAATTGTCTTCTTCTGGACAGTAAAATTTATATGATTTCTCTGCTCAAGGCAAGTCTTAGAAAATCGGTTATCTCGTGATTGAGAAGCAGTGGATACGCGTAAATGTTAGCTACTTTTTTAAAAAAAATGTTTGCAACCAGGTTTTGCTCTCTTTTAGATGGGATGCCAAACCAATAGAACCATTTACCTGCTCTTATTTTGACTTAGTTCTAGTTCAGGTCAATAGGAAGTAAGACTCCACTAAATCCAGCCAGCACTTCCCCCTTAGTTAAAATCCCTCAGCTGCCTCACCGAACACATCCTCGCCCTCAACAACTTCTCTTTCGATTCCTGCCACTTCCTACAGACAAAGGGGGTGGCCATGGGGTACCCGTATGGGCCCAAGCTATGCCTGCCTCTTTGTAGGTTACGCGGAACAGTCCCTCTTCCGCACCTACACTGGCCCCAAACCCCACCTCTTCCTCCGTTACATTGATGACGGTATCGGCGCCGCCTCTTGCTCCCAAGAGGAGCTCAAACAGTTCATCCACTTCACCAACACCTTCCACCCCAACCTCAAGTTCACCTGGGCCATCTCCAACACATCTCTCATCTTCCTGGACCTCTGTCTCCATCTCAGGCAAGCAGCTAGAAACTGATTGTATCAGTGATAATGGGAACTGCAGATGCTGGAGAATCCAAGACAATAAAATGTGAGGCTAGATGAACACAGCAGGCCCAGCGGCATCTCAGGAGCACAAAAGCTATGCGCTCCTGAGATGCTGCTGGGCCTGCTGTGTTCATCCAGCCTCACATTTTATTAGCTAGAAACTGATGTCCACTTCAAGCCCACCGACTCCCACAGCTACCTAGAATACACCTCCTCCCATCCACCCCCCTGCAAAAATTCCATCCCCTATTCCCAATTCCTTTGCCTCTGCCGCATCTGCTCCCAGGATGAGGCATTCCACTCCCGCACATCCCAGATGTTCACGTTGTTCAAGGACCGCAACTTTTCCCCCCCGCAGTGGTCGTGAACGCCCTTGACCGTGTCTCTCGCATTTCCCGCCTCACACCCTGCCCCCACTATAACCACCCTAAGAGAATCCCCCTCGTTCTCACATACCACCCCACCAACCTCTGGATACAACACATCATCCTCCGACACTTCCGCCATCTACAATCCGACCCCACCACCCAAGACATTTTTCCATCCCCACCCTTGTCTGCCTTCCGGAGAGACCACTCTCTCTGCGACTTCCTTGTCTGCTCCATACTCCCATCCAACCCCACCACACCTAGCACCTTCCCCTGCAACCGCAGGAAGTGCTACACTTGCCCTCACACCTCCTCCCTCACCCCCATCCCAGGCCCCAAGATGACTTTCCATATCAAGCAGATGTTCACCTGCACATCTGCCAAAGTAGTATACTGTGTCCACTATACCCAGTGTGGCTTCCTCTACATTGGGGAAACCAAGCAGAGGTTTGGGGACTGCTTTGCAGAACACCTCTGCTCAGTTCGCAATAAACAACTGCACCTCCCAGTCGCGAACCATTTTAACTCCCCCTCCCATTCCTTAGACGACATGTCCATCATGGGCCTCCTGCAGTGCCACAATGATGCCACCCGAAGGTTGCAGGAACAGCAACTCATTCCGCTTGGGAACCCTGCAGCCCAATGGTATCAATGTGGACTTCACAAGCTTCAAAATCTCCCCCTCCCGCACTGCATCCCAAAACCAGCCCAGCTCGCCCCCTCCCCCCACTGCATCACAAAACCAGCCCAGCTCGTCCCTGCCTCCCTAACCTGTTCTTCCTCTCACCTCAAGCTGCACCTCCATTTCCCACCTACCAACCTTATCCCGCCTCCTCGACCTGTCCGTCCTCCCCGGACAGACCTATCCCCTCCCCACCTATACTCTCCTCTATCCATCTTCGGTCCGCCTCCCCCTCTCTCCCTATTTATTTCAGAACCCTCTCCCCATCTCCCGCTCTGATGAAGGGTCTAGGCCCGAAAGGGTCAGCTTTTGTGCTCCTGAGATGCTGCTTGGCCTGCTGTGTTCATCCAGCTACATACTTTGATATCTTATATCCATTTTATCAGGTTTGGCCACTTTTTTTCCCCAACTGGTGGTAACATTTTATGCCTCCTAGCCACTGTGCATGTAAAAGATCTTCTGACATTATTTTAAGAAAAACAGGGAAGATATCCCTCTTCAACATTGCATTCAATTATTTTAAATCATTGTCTCCAATGTATTTATTGTTTTCTCTAGAACTTGTTTAGAAATTAGGAGTTTCCCATTTAAACCACAGATGAAAACTGAAAGAACTGTGGAAGTTGTAAACCAGGAACAAAAACAGAAGTTGCTGGGAAAGCTCAGCAGGTCTGGCAGCATCTGTGAAGGAAAAAAAAAAATCAGTTAACATTTCAGGTCCGGTGACCCTTCCTCAGAACATTTAAGCCACAGATGAAATCATCTTTCATTACCTCTCTCAGAGGGTCACAAGACTTTAGAACTCTTTTTCTAAAAAAGTTCATGGAAGCAAAGTCCATGAATATTTTTAAGGCTCAGGCAGATAGATTCTAGTTAAGCCAAAGGGTTGAAAGGTTATTGGGGTAAGTTGGAATACAGATTTAAAGTTATAGATCAACCATTTGATCAGCAGACAGGTTTGAAGTGCTAAATGGCCTACTTCTGCTTTCTGTTAGTATGTTCACTTTGCAGTCATACGCATGCTGTTCAGTCAGTACACTTTATCTGGTCACATCTTTAGTTTCTTAATCTCTCTAGGTTGGATATACATTTATTTGGGGGATATGGATATCACTAGCAGAGAAGCGTCTGTTACTCATCTCTGACTGCCTTGCAAAAGTGATAGTAAATTGCCTCAGAGTTGTAGAAAAAGTTCAAAGTGGAAACACACCCTACAGTCCAACTTGTCTATGCCGACTAGATATCCTAAATTAATCTAGTCCCATTTGCCAGCATTTGGCCCATAATCCTCTTCCTATTCATGTACTCTTTTAAATGTCAATTGTACCGGCCTTCGCCACTTCCTCTGGCAACTCATTTCACACGTGCCCCACCTCCTGCATGTAAAGGTTGCCCCTTAGGTCCCTTTTGAATCTTTCCACTCTCACATTAAACCGAAGCCCTCCAGTTTTGGATTCCCCTACCTTGGGGAAAAGACCTTGACTATTCACCCTATCACTGCGCCTCATGATTTTATAAACCTCTATCAGGTCACCCCTTAGCCTCTGGCACTCTGGGGAAAATAGCCCCAGCCTATTTAGCCTTTCCTCATAGCTTAAACCATCTAACTCTGGCAACATGCTTGTAAATCTTCTCTGAACCCTTTCAATTTTCGCAACATCCTGCTATGGCAGAGAGGTCAGAACTGAATGCAGTATTCCAAAAGTGGCCTAACCAATGTCCTGAACAGCCGCAAAATGACCCAACTCCTATACTCAATGCATTGATCAATAAAGGCAAGCATACCAATCACCTTCTTCGCTACCTTGTCTACTTGCAACTCCAATTTCAAAGAACCGTGAAGCTGCACTCCAAAGTCTCTTTGTTCAGTAACATTCCCCAGGACCTTGCCATTAAGTGTATAAGTCCTGCCATGATTTGCCCTATTAAAATGTAGCACCTCACATTCATCTAGATTAAACTGTCTACCACTCCTCAGCCCATCTGATCAGGATCCTGTTGTACTCTGAAGTAATCATCTTCGCTGTTCACTACACCACCAATTTTGCAGATGATACCAAACTTACTAACCATCCCTCCTTTGTTCACATCCAAATCATTTACATCAATGATTAAAAAGCAGTGGACTCAGAACTGATCTTTGCAGCACACTGCTGGTCACATGCCTTCAGTCTGAAAAGCAACACTCCACCACTACTGAAAGAACCGTGGATGCTGTAAATCAGGAACAAAACAAAGTTGCTGCAAAAACTCAGCAGGTCTGGCAGCATCTGTGAAGGAAAAAACATAGTTAATATTTCACGTCCAGGAGGAATGGTTACCAGACCCGAAATGTTAACTCAGTTTTTTTTCCTTCGCAGATGCTGCCAGACCTGCTGAGCTTTTCCAGCAACTTTGTTTTTGTTCATCCATCACTACTCTGTCTCCCAGCTTTCTGCCAATTTTCTATCCAATTCTGTAGCCTTCTTGAACTGCTGTAGTCCTTGGGTGTACTTACCATCCATTTCTTTTTTCCATGACACCTTTTGCCATTTAATTTTTCTTGTCCTCCTCAAGACCTTTCACTTGCTCAAAATTTATTATTTTTTCTATCTTTCCTCAAGTTTTGTTGAAAGAACATGAGCCTGATCGTTAAATGTTTTTCTCTCCATGGATGCTGTCTAACCTGCTGAATAGTTTAACCATTTTCTGTTTGTATTTAGAAGTTGAGTCTTTTGTTTGTATCTTTAAGATAGCTTTAAGCATATGTTCAACATTCACCTGTTTTGCAGATGTTTGCAGCATGAATACATGAAAGCCTACAGGACAGAGTTCATATAATAAAATGAAAATCTCAGGGCATACAACCAGATATTCAAATTTTGCGTTGGAATGCCCATTATTCTGAAATCAATGAATAATATTGGTTTTCAAAGCCAGGAGATGGGGTTTAGGAGAACATAAAGCTCAAATGCATGCACAGTACCCAAAAGACAAAGTAAAGTTTTACTTCTCCCATGCCACTGCAAATAGATTTGAATTACTTTGCATTCAATTTTTGAGAGTGCTCTGCATCTGTCCTTAATCATGGTAAAAACTGACTTACATATTGGGATCTCAAAATTAGATCCCCTTTGATTGTACATTCAAGCTTAATTCAGAGCTTGAGCTGGTGATGTGATTCCAGTGCAGTAGTATACAGGAGTAGGAAGAGCAGGAATTCCATTGTGCAGAGAGAAAAATAATTGAACAGGAGAGAGGTAAGATGTAGTGCAAAGGGTTATTTCTAACACTAACTATTGAACATATACAGAGGAAGCTACTTATTGATAATGTTATGATCACATAAGCTTCTGAAGAAGGAGCAACAACCCAGGTTGCGTGCTTTGCTAGAATGTATGTATTTAACATAATGTAAATAAAGAACTACTTTGAAAAAGTTGGTCTCTAGCTATATCCTTTGCACTGAGTAGTGCACTGTAAAACCTTCCAAGACACCGCCCAAAAACAAAACATGCTAAAGGAAAGTGTTGTTTGCAGACAAATTAGATAGATTCTATCACCTGTCCAGGTGATTTAAGTGGATACGAAAGCACATAAATGAAAGAATAAGTAAGTTCTTCAGGTGTCCTGTACAAAATCCTCCTGTGAGTGATGTGACCAAAAACAAGATAACTGGTTATTCATCTCATTTGCTCTGTGTGGGACTTTGCTAAGTCAATACTTTGAAATCGGATTCATACATTTAAACTGATTTGGGCATTTCCGAAAGATATGACAAATGGCTACAGACGTCCTAATTCTCCTGGGAAAGGGGGATGGGAAACCTCAAAAGTAAGCCAGGAGATCAACAGACCAGAGGACAAGGAAAGGAACAGAAGAGTAAAAAGCCCAGACAGGGGTGAATGGGAGACCAAGATCACAAAGGTGAAGCTGGAAACTAGAAGTTTGAAAGCAGGGCTCACTAAAGCCAAGATCAGAAAGAAATGGGAAATAGGGGGACCATGCCAAAAAAGGCAAGTGTATTCTCAAAATAAGCTAGTGAAATCCACTACAATACCTCGTATGTAGGGTAATTTATTTTTAACACCTGAATGATGACCTATGTTTCTCACGGTACATATTTGCCTTTCATTTTGGAAATTTGCAGTGCAGCACTGGTGTTTATGTTTAGTGCAGTAATGGTAATGCCACTGGGCTGGTAATCATCACTCAGGTTAATCCTCTGAGGTTCAAAACCGACCATGGCAGCTGATGAAATTTTAATTCAGTGAATAAATCTGGATTATAAAGCCAGTTTGAGTATTGGTAACCATGACAATTTGTTATAAAAACCCATCTCGTTCACAATTGTCCATTTGGGAATTAAATCTGCTACCTTTAACTGGAATGGCCTACATTTGACTCCAGACATACAGACAAGTAATTGACTCTTAACTGCCCTCTGAAACGGCCGAGCAAGCCACAGTTCAACAGTAATTAGAGATGGGCAGCAATTGCTGGCCTTGCCAGAAACACCCACAATAGAAGAAAAAAAAACAGGAGGGTTACCTCAAAATTGATAATAAAGACTTGCAATTCTATAGCACATTCATGACCTCAGGATGAATTAAAATGCTTTATGGCCACTAAGTACTTTTTGAAGTTTAGTCACTATTGTAATGTAGAGAAAGCAACAGTTAATTTGCACACAGCAAGCTCCCACAAATAGCAATGTAATAACGATCTGATATCTAAACTTATGTACTTGCATCCTGGAATGAGACTGAAATTCATAACCTTCTGTCTTGGGAGATAAGGGTACTATCAACTGACCTACAGCTGATACAAGATTTTTCTTTATTACGAAACTAGCTGACAGGAGATATTTAGGTTGTTTACCAAAACCTCCTCTTCCCATTCCATGTGCCTACCATTGTTTAAATGTCTCTATGCTTAAAGATACTGATGACATTGGTTATGCTGTTAATTTAAGAGGTTTGTTTGAGTGAAGTAAATGCAGAGGAGTAGTACCTTTCATTTCTACATACAGAGCAAATGGATATCCGCACTTTGAGGTGGAGATAGTGAAGGGAAGATGGGCATTAATAAAGGGTAGTGGGAGTGAATAAAGAGCAGGGGAGAGAGATAATGAAGGGGATAACGGTGGTAGTACTTGGATGGCAATGAATAAGTGATAAATGTGGAGAGAGGTAGGATGGTAACAACTAAGAAGGGGAGGGGTTGGGTTGAGCAATAAATAAGAAGGAAATGTTGAATGTGGGGAAGAAATAGGCTTTTTGAGAGTCCTGTGTATGAATAGATGTAGCTTTTAGCAAAACAAAATAAAACCCTGCAGATATTGTGCCTTTTTCAACAAACCAAAAAGGTTGGGGGGAGGGAACAACATTTCTCTAGGGGAATTCTCCATGTAAACACCTCAGTCAGCGTCTACTTGCCAAACAATCAGTATCCTTTTTCCATGCATAGAGTCATTGAGTCATACAGCACAGAAATGGACCCCTCAGTCCAACCAGTCCATGCGAAATGTAATCCCAAACTAAACTGGCCCCACCTGCCTGGTCCTGGTCCATATCCCTCCAAACATTTCCTATTCATGTACTTATCCAAATGTCTATTAAATGTTGTTATTATACCAACAACCACCATTTCCTCAGGAAATTCATTCAACACGTGAACTACCCTCTTTGTAAAATAAAAAATTGCCCCTCATGGCTTTTTAAAATCTCTCTCCTCCCATCTTAAAAACGTGCCCTCTAGTTTTGAAATACCCCATCCCAGGTAAAAGAAAATTGCAATTAACTCTAATCTATACCCCCCCCCCCCCATGTAGTATAAATTGTTGCTCCGTTTGAAATTTGATATTCTTGTAATTGTCATGATGACTGCAGGACAAAACATTTCAACAGCGTAACAAAGTGTGGAGCTGGATAAACACAGCAAGCCAAGCAGCATCTGCAGTTCCCATTATCTCTAATTTCAACAGCATGTTTCCTTTTGCAGTAATAAAGTTGTTACCCTGGTCCCAAAGGACGTAGGGCTGCTCGCTCATTAAACAGAGACGACCAGCGGTAGTTTAACCTGAGGGTCACCTCGCCTCAGGCAAGGGGTGAGCTCAAGAAGATGGGACCTTCATAGTGACCTCATGCAGTACTTGAATTCAATTCACATGTTGGTATCGCAATCCAGCCAGCCAAGTAAGCTACTCGACTCCCCACAGAGCAAAGTCGCCATAGTCCCAAAGACCACAGTACTGCTTTCTCAAGAGAGAGATGATCGGTGATGGCTTACCCTGTGAGTCACCTTGCAAGGGGAAGAGGTTGAGAAGGACAGACCTTCATGGTAACCTCAGCTAGTATGACAACTGAACCCATCCTGCTGGTGTTACAATCATACTCAGATTCTGTTCCGCCAAGTGACTATATAAATCTGAGTTGTTGTAACCAGAATTTTCAACTGTAAAATGTGAACTTAAAATTTTCCATGAGGGTATGAACCCTAGGAGTTCCCTCCTTAAAGGACTCATAACCAGATCTGTGTTTTTAATGTTTGTGTTCCTCCTTTGAGGCTTGCTGGTACTTGTTTCATTTTCCAAGTCATTAAAAGGTAAAGCTATGAAACAAAATCGTTGAAAGCACTGAGGAGGTTACACAGCATCAGAGTACAGATAAGTGCAGTTAAGCTTCAGGTCAATGATCACTTATCATAATGAGAACAAGATAAGAGGTTTAACAGTTTAGAAGCGAGTACAAAGCCGGATAAAAAGGAGGGTTACGCAAGGAGAGAGACAAGAAGCTGAGTTGTGGAACTGAGCTGAAAACATGGCAGCAAAACATAATGGGGAGCGTTAATAGATTATTAAGAAGCAAAATATGGGTCTAGAGGACGTGCTTAACAATGCTGGGTAGAGACATCAACTTTGTATGGCGAAGTATCTGTAATAGAACGGATATTCTTGAATTGTGGGCTTTTATGGAAATTCTATCATTGTTTTTCAAGCTGTTGGTCATCTTTTCCCAAAATTTCCATCCCATCCAATGTTTTCATCACTGCTATTTTTTACTTTTCGTAGAGGGTGTTCTGTTCACTATTTTTCAAGCTTCGAGGTTGGCCTTTTCTCTCCCAAATTTTGTGTCAGTGCTAATTCCATGTCTTGTGGGCTTGAGATTTTCTGGAAGATATTTTCTCCTAGTTTTCTCTGCTGGCCTTCATGGGAAAGCAACAAAATCGTAAATACCTTGGAAGTGGACCACGCTGTCTCCATGTTATTGTGTTCATTGGTCTTTGAAGGGGCGGATCTGCAGCTGAAAATAAAGCTGGTGTTTGGTTTGTAACTGCCCAGTTCGGAGGCGGTTTATGATGACTGTTGCTATGGTTACCGGGCTTGTTTTGAAGGTGATATTTCCCGGTTGGTAACATTTAACGTTCCCTTTCGTCTCAAACGGTTGCTGTTTATCTTCAACAATGTTGAAAAGATAAATCGGAGGTTTTAAACCTTCAAAATGTCGGTGCGACGACTCCTGGCCCGCGGCCTGGACCTCAGCCGCTCGGCCTTGCGCCTCGTCAATCCCGCAGCTCGAGCTCGGGCTCAGGCGGGCGCGGCCTTTGTGCAACCCTGGGCCCAGCAGCCGCTCCAAGCCGTCCTACCCGCCCGCTACCGCTATTTCCGCCTGTCTTTGGGCGGCCTAGCGGCTCAGCTACAGCGCCGGGCGTCTTGGCAGCTCCGCGGGCCGGGCGGTGCTTTGCTGGCCTTCGGCCTGGGCCTGGGCTTCATCGAACAGCAGGTGGAGGAGGTGAGGACGAGCATCGCTGCCTGCGAGGAGATCCAGGTAAATAAACGTCGGTCCGGGCATCGTTTGAACAAATAGATTAATGCTCCTTGCGATATGCTGCTTTTCCGTCTTGCTGTTGTCTAACAGCCGCCTGACTTTTCGCCGGATAATAAAATGTGGAGGCAGAGACAGGCTGGACTGATGAAGGGTCTAGGCCCGAAACGTCAGCTTTTGTGCTCCTGAGATGCTGCTTGGCCTGCCGTGTTCATCCAGCCTCACATTTTATTATCTTGGAATTCTCCAGCATCTGCAGTTCCCGTTATCTCTGACTTTTCGCCGGCTTCGCTGTAGGTGATAGTGGTGTTGGAAGCTAATTTTCTCAACGTCAATTTTAGGCGAAAGCCCCAAGTTGAATGCTCTCCTTTCTTACCTAAACTTTTATTATGATCTCTGACATGCACCTGATGTAGTTTACCTGATTAAGCTCTCTGTCAGTTTGGACGTCACCAAATTTTGACGGTCAACTTCCATTTAAACTTTGATATGATGGTCTAGGCTCTTTTGGTCCATTTTATTAAATAGATGCTGTGCAATCATATCCCAATAACTACCCAGCAAATTTTTTTAAAATGTCAGAAGAACAAGGAGCAGGGATAGGCAATTCAATCCCTTGACCCTGCTCCACCGTTTGATAGGAACACGGCTGATCTCTTCTTGGTCTCAACTCTACTCTCCTCTGTCCTCTCCATAACCATTTAGCCAATTTACTGTCTATCTCCTGCTTAAATTTACTCAATGTCCCAGCATCCAGCGCATACTGAAATAGTGAATTCCACAGATTCACAACCCTTTGAAAGAAGTAATTTTCCCCTCCTCTCTCTTTAAATCTGCTACCTCTTATCCTCAACCTCTCATCCTAGCCGTGCATAAGACATAAAATTGCCTACAGACTTTGTATGAGCTTTAGCAATAAAAAATGTGTGATTTAGAAATGGACAACACAATATCCTACAGAGAATTTGAGTACTGAAGAACACGAGAAGAAATAGAAAGATTGACACTTTCAAAGTTTGAACCAGGAAGTGTAAGTTTTAATATTGAATTCACTGAGCAATTATGTTCAGAAAGCAAAAGAAAGATGAGATTAAGGAGTGGAGATATGGCAAATAAAAATGTTTAAAAATTTTTTAAAAATCAGTAAAATGTTTCCTAAATTTAATTTTCAAATATGATCTGTCACTATTTAACACTGCCAATTGTAAACATGAACCAATAGGTTAACAGAGGACACACCTTTTGGAGAATTAGAAAACTGAGACAAAATAAGACTTAGTTGAGCAACAAAATGCCCAAATAGCAAAATTTCTGCTACATCAGTGAGCGTTGTTTTGACTTGCTTGATATAATTCGTTTTCTACCACAAGGAAGCTCGTACTAATAACATCTTGGGATATGGGGATAGTATTGGAAAATGGTTTTTGGGTGGATGATCAGTCATAATCTAGAATGGGAGCACAGATTTGAGGGACTCTATGTTCCTAAACATTCAACATTATTATGAAACGTAGGAGTTTACCACAATGTCAGTCTTTCTTTCTTCATAGTCTGACAATGAAGCCGTAGCTTCATAATTTCCTAAGCAAGCCCTGGAGAATTGCACTGTTCGCTAGTGGTGAAGAATTTGGTGGAGTCATATTAATGGCGGATCTCTTCTTGGCAGAGCTTTGTTTTTGTTTTAAAATCAATTCTACTCAAAACTGAATGGAGGTTTGGTTCATTCTTTATAACTACATTTGAAAAAGTTCCAATTTGCATAAATGTGCACTTATTTGCATATATTTGGTTAGTTAATGAGAATAATTGTTGAATTATTTCCATTTGCCAGACATTGTTTAAAAGGAAGAAAATCAAGTATGAAAACTCCATGCCTTCACACACGAGTGGATATCGATTTGAAGATTACAAGATTGGATACAACATTGGAAAGGGGTGTAATGCAGCTGTGTACAAGGCCTTTATCCCTGAAGTACCCAAAACAAAAGCAAGTGACAAGATCACGACAAAGGAGAAAGATGAAGTAGTTAACAGGCAGGTGAAGAGTGAAGGTCAGTGTGTCTCTGGTGAGGATTCTGGAGAAAGAAAGAAGGTAGCGATTACACAGGAAAACTCAAGTTTGAGTTTTGTGATTTTGAAAAAAGAAATGTTAACAGACTCGCTGAGGGCTTGTGAAGGAGACACCAGCAACCCCTTGAGAGTTTCTTGTGGAGGCAGCAGTTACCTCCTGAGGGCCTTCGAGGAAGACACCAACTACCCCCTGAAGGTACCTGAAGGAGAAACCAGCTATCCACTTGCTCTAAAAATGCTTTGGAACATAAATGTAAGTCAAACATTGAAATGCACAATTTGTTGTTTGAGCCAAGTGGAAGATAACCATATGCTGGTGATGTGGCACGAGACTTGCAATTGGAATTTCTTTTGCTTCCAATAATTTGTCTGCAGTGCTTTCAATTTAAAATACTTCTGTCTTTTATTGTAAAAAGGTGCATTCTTTAAATTTACATTTTTTTCCTGTAAAACACAATTGCTTGTCAATGTAATTAATAGCCTTAATAATAAGTGTGTAACATCAGGACGAAATCAAAGCAAAACTAAGAATCGAAATATTTGCCATGGATGAGTGAAGTCCCTACATAGGCCCGAAATAATTGCACATAAGAAAACAAGTGACCATCAGAACTAACCATATCTGATGTGCAGCCTGTGGAGGATTTAAAGTTTGGCAGTGCTATAGTGGTAACACTTCCTAAAATCATTATGGAGTGGATCATTGAGGGGTAAGTGACTGTAGATGGTTGTGAAGATGTATTTAATTGTATTTCTCTCATGTTTAAGCCTCTCCATGCCTTAAAGCATGAAAACCTTTGCAATTTCTTTTGCATCAAAGTGATGCTCAACAGGAGAGGAGTACTGGAGATAAGTTTAGAAATTAGCTTCTTGAATTCATTTGAGTTTTGATCCAGAGGCTCTCTAGCCTAGAAAGCTAGTATTGGCTGTCTTCTGAGCTACCACCATTAAACTGTCAGGTCTAGATTTGAGACATTTCTGTACTACTTGTTGATGTGATTCAGTCACATCAATCAGTTAACATGCTACACGGTTGACCAACACCTTCCACCCCAACCTCAAGTTCACCTGGGCCATCTCCAACACATCCCTCACCTTCCTGGACCTCTCAGTCTCCATCTCCGGCAACCAGCTAGTAACTGATGTCTATTTCAAGCCCACCGACTCCCACAGCTACCTAGAATACACCTCCTCCCACCCACCCTCCTGCAAAAATTCCATCCCCTATTCCCAATTCCTCCGCCTCCGCCGCATCTGCTCCCAGGATGAGGTATTCCACTCCCGCACATCCCAGATGTCCACATTGTTCAAGGACCGCAACTTTCCTCCCCGCAGTGGTCGAGAATGCCCTTGACCGCATATCCCGCATTTCCCGCAACACATCCCTCGCACCCCGCCCCCGCCACAACCGCCCAAAGAGGATCCCCCTTGTTCTCACACACCACCCCACCAACCTCCAGATACAACGCATCATCCTCCGACACTTCCGCCATCCACAATCCGACCTCACTACCCAAGACATTTTTCCATCCCCACCCTTCTCTGCCTTCCAGAGAGACCACTCTCTCCGTGACTCCCTTGTTCGCTCCACACTGCCCTCCAACCCCACCACACCTGGCACCTTCCCCTGCAACCGCAGGAAGTGCTACGCTTGCCCCCACACCTCCTCCCTCACCCCCATCCCAGGCCCCAAGATGACTTTCCGTATTAAGCAGAGGTTCACCTGCACATCTGCAAATGTGGTATACTGTATCCATTGTACCCAGTGTGGCATCCTCTACATTGGGGAAACCAAACGGAGGCTTGGGGACTGCTTGCAGAACACCTCCGCTCGGTTCGCAGTAAACAACTGCACCTCCCAGTCGCGAACCATTTTAACTCTTCTCTCCCCCCCCCCCACCACCACCTCTCATTCTTCAGACGACATGTCCATCATAGGCCTCCTGCAGTGCCACAAGGATGCCACCCGAAGGTTGCAGGAACAGCAACTCATATTCCGCTTGGGAACCCTGCAGCCCAATGGTATCAATGTGGACTTCACCAGCTTCAAAATCCCCCCTTCCCCCAAAACCAGCCCAGTTCGTCCCCTCCCCCCACTGCATCCCAAAACCAGCCCAGCCTGTCTCTGCCTCTCTAACCTGTTCTTCCTCTCACCCATCCCTGCCTCCCGCCTCAAGCCGCACCTCCATTTCCTACCTACTAACTTCATCCCACCTCCTTGACCTGTCCGTCTTCCCTGGACTGACCTATCTCCTCCCTACCTCCCCACCTATACTCTCCTCTCCACCTATCTTCTTTTCTCTCCATCTTCGGTCCGCCTCCCCCTCTCTCCCTATTTATTCCAGAACCCTCACCCCATCCCCCTCTGATGAAGGGTCTAGGCCCAAAACGTCAGCTCTTGTGCTCCTGAGATGCTGCTTGGCGTGCTGTGTTCATCCAGCTCCACACTTTGCTAACACGGTTGTTGATGTGCTTTTGTCAGGAAAAATGATATGAACCGACCTGAGAGAATTGGAGTGAATTGACGAAAACTTTACGGCTAATGTTTTGAGGATCCCTTAGACTGAGATCATTGTCTTCTCCCGTTTTAAGCCTGGGATTTCTGCAATAAAGTGAAACGTTAAAATACTTAAAATGGAAAAGATTTGAAAGCTGGCACTAGTGTTTTGCACATTAACTTTTGCTGAATTCATTGCTTTGGTGCTTGAACTTTCTGTTGCAGGCGGGATCCTCCAGTGATGCAATACTAACATCAATGGTTAAGGAGCTGGTTCCAACCATCCCAAATGCATTAATCGGAGAGTTTGGCAGAATGAAAGGGTTAGTCATCTATTCTGCATTTATTTGCCTAAATGATTGGTATGTCACAGGATAAATGATTTTCAGATATAGTACAGTTGATTTCAATGCATTAGCTTGCCAGACTTGCTTAATTCTTGTTTGTCTAGTCATCACGTATTGCGTCTCGCCCTAAACAGTTAGTTTCCAAATCAAGCTAAATGAAAAGGTTAATACAACTGAAGGAAAAATAGAAACCAAGCTGATGGGGGAGCAGTACCAAACAACAATAGGTTACTGAAAGAAACTGTTAGAGTTGCAAAAGGAAGCATGAAAAATAAAAGTTTGCAACTGACCTTTATAACTAACAATATAAGTTTTTAATAAACATGTTGAGAAAGTTTAGCAAAAGGGAATGTGAGTTCATTAATTGTAGATGGAGAAGAGATTATATTGGCTAACAAAGAAATACATGTATGTTTTACTGTGATGATACGATGGCTTTAAGAGGTGTATTTTGATGAAGGGTCTGCTTCAAGCTAATAAAGTAAATAGCTTGTGAAGCTTTGGGTTTCTTTTTAAAAGTTGCAACAATAAAATCAGCCTGAATGGGTGGGGTCAGGCTCCCACAGAACCAGGATTTCTGGGTTTTAGCTTTCAGTAGTTACTGGCCCCTTGAAGCTGGATATGGAAGTTGTTTTTCCTCTCTGTCACAGCTAAAAGGTGGGGTTCTCTTCCTGCTGCCAGAATTGCATGTGAGACAATTTATTTCACTGACTTTATCTTTGCTAAGGGTGTTACTTTTTGGAGCAGTTAATGAGTAATTTATTATTTATTGTAAAATGTTTTGATAGTTACAGTTAAGCCAATTCTTTATTTTAATTTTGTTTGTATCTTAACTATAGCATATGCATAAAGTGTGTTTTACTTTAAAAGTCTACAAGTCTGACCAATCGAATTGCATCTGGAACGCAACGCATGGTACTTGCCTTGAAAAATAAGATGATGTTGGGGTCTACGCTATCTCCTTGATGTCTTTTGAGGGTGTTTGGTCTGTTCCATTACATTACAATGAAAACAGACAGCAAAATATATGCAGTATTAGTAGATTTTTAATATTTAAAAAATGACAATGAAGAAAATAATTGAACTCTAATTTGACAGGTCCCAGAATGTGGTTTTTCACTCCAGCATATTGGCAGGAATAGTTGAGGAACCTGCATACCCATCAATTCAACATCACCAGTAGGAAAGTGATTGGTTATATTGTCAGGAACAGAAGTGATTTGTAGAATCGCAGAATTCAAGAGGCCAGTCAGACAATAAATTCTGAGCCAGTATTTGAAGAGTAATCAAAATAGTTTCACTCTCCTGATCGTTCCCCATTTCAATAACTACCCTTTCACACCACTGGAAACTAGTGTAGAAGAACAAAATGGTAATCATAACATTAATGGCATGTTTTTATTTTTCTTAAGGGTTTTAAATTTTTAAAATTAGAAATTGCCACTTAAACTGAACAGATATTAGATCAAACCCAGTATAGTGTACCGATTCAGTTTTAGGTATAGAACTTCAAGAATGATATGATGACTTAATGGTACCAGGGCTGGACAGATTCCAGCTCGACGACAAAGTTATATAAACACTTTGTTTTCTCTTAAGTTAGAAGCCTGAGGGCTGATCTAACCAAGGCTTTTCAATTATTATAGAATTACCGTAAAATTACGACACAAAATGAGGTCATTTGGGCCATTGCCCTTGTGCTTTGAATGAGGTATTGACATTGTTTTAGTCTAATTCCCATCCTCAAAGCCCTACAAAACTTTCCCCTTCAAGAATTTATTCAATTTCCCTTTGAAAGTAACTACTGTATCTTTCTACATCATATGTGTCCAATAAGTTGATATGATGCATCTAGTGAGTGGGTGAAGGGAGTTATTGTGCTTTAAGCTCTTGTGCTGGTTTATATCTCATTTTCAGCCTCCATGCTGATTAGCATCAATACAAAAGTACAGCTAAATGACAAAGCCGGTCTGTCAGCAATTTCTCAGTTGTGCCTCCTTATGTCAAGACACAGAACCTGGCTCCCTTATGTGTCCAGGATGCGTCAGAGTAACCTGGAAGAGGCTTACCCAGGGCATGCAAATGCACATGTATGGGTGTGCCTTGGTCTTCGTGTACGAACTCCCCGCTAAAGTCAAATAGCTGAACTGCCTTGTGGTATTCCTCGATTGTTGAAGTTGAAGGGTGTATGCACTGACAAAAAATATGAAGTGGAGCCTAAGGTAGACCTGGTGTCTAAACACATAATTTTAGCAATTCCTGTAACCAAGCTGATGCAACAAGTAATGGTTTGCATTGCTTTGAAGGCAAGTGGTGAGTTTGAGAGAAGGATCTCCATAATTTATTGCCCAGGCTTTGGCCCTGGCAATGACATTCCAGTTTCACTGTACGGTTTTCACCCTTTTGGGCAGTGCATTCCACATCATCAATACAAGGGATGGTGGCAGACTAAACACTGTTTCCTCCAAAATGCTGTGATCTAGGGTAAATTCTCATTTTCAAGGTAAAGGTTGATGGATTCATGTTGATCAAGTCTCTCGGTTTATGGAACAACCATGGATTAATGGAGATAAGGAACAGATTCACCACAATTCAGTGAAATGATGAAATTGCTTAATGGGTTAAAATGTCTATACCAATTCCTCTGTTTCCCATGACATGAAAGAGTGGCTTTAAGTGACCTCTTACCTCCTGTTTATAGCTATGATGGAAACTCTGCACTGTGGCAGTGAATCTGCTTCTTAATGATGTGGCATAGCATGCTGACATACCAGGTTATGGTGCTGTAGTTCCACCACCATATTGGAGTATAGCAACAACTTCAATTGAAATCATGTAATATTTTCTTATATACTATATAGGGAGACACTGTCAAATTGTATGACTTTTCCACCAAAGTGTTCTTTGCTTCATAATTTTTTTCCCTACTACTTTTGACTAGATCCTATATTCATAACAGAAAAAAAATGAAACCACATCCAAACATCATTCAGATTGTCCGAGCTTTCATAGACAATGTTCCACTCTTGCCTGGAGCTTGGATGGAGTATCCTGATGTGCTACCAACCAGATTGAATCCTTGTGGCTTGGGACACGACCGCACCCTCTTTCTGGTAATGAAGAGGTAAGCAGTTCAAGCACTGGAAGATGTGTATGTTTAGGGGCTGAGAGCTGAAGGATTAGCTGTGGTCCATCATCTGTCATGCTTGAGCTTGGAAATGGTGAGCTGGAGGGTTTGTGAGGGAGATGGTGAACTGAGAGAGGCACAGCTGTGAGCTGGAATGGTAAGCACTGAGCGGGAGGTGACTTAAAGAATTACTGAATTATTAATATTTGAAAATAAAAATATATATAGAACATATTAATGCCACTGATTTTAGTTATTGAGAAATTGGTTTTATAGAACTATTAAAGACAGTCAACACATTCAAACCAAAAGATTTTTTTATAGTGAGTTTGAAACGATTTTGATTCCTAGCTGTCTTCTACAAATTGTAATGCAAAGATTCTTGTAGCTTTCTACTTTGAGCTTCTCAAACTGGAACAAAAGGTCCTTGTTTTGAACCATTGTTTAAGTTCAAATTTTGGCAAAATACAATATAAAAACTAAGAAATCCATCTCAGTTATGGTCATGTCATGGTTATGGGACTGAACATAAAGCTTAGAGGTTGAGTTCAAATATTAGCTATGTAACAGGTTCTCCCTGTCCATTTTATTCAGACCCATTGTGATCTTAAACATCTATCAAATCTCCATTATCAGCCTTCTCTCTATGGAAACCAGGCCTAACTTCTCCAATTTTTTTGTTTCATAACTGAAATGTATTATCCCTGGAATCATGCTCTTAAACCTGTTCAGCACTGTTTCCAATGTATTCACATCCTTCCTGTAGTACGTCCAGGACTGTATACATTACTGCAATTGAGATCTAACTAGTCTGTTATTTAAGTTCATCATTGTATTCCATGCCCTTATTTGTGAAGCCTGTAACATGGTATACTTTAACAGCTCTCTCTACCTGCCTGCCATCATTAATTAAATATACACATACCTCCCAATTCTCTCTGCTCCTGCTCACCTTGTGGAATAGTACCATTTAGTTTGTACTGTCTGTCAACATTATCTGTACCAAAGGGTATCTAATTTGCTTTAAACCTCATCTGCTAATTATCTGCCTACTCCACCAACAGATCTACACTATTGTTCTTGCGAATTACAATTCTCCCAAGTTTTGTGTTGTTAGTAAACTTTAAATAATCCCCTAGATCATTTGTATATTTTGAAGTCTACTTCAAAACTTCTTCCAACCTAAACAATTACCCATCAGTCAGTACTCTTTTTATTTATCTCTGAGAAAATTTTGTATCTGTGTTGCCAATTTCCCTTTAATTCCATGACCTATAAGTTGTATCAGAGATAGTAGGAACTGCAGATGCTGGAGAATCTGAGATAACAAGGTGTAGAGCTGGATGAACACAGCAGGCCAAACAGCATCAGAGGAGCAGGAAGGTTGATGTGTCGGGCCTAGACCCTTCTTCAGAAGTTATATTACAGGTTTGTAGTATAAGACCATAAGACATTAGGAGTGGAAGTAAGGCCATTCGGCCCATCAAGTCCACTCCGCCATTTAAATCATGGCTGATGGACATTTCAACTCCACTTCCCTGCACTCTCCCCATAGCCCTTGATTCCTTCTGAGATCAAGAATTTGTCGATCTCTGCCTTGAAGGCATCCAACGTCCTGGCCTCCACTGCACTCCGTGGCAATGAATTCCACAATACCACCACTCTCTGGATGAAGAAATGTCGTCTCATTTCAGTTTTAAATTTACCCCCTCTAATTTTAAGGCTGTGCCCACATGTCCTAGTCTCCCTGCCTAACGGAAACAACTTGCCAGCGTCCACCCCTTCTAAACCATACATTATCTTGTAAGTTTCTATTAGATCTACCCTCAACCTTCTAAACTCTAATGAGTACAATCCCAGGATCCTTAGCCGTTCATCATACGTTAAACCTACCATTCCAGGGATCATCCATGTGAATTGTACCATATGGTACTGTTTTGAATGCCTTTCAGAAGTTCTTTAGGAAATCAACATGGAAAGGGTAGGGATGAGAAAAGACACCATTCCAGAGATGGCACTTGACCATGTGAACCTGTAAGACACTTCTGCAAGTGTTGTTGCCTTTTTAAAAAACTGATGCATTACATTTGAAAATCTTTGTAGTTAGTTATTTAACCACATCTTTTTAGCAGGAAAAATGCAGAGCTAACAGTTGTGCGTTTTCTGCCTCAGCTATCCGTGTACCCTGCAACAGTACCTGCGGGTCTGTATCCCTAACAAAGAATGTGCTACTGTGATGATTCTTCAGTTGCTGGAGGGAGTGGATCATCTAGTTCAGCATGGAATTGCACACCGAGATCTGAAGTCTGATAATATTCTGGTGGAGTTTGATTCAGGTGATTGTACACATTGAGGGGGAGCAAGGAAGAGCCTGTAAACTGTCAGTAATATTTAGATTTTTGAAAGTGCATTGAATTGTGCATGCATAAATCACTTATTCTGATAGAAGTATGAGGCATAAGCTAGCAAAATGAAATAAGAGAGGACTGGTCCAGGATTCTTTGCAGTACAAAGGTCTGGCTCAACATTTACACAATATATAATGACACAATCCCTTTGGTACGTCATGTTTTTGTTTCATTTTCTGAAAATGTGCAATGACAAGATGGAAGAGTTTGAGACATGATTTCATGTAGGTCATGGACGGCTGCAACATTTCTGTGATAGCTAGTATCCCTTTTCTAACATATTTTGTATTTTATCAATTTTAATTGTATGGAAAATACTTAATTTTCACTTTGTGGCATGCTAACCTCAATTGTGGAATTGCTGATTTAAGATGTACTTAGTAAGTATAAATGTAAATCTTGTAAAATTATTTTTTACACACTGTTTAGTTGGCTGCCCACGTTTGGTGATCACTGATTTTGGTTGCTGTCTGGCTGAAGAATCTCTCGGGTTGAAGCTTCCCTTTACCAGTAACGATGTCAACCGGGGTGGAAATATCTGCCTAATGGCTCCTGAGGCAAGTGCACTTCAAACAAACAAAAAACATGTGAGGCCATTACTTGTATGCAGTTGTATAAAACAAAGAACTGCAAATGCTGGAGATCTGAAACAATAAAGAAATTGCATGTAAAACTCAGCAGGTCTGGCAGCATCTGTGGAAAGAAAGCAGAGTCGATGTTTCAAGTCCAGTGACTCTTCATTAGAACTTGTATGCAGTTAATTTTTGTAGTGGTTGGATATATTTGTAACTGCAGTCAGAGCCACCAGTTTATTGGTGACTAAACAAGGCTGATTTGATAGTGCATTATATCATAAATTTAATCCATACTCCTGTACTTCCCAGATTTCTACAGCAATCCCTGGACCGGGAGTCATAATTGATTACAGCAAATCAGATGCCTGGTCAGTGGGCACCTTGGCCTATGAGATCCTCGGTCTTCGTAATCCATTTTATGGATATGGAGTGGATTACCTGGAAAGCTGTAACTATCAAGAGGATAAGCTGCCACCTCTGCCAAGCTCAATTCACAGAGACATGAGACTGGTGGTGAAACTTCTGTTGTGCAGAGATCCTAAGAGGGTGAGTGCAGCACCAATAGTTGAAACTGCTCATTGATTTGAAATTAAAAGATTCTTTTGTAAATACCCTTGGAACATCACAAGTTTCTTGTTTCGTGAACAAACAAAATTATTAGGCAGATTGTTGATCGTGCCATTGATGCTCAGAGCACTTGTGTCCTCCATAACCCCCTTTCTCCAAAAATTCCAAGTATGTAATCCACTGGAAGAAAAATAACCCAGAGCAAATGAGGAAAAAAATTCTGAAAAATAACCCCCCTCAGATTGTGGATGTGTAGCATGTTCAGCTTTATAACCCATTATTTACAAAGCCGCTAAAGAAAACATAAGTATTTACTTGAATTTGCCAACTTAAAATGAAGCATAGGTCATATCATTGGATGTCCCTTTATTCCTGCATCAATTCTGGTCACTCACTTGGTTAGTTAATATCTCTTTGCACCTTTATAGCATCCTGCTTCTCTTCTGTTTTGCAAGCTTTTCCACTGCCATTCCTAAAAAGGATGACTTCCTGAAATACAGGTTTAGGAACAGAGTACATGCCTACTCATCACTTGTAAGCCCGAAGCAGTGAATGATGATAAACCAGTTTGAACGAACCATGTCATAGCCACCCCAAACCTGATCCTGTTGTTGCAGCAGGGATGCTGTCGTGGCTGATCTTGAGGTTGGTTGTGGTGCTTAAATTCCTACTCTGACCGAGTAGCTGCTTTGGCATTGATATGCAAGCTTATCTGATGATTAGATCAAAGTTAATTATGTTTGGCACATGTCTCATACTGAGGGATCTGGAGAGTGGGTTTAAAAAAAAGAGTTGCAGCTCAGGATCTACAATAATTATATTGTAAGGTGGAGCAGGCTCAATAGGCTTGTTTCAACACATGCAGTTGTACCTTCCACCCAACATGACTTCACCCAACTGTCCCTGAAAGTGAAAATGACAATTTTGAAATAAAAACAGAAAATATTGGAAATATTCAGCAGTTCAGGCAGCGACTTTGGATAGAAGTGTATAGCTAGCATTTCAAATTGATTATCTTTTAATATCTGACTTTCTACAGCAGAGGGGACCAACAAAGCTTGTAGGGAAGGATTATCTTCTGCTACGCTTCGTCTAAAGCCTCCTAAAGAATTTTCTGCCTTAATGTTTTTTCTCTCTGTTTTTATCATCTAGTACTAAGGCTGAATATTCGGTCCAATTCCTGACACAGCTGACATCAACTGTAGATTTCATTAATGGTGTAAGTTAGAAATGAACATTTTTGCTTTTCTTTCTGCTCACAGCGTCTGTCAGCGAGAGTAGCTGCAGACATGCTTCACCTACACTTGTGGGGGCCAGAGCTCCTTGCCTCAGCTCCGATCACTGTGGAGAATGTTTTCAGATGGCTTCGATGCCAGACTCTGCTCACCCTCCTGCAGGTTTCGAAGAATCATAAATTACCTGTGGAGATCGAACTAAAGAGAAGCTTCTTGGCAAATCTCAGTTTTGAAGAACTAAGGCTCGGACTAGATCTGCTTCTACATGTGAAAACCTAAATGAGTTCACATCAATCAATAAAACACTCAGTTTGAAAACAGAATTTGGTGAAACCACTGCTACTAATTATGGATCTAGGAATAAAACTATGCATTTAGTTCATAATTTAACTACATGAATAAAATTCAAAATGTCTAGAACATATCCTGCCTGAGCAGTTAATAAATACTTAATGCCATATATTACTTTTCTGACATTGAAGAGAAATAAATGACTAGATTAAATATGTTTTTTTTTGATCTGCAAGAGCTGATAAATAAGTACATGGATATTGTGGCTAATCTTGTATTTAATCCATAAATGTGCTAAGCCTGCCAATCTGAAATGAAGGTCAGCATGCTATGACTTGTGTTTCTTGCATAACTTTGTACTGTACCTTGACCTTTAAATCTGGAACTCAACACCTCTTGTGACCAGTAAAAGCCCAGATGAGAGTCTGAAGTCCACAGTGCATGACACTGTCAAGTTGTAAAGTGTATGAGAAGAATTAAAACAAATTATTGTGTAGTGATGGGTGACACAAAGTGTAGGTTTTCAACACATGTAGATTACCACAGCAATGGGAAAACGAGTCAGTGTAAAGAATTCCAGTTTTAGGATTTTTTTGGGGAGAAATAAATTTGTGGCTATAGGAAGTATTAATCCTGTGGGCCTACTTTGTTTATCATCTGCAGGTTCCATTTCTGGAAAAGGTCTTGGAAATAACTGGAACATTTTTCTGCAGCTTGTGTTTATCTTACAGTTACATTTAGGTACTGAGCTATCTAACTAGTCATTCACATTGATGCACAGATATATTTTCAGTCTGTTTAAAGCTACATAAATAAACAGTATCACCTGAAATTTGAACCTTTGATTTTTTTTTTCATTTACATTGACTTGTTTTTGCTGTTCTATAAATCATTAATACCCAGCACTCTGATCTCTCATGAATCAACATCAGCCATTAAAGTTTGAAAGAATCATTTCGACTCAAAATGTTAATTCTGTTTCTCTCTCTATAGATATTAACAGACTTGCTGAGGTTCTCCAGCACTTTGTTTTTTTTTCAGTAATTCAAATATGTTTTTCAGGTGTGACATAAACTTCAAAAATACTGTCAGGATGATCCTTCACAACATTAGAAGTTTGTTATCATTTAATGTTCCAACGATAAGGTGAAACACACAAGATTCTGGAGGGACAGTGTAGATACCGCTAGGCTGTTATCTCTGGCTAGGGAATCTAGAACATGGGTACAATCTCAAGATGAGGTGGTCATTTAGTTCTGAGATGAGAAATTTCTTCACTCAATGGGTTGTGAATATCTAAAATTTTTAGCCTCAAGGAGTTGTGGATGCACCATGGTGCATCTCAACTTTCATTACATTAAGATGTTTGGTCTTGGAATTCAGGGATTATAGGAACTGAGCACGAAAGTGGTGTTGAAGCTGGATGTGAGCTTTGATCATATTCGAGTTATAGAGAAGCACAGCACAGAAACAGACACTTTGATCCACCTCATCCACGCTGACCAGATATCCTAAATAAATCCATTTGATTGCCAGCATTTGGCGATATCCTTCTAAATCTTTTCTACTCATCTACCCGTCCAGCTGTCTTTTAAATTTTGTTATTGTTCCAGCCTCCACCACTCCCTCTGGAAGCTTATTCAATACACACATCACCCTTTATGTGAAAATGTGTCCCTTAGGTCCCTTTTAAATCTTTCCACTCTCAAACTAAACCTATGTCCTCTAATTTTGGACTTTCCCACCTTGGCGAAAAGACCTTGTCTATTTACCCAATCCTTGTTCCTCATGATTTTATAAACCTCTATGAGGTCAACCTCAGTCTCTGATCAGTAGATATACAGTGCCATCCTGAAAATTCCCCCCCAACTCAACACTGTCATCTAATATACTACCTCTACACATCCAGCACTCAACAGAGCATGGGAGAATTTAAATAGGATAAGTGGATTGGGCTAAGCAAGTTGGATGGGATGAGTCTCATTTGGAGCTTAATCACCGGTTTGCATGTTTGCCATGCATGACACGGCTCTGTGCAATGTACTCTATGTAGAAATTGATTGGAAAAATGGGGATAAGTTACTTCAGGGATGTAAGTGACCTAATCTCACACCCTATTAACCACTATCTGTATGAGGTTAGTGGAAAAACAATTGTTTTATGTACAGATATCTCACACCACCTTACAAAGCTGAGGCAAAAACTTTGTTGAAAAGATGGATCTTGAGAATGAATGCAGTGGAGGAAGTGACATTGTGGAGATATGAAAGCCACAGAAACATTTCAAAATAAAAATGTTGAATTCAGACCTATGGAACATAAGGAGCTTAAAAGATTTCAGGGTATGAAGTTTGAAAGGTGAAATTTAACTGTTGTAGAAAAAAGCCACCTAAGCAGTAAAAACAATGAGAAAATTCTGAAAGGGATTTTGATGGTGGGTGTTTAAGTCAAGATGTTAAATAAGTAGAGGCTACATCAGAACATAAGAGCAAGAGAAGACCATGAAAGTCCTTAAGCCTACTTCACCATTTGTGACTTTCAGTCGATCTTTCAAAAGATCAGAAGTTGATGGAGGGTGCCTGCGTATTCTCTTTGCCTGGTCCCTATGTTCCAGGTGGTAGTCAACTCAGCTGATTCACTTCCCATTATAGCTGAATCAGCTATCATGGCAAATGGACTGGTTGATTTGGTCACCACCTGGAACACTGGGTCCAGGCCAGGAAGATATACAAGCACCCTCCTTCAACTTCTGATCTTTCTAAAGATCAACTGTTAAGTCAAGAATGCATGGCATGATCTTGGGATATTGATGTAAATGTGCAATAGTGATTGTTACAGTATAAGTAACAAATATGGGAGAATATGCAGTGAAAATGCATTGATGGATGGTTCCTGGGCATGTACATCTATTTGACAAAAAATTATTGTCTCCTGGAAGACTAAAAAAAACAGCTGAAATGATACGGTATACAGTAGATGTTAGGTACACATTACACGTAGAGAAACTGACTTTAAAACCATGAAAGTGGTCGTAACAAAAAGGAGATAAAATTAAAATAAAAAGAGTGATTTGCTGTTAGGTCAAAATGTAAGCGATGAAGGGGTGTGAACTTGGAGGAGGGAGGATTATGGTGAGCTGATTGTCAGCCATCATATGACATGCGATTACCTCAACTTCAATGTTGGAATGGGACATGTACCCAGTGTACAAATCAGTTTGTAAAATCGTCTGATTTATGTTTATACAGGCTCACTCAGTGGGTTACTATGTAAGAATAGTGGTAAGGAAAAGCCAGGGAATTATTAGACCAGTGAGCTTGACATCAGGGGTGGGCAACTTTGTTGGAGGGAATCTTGAGGAACAGGATTTACGTGTAAATGGAAAGGCAAGGACTGATTAAGGATAGTCAACATGACTTTGTGTGTGGGAAATCATGTCTCACTAATTTAATTGCATTTTTTGAAGTAATGAAGAGGACTGATGAGGGCAGAGCGGTGGAAGTGACCTATATGGACTTCAGTAAGGCACTCGACAAGGCTCCTCATGGTAGACTGGTCAGCAAGGTTAGATCACATTGGAATACAGGGAAAACTAATCAATTGGATACAAAACTGGTTCAAAAATAGAAGACAGAGGGTGGTGGTGGAAGTAATAATGGGAACTGCAGATGCTGGAGAATCCAAGATAACAAAGTATGGAGCTGGATGAACATAGCAGGCCAAGCAGCATCTCAGGAGCACAAAAGCTGAAGTTTTGGGCCTAGACCCTTCATCAGAGAGGGGGATGGGGAGAGGGAACTGGAATAAAAAGGGAGAGATGGGGAGGCGGACCGAAGATGGAGAGAAAACAAGATAGGTAGAGAGGAGAGTATAGGTGAGGAGGTGGGGAGGGGATAGGTCAGTCCAGGGAAGATGGACAGGTCAAGGAGGCAGGATGAGGTAGTAGGTAGGAAATTGAGGTTCGGCTTGAGGTGGGAGGAAGGGATGGGTGAGAGGAAGAACAGGTGAGGGAAGCAGAGACAGGCTGGGCTGGTTTTGGGATGCAGTGGGGGGAGGGGACGAGCTAGGCTGGTTTTGGGATGCAGTGGGGGAAAGGGAGATTTTGAATTTTCAGACTGGAGGCCTGCGACCAGCAGTGTGCCAGATGGGTTGGTGCTTTTCATACTTTATATATATTATTTGGATGTGAACATGGGAGGTATTGATAGTAAGTTTGCAGATGACACTAAAATTGGAAGTATTAGTGGACAACTGGTATGCCATAGGGACGAGTGCTGTGGCCACATTTATTTACAAATTACTTGGATGAAGAAAGTGAATGTACTACAGCAAGCATTGCAGATGACACAAAAATGATGCAAATAGTTTGCAGATGGATATAAATGGGTTAAGCAAGTGGGCAAAAGCTTGGCAGATAGAATATAATGTGAAATGTGAGGTTACACACTTTAGTAAAAAGAACAGAGGAGCTAAATTATTTAGAACTGTGAAGAAAACTACAGAATAGAGGAATTTGGGAGTGTCAAAAAGCAAGCATTCAAGTTCATTGGATAATAGGGAATGTAAGAGGAATATTGACCTTTATTTCAAGGTAAAAAGACTTTTTTCCCAGGGTGGAAATGACTATTACGTGGGAGTATAATTTTAAGGAACTTGGAGGAAGGTAAAGGGGAGATGTCAGAGGTAGGTTCTTTACACAGAGAGCGGTGGGCGTGTGGAATGCGCTTCCGGCAATGGTAGTGGAGTCAGTTGGTTTAGAGGCTTTTAAGCGACTCTTGGAAAAGCACATGGAGGATAGTAAAATGTAGAGTATTCAGGGTAGTTTGATCTCAGTAGGATAATAGGTTGGCACAACATCGTGGGCTGACGGGCTTTACTGCGCTGTATTGTTCTATGTTCTAATGTAAAAGTGGGAAGGATTTGTTAAATCTATCCAAGGCACCGTTCAAACCACAGCCAGAATATTGTGCACAATTTTGGGCCCACGTCTAAGGAAAGATGCACAAACACTGGTGGCAATCCAAAGAGGGCTCACTCGGCTGATACCAGTTACAGAGGGACTGTTTTATGAGGCAAAGTTTGGACCTGTACTTACTGAAACAAACAAGAATGAGAGGTTACCGCATTGAAACATACAAGATTCCTAGGGGACTTGAAAGGGCAGATGTTGGAAGGTTGTTTCCCCTTGTGGGAGAATCTAAGACATGAGGGCACAATCTCAGACTAATGGATTGAATGCTTGAATCAGAGATTAAGAGGAATTTATTCTCGCAGAGGGCAGTTAATTTGTGGAATTTCTCGAGGCTGAATCATTAAGTGCACTCAAGGCTGAGGTAGATAGATTTTTAATCAAATAAAAAAAGAAGCTGTGAATGTTGATGATCTGAAACAAGAGTAGAGAATTCTGGAGATAATCAGCAGGTCTGTAAGCAGCTGTGGAGAGTGAACAGGTTAACATTTCGTGTCCAGTGACCCTTCTTCAGATTTTTAATCAGTAAGGAATCAAGAGTTATGGGGAAAAAAGGCAGAAAAGTGGAGTTGAGGATATCAGACCATCAATGATCTTATTGAATGGCAGTGCAGACACAGTAGGTTGAATGGCATAATTCTGCTCTTGTGGCATATGGTTTATGATTTGCTTATGCTGGATGTTTTGCAATGGTTTAAATACATCTTCTTTGGTCATCAAGTCCTGGAGAGGGATGTAAGACTGGACCTTCTTGCTGAGAGGCAAGGAAGCAATCCTCTGCATCTTAAGACCTGCTCTTGCTACAATTATCCTGTGTAATTTTGTTTCATAGGGAAAATAGAAGATAATCTGAATCATTGAAACATAATTCAATTTATAAGGACAATTGGAAGTTGTTACTTATTTGAAAATAAACAGCCAAGAAAATATTCGCTCTTCTTATCCCGGAATTATTTAGATGCTTCAGGGAACAAATGCATTGCCCACCAAGCTGTACAAAGCAGGATAGTCTTAGGTTCGATCTTAGTCTTTGTCATGTTAGGTGGTTTCAGAGCTGCAGCTGACAAGTGGCAATGCTCATCAATATCCCTGGAGTGTAGAAGCAAATATCAAACACGGTTTGTGTTCCCAATCATTATCCAGTGACCCCCAACTTAAAAGCAGTCATGGCAAAGACATGAAGATGACAATGGGCTCAGGTATGAGTATGACGCTTCCTGTAACAAAATACTCTGATGGTCACCGAGTAACCTGTTCGTGAAGAGTAACCAGTTTGATGTAGAATAAGAATGTGTTCATCTTTATGGAACTCAACTGCATGAAGGACCAGTACCTTCTGGACAAAAAAAACTTACAAATTTGAATTACTTCTTTAAAAAATCATTCACAGGACAGGGGCATTGCTGGCTGCGCCAACACTTCTTGCCCAGGAGAACGTGGCAGCCATTTCAGTTCATGTGTTGTTAGAGCACCACGGTGCTTTTAGGGAGGGGTTTCCAGAATTTATGACCCAGGAACAGCAAAGGAAGGGTGACCTAATTCCAAATCAGGATGGTGTGAAGATTGGAGGTCCAGAGACAATTTTAGCCAAACTGTCATAAGGCAGCTGCTGCAAAATATCTGCTTCCACTAGCCAGACTGTGAAAGCCTTTGGTTTAGGGTGTTATATAGTAAGGGGATATGATCAGCTGACACAGTTATAACGATTGTTGCAATCACAGAGAAAAACATTTTCAATTCAGGTAGATGTCTTTAGGAGAGAGAAGGACCAGTAGCAGTTTGACGGTGAGTTTGTGACATTGCCACCTGAAGGTAAGTCTGTTTTGCTGCTTCCCTGGGCAGAGTGAAGCGAGGTCACGAAGAACAGGAGGGAGACAAATCAGACAAAGCTGGGATATAAAAAGCTTCAGAGTGACATTGGCAGGTGCATTGGGGTGGGTCACCAGTGTCAGATTGGAAATGGGAAGTTGATGGCTCCAAATAAAAAAAGAGAAAATCCACTTTAAATAAACTCCGAGGCCTGAGTAGACTTGCTACATACAGGCAAAATTGACGTACGTGAATAGTTCAAGGGTGCTGTAATTGGTCTCCCGTTGTGTCCTCCACTAGCGGAGGCGGAGCTGTGGCTGGTTCATTCATCCATGAAACTTTGACCGGGGCAGAGTTCGCCTGTACTTTGTAAAGCTCCAGAGGGATTTCTAACTTCTTTGGTAAGAATGGAGTGGGTTCTCTTGCGCTGTTTGCCCTCTTTGCTGCGGCCAGAGTATCGCTATGCTCAGTTTCTGCAGACTGTGTCCCGCTGCAGCTCCTCCTCGTCTCGGTTTAATGTGCCACCAAGCGCCGCTGAGATCGCTCGGCCGGTTGGAATTTGCTCCATGATGCGCCTGCCCACACAGGACTCTTCACAGGGCCTGGATGCCGCTTTTGTTGGAGTTCCTCTAGACATTGGCACCTCGAACAGGCCCGGAGCCAGGTAGGATACAAGCCAATAGACAATCAATCATTCAGTCACTAATTGAGGGTATGCCAAACGGAATAAATATGCTCAGGTTTAATGAACAGGTTTAGTGCTAATGTCTGAATGTTACGGTCTGAACAGCACAACCCCATTTGCGAAAATGGTATTTTTCCCCCCCGCTTCACCTTCGACCTCCCTTGGAAGGTTGTGAATTTGTTCTGTCTACGTGGAGATATCAGCTAAAGGGCTGGGAAAAGCAACTTATGTCACTCCATGAAAAAAAATTACATAACATATATTTGCAAGGGAGTCTAATTAATGGCATAAGAAGAGGAAATGCTGGTATAATTCAATGGGTGTCTCTGCCACCTTTAGATACTCTGCCACAGCAAATTAAGAACAAAAGGAAAATTGCCAATTGATAAAACAACTCACATCCTGTCTTCTTTTCACTTGACGGATGGATGCAAAGTGAACACCAAGGCTTAAGCACTTAAGAATGATTCTCATCTGGGATTCTTCGATGATGATCAAGAGCTGCTGAGCAATTGTTGTGGGAAGCAATGGGTTAATGGTATTATTGCTGGACTGTTAATCTGGAGACCTAGGTAACATCCCGGCTACCTGGTTTTGAATCCTGCAATGGCAGATGGTGGAATTTGAATTTATTAAATATCTGGAATTAAGAATCTAATGATGACCGTAAACCCTGACCATAGATTGTCAGGGGGAAAAAAGACCCATCTGGCTCACTTATGTCCTTGAGGGAAGAAAACTGCTATCCTTATCTGGTTTGGCATACATGTGACTCCCGATCTACAGCAAAGTGGTTGACTCTGAACTGCCCTCTCACTAATTAGAGATGGGCAGTAAATGCTGCCTGGTCAGTGATGCCCTCATTCTGTGAATGAATTTTTTAAAAAAAATCTTATGGTTTAAAGATCAAATTGGCAAAATCAAATTCCAAGGTTTTACATTGCCTGGGGGATTCTGTTTCACAGTGTCATTATATTGAGAATGAGGGAGGGAAATCTTTCAATTCTATTTTTCCATTTAGATTTGGACCCAGGCATATCAGAGCTGAGTCGGCCATGGTCAGAGCCTATAATGGTGGCACCAGGGCAGCCCCTTTTGAATCTCTTATGGTGGCTGATATTGGTGATATCAACGTGAATCTTTATGACCTGAAGGACAGCTGCAGGATGATCAGGAAAGCTTTCAAGAAGATTGTGTCCACAGGCTGCATACCTTTGACACTGGGTATGGTTTTACCTTCGTAGGCTAACGGCTCTTTGGGATGAATAGAAGAGAAAATGGAATAATATTCAGAAGACTAGATCAAAACAGAATTTTAAATCTTTCTGTACTGCAGGTGAAAAGTACTAATTATGTCTGTTGTGCCTAGGTGGTGACCACACGATAACATATCCCATATTGCAGACAATGGCAGAAAAGTAAGTCTTGTTTTGTCTTGTTATTGCTCATTTTGATGATAATTGCTGCATTCAACTAAAGGTGAGAGGCTGTTTATCCAAACTGTCTTGCAACTGTCCTGGGAGAGCTTAATGAGACGGTATGGAGGTCTCATTGCCTGAAAGTGTGCCACTTGGTCACTTGAATGGGTTGGGGTGGGGGAGGCTATAAACATGTTCCATATGGTGCTGGTGTGTCGAGTTGCAAATTTTGATTACCAGCAAAATCTACCCTTTTTAAAGTAAATTCTTACAGAAGATACAGCTGAATTTTCAACATCATTTTGCCCTTGAATTTTGCCCCCTCTCCTTTCCTGAATGCTGTAAGTCAGAGTCATTGTGATCTACAGCACAGAAAAAAATGGCCCTTTGGCTCATTGCGTCCATGCTGGCCAAAATCAATGACCTAACTATTCTAATCCCATTTTCCGGCACTTAGCCCGTAGCCTTGTATGCCTTGACATTGCATCTGCACATCTGAATACTTAAATGTTCTGTGGCTTTCTGCTTCGTGACCCTTGTAGACAATGAGTTCCAAATTCCCACCACCCTATAGGTGAAAAACAAAAGTCCTCCCACCCCCTCTAAGCCTCCTGTCCCTTATCTTAAATCTATGGCCCGTAGTCATTGAACCCTTCACTAAAGGTTAAGGTTTCTTCCTGTGTACCCTGTCTATGTCCTTCTTAATCATGTCCTTCCTCAGTCTCCTGTGCTCTGAGGAAAACAACCCCAGCCTGATCAATCTCTCTTCATAACTACAACTGTCCAGTCCAGGCAACATCTTGGTAAATCTCTACATGGTCTCCAGTGCAATCACATCCTTCCTGTAATGTGGATTCCAGAACTGCACACAATGTTTTATACAGTTTAATATAACGTTCCTGTTCTTTAAACTCCATGCCGAGGCTAATAACGGCAAGTATCCCAAATGTTGTCTTAATCACTTTCTTCAACTGTTGACCTATCTTAAGGGGCTAATGGACATGTACACCAAAGTCCCTCTACTCCTCGGTGCTTCCCAGGGTCTGACTGTTCATCGTGTATTTGCTTACCTTGTTTGTCCGGCCCAAGTGCATCATCTCATACTTATCCAGATTCAATTCTATTTGCCACTGATGAGCCCATCTGACCAGCCTGTCTATATCCTCCTGTGATCAAAAGGTACCCTCCTCACTATTTACTACCCACCAATTTTCATATAATCTGAAAACTTATTGAACACCCTCCTACATTCAAGATGAAACCATTTATATATACTGCAAGCAGCATATGCCCTCATTACTGATCTCTGTTGAACTCCACTGGAGGTCAGTACAGGCCTCCAGTTACAAAAAACATCCCTCAACCATTGTCCTCTGCTTCCTGCCAAGCAGCCAGTTCTGGATCCAATTAAGTCAATAAATGTGGAGCTGGAAAAGCACAGCTGGTCCGACAGCATCGGAGAAGCAGGAAAGTCAACATTTTGGGCCGAAACCCTTCATCAAGACTGGGGAGGGGGAAGCGACCCCAGAAATAGAGGGAGGAGGGTGGGGCAGAGTGGAGGGTAGATGACATGGAGATAGGTGGATGCAGGTCAGGGGTTAATGTGGTTGGTCAGTGGGAAGGACGGAGAAGATAGGTGAGTAGAAAGATGACACATTGTAGATGGAGAGGTTTTGAAGCTGGTGATGCAGGTAGGGAGTTATTGTGGTTGGTCAGTGGGAAGGATGGAGTGGATAGGTGAGTCAGAAGATGGACAAGTTGGGGGAGGAGAGATTTTGAAGCAGGTGAAGTCAATATTCAGGCTATTGGACTGTAAGCTGTCAAGGCAAAATATGAGGTTTTGTTCTTCCAATTTATGTTTGGTTTCACACTGACTGTGGAGGAGGCCAAGGATGGACATCTCACCAGGGGAGTGGGAGGCAAGTTAAAGTGGATGGCAACTGGAAGGTCAGGTTGGTTGGTGTGTGCAGAATGTAGATGTTCCACAAACTGATGCCCAACTCTGCATTTGGTCTCCCAGTGTACAGGAGACCACATTGGGAGCAATGGATACAGTAGATGATGTTAGATGAGTGCAGGTGAATCTCTGCTGGATTTGGAGGGATTGTATGGGGTCTCAAACGGAAATGAGGTATAGGGGCAGGTGTAGCACCTCCTGTATGGAAAGGTACCGAGAGGGATGGGGAGGGAAATGTCTTTTTGGTGGTGGGGTGTGATTAAAGGTGGCAGAAATGTTGGAGGATGATGTGTTGTATTCGGAGGTTGGTGGGGTGGTATGTGAGGACTAAGGGGACTCGGCCTTTATTGTTGTTGGAGGGAGGGGGTTTGAGGGCAGAAGCATGGGAAATGGGAGTGATACGTTGAGGGCTTTCTGAATAACAGAGGTGGGGAAACTATGGTCTCAAAAGTAGGAGGATATCCGGGAAGTCCTAGAGTACAATGCGTCTTCCTGGAAGCAGATGCAGTGGAGGCAGAGGAATTGTGAGTATGGGTTAGAATTTTTGCAGGAGGATGAGTGAGAGGAAGTGTAGTTGAGGTCATTGTAGGAGTCAGTGGGTTTGAAATGGATAACAGTGGTGAGTTGGTTACTGAAGCTGGAGGCAGAGAGGTCCAGGAAGGGGAGGGAGGTGTCAGAAATGGTCCAGGTGAATTTGAGGGCGCGGTGAAAGATGTTGGTGAAGTTGGCGAACTGGTCACTCTCCTCGCAGGAGCACGAGGCAGCATCAAGTCATCAATATTAGCAGAGAAAGAGGTGGGGGTTGGTACCAGTATAGTTGCTGAAGAGGGACTGTTCCACAAATCCCACGAAGAGGCAGGCATTCCTTGGGCCTGTGCAGATGCCCATGCTACCCCTTTGGTTTGCAGGAAGCGAGAGGAATCAAAGGAAAATTTGTTGAGAATGAGGCCCAGTTCTGCCAAACGAATGAGTGTCGGTGGAGGACTGGGTGGGCCTTCGGGAGAGGAAGAAGTGGAAGGCTTTTAGGGCATAATTGTGGGGGATGCAGGTGTATAGGGACTGAATGTTCATGGTGAAGAAGAGGCATTGGGGGCTGGGGAATTGAAATTTTTGGAAAAGATGGAGTTGAGATCAGAGGAGATGAGCTCGGTGGGGCAGGAGCAGTCAGAGACAATGCATTGACCAAGGCAGTCAGGTTTATGGATCTTGGGTAGGAGATAGAAACAGGCAATGTCGGGTTGGGGAACTATCAGGTTGGAGGGTGTGGACAGGAGATCTGAGGTGATGAGGTTGTTGATGGGTGATCATGGCTTGGTGATCAGAGGTGGGGTCATGATCGAGGGAATCCCGTTAGCTCTGTAAGGGTTCATATTGGCTATTGGCCTTTCACTATTGCATTTGCAGCCTTTATTATGAGCCTAGAATGGATATTTTACCATGAGGAGCATCACAGTCGACCTGATTTTTTTTACATGCTATTCTGCGACATGTACTTCCAACAATGGATAATGATGGGGATCATAAATTTTGCCTATTATATGATCATGGGACACAAAGCCAATTGCATTACAATTACTGCTTTCCAAGTTGAAATCAGTGAGCTCAACAAAGAGCTGAGATTGAACTGGACACATTCTTAGTTACTCACTAGGGCAAGTCACTGGACTGTTGTCTGGATGCCCAAGTCAAAGAAAATAATAGAAAGGTGGCTTTAAGAAACAGGTCCAATAACAGAATATTTGCTGGGGAGAGTAAGTACCAAGGAAACAACGGAATAATTGGTGGCAGAGAAGGAGAGGGAGTGAAGGCATGTCAAAACATCAAAATCTCATTGCTTGTTCTTGCTCCAGTTGGTTGCAAGCTGTGTTTCACCACGGTTTCCTGTTGTTCTGTTTTGATCAGATATGGTCCATTAGGTTTGGTTCACGTTGATGCACATGCTGACACAAGTGATATTGTCCTAGGGGAAAAGATCTGTCATGGAACTCCCTTCAGGCGCTGTGTGGAAGAGGGACTGCTTGATTGTAAGCGTGTGATACAGATTGGGCTCCGCGGTTCTACTTATGAACCAGATGGTTACCTTTGGAGCAAAGAACAGGTAAAGTGTTTCTTTCTAAAATTTCGTGTTCTCCTCTCTATATTCTTTGCACAGCTGGATAGGGTGTGTGTTTACTGGAGTTTGCCAATCATGCTTTTCCCATGTGACTTCTCTCTTTTCTTCATGTTCTGAAACAAGCTACTTCCAGGTTGTGTTTGCACAGGTAGCACTGTTCTTTTGTGGTCCTACACAGTGTAAGCTGGGGGGCCATCCATCTCATCACAGAGCCAGAGTGTCTCTTGCCAGTGGCAACACTCCATTGCGACCAGGCTGAGATCCTCTGAACTCTGAATAAGTATTTCACCCAAGACTCTCCTTATCTGTACAATGAGCACATTGACAGTTGGATAATTGATGATTAATATTGATCTACAACTACATAAATTTGCATTCATTTAGTACCCTTAACATAGTAAAACAGTCTATGGCACTTCAGAGGAACATTACCAAGTGAGTTAGACTCCAAGCCGGATGAGGTCCTGCTAAGACAGGTGACAAAAAGCTTCATCAAAGTGATTAGTTTTAAGGAGTGTCTTAAAAGAGATCGATATGGAGAGATTAAGAGATTTTTCTATTCATTCATGGGATGTAGGTGTTGCTGGCTGGGTCATATTGCATATCCCTCATTGCCCATGAGAAGGTGGTGGTGAACTGCCTACTTGAACCTCTACAATTAATGTGGTGTATCTACGGATTTGAGGTGGATACATCCACAATGTCATTAGGAAGTTAGTTCCAGGATTTTAAACCGATGACACTAAAGGAATGTTAACATATTTCCAAGTGGGAATGCCGAGTGCTCAAGATTTTAGGCATCCGAAAACCATTCCCAGTGCAAATTTGAAAAGCTGAGGGTGACCTCCCTTTTTGTGAGAAAGCATTCACCTGACAACATTCCATCAAATGGTTCTCCCCCTCATTGTTAGGGAACATATGACATCAACAAAATATAAGCATGAACTCCCAACTAAGGACTATGTTTCAGGGGGTGACCCAGCTTCAGCTTAACACAAAAGTAAAATTGGGTTGCATTTGTTGGAAATGTAGTCAATCTCTGCTATTTTGTGTACTTATTCCTGTGTTTGGCGGGGGGGGGGGCGGTGGTGGATGCTATCTCATAGCCCTGTATGAACACAAAAACCAGGGAATGCCTGACTGAATTAAGAAAATGGAGAATTAAGAACTAATTAACTCTTAATTCTTTTTCTTCATGCTTGCATTGGAACGGTCAGTAGACCATTTATTTTGATTGTTATTACTTGAGAAAAAAACATTCTTCATCAATGCTTTTCATTTTAGTGTTCTAATATTCATAGGGTTTTCGAGTGGTTACTGGAGAGGATTGCTGGTTACGTTCCCTTGTTCCCCTTATGAAGGAGGTGAGGCAGCAGATGGGGAATGGCCCGGTGTATATTAGTTTTGATATTGATGGCCTGGATCCAGCCTTTGCTCCTGGTACTGGAACTCCAGAGATTGCAGGTCTTCAACCCAGCCAGGTAAGTGAGCAGAATAAGAGGATCTCTACTCTTATAGAACACAGCTGACAAGTGAAACGTATGGCAAAACTGAACAGAGAGAAAAGACGATACGAGGCTGTTTCACCTTTTCAAGTGCTTGGGCATATTCTAGTCATAGTGTTCTGATTCAACTTTTTTTTCCCCCTTTCTTCTTTCAGGAGATGTAGGTTTAACTGGAAAAGGTAGCATTTGTTATCCATCCTCATTTGCCTTTGGGGCAGTCAAGAGTCACTCACATTGTTGTGGGGCTGATGTCACATGTAGGCTAGGCAAGGATGGGAGATTTCCTTCCCTAAAGGGTATTAGTGAACCAGATGAGCTTTTGCAAGTCAATTATAGTTTCATGGTCACCATTACTGAGACTAGCTTTTAGATGTAGACTTTATTAATTTACTTTAAAATTCCACCAGCTGCACTGGGTGGGATTTAAACCATGGCACCAAAGTACTTGCCCTAACCTCTGTATTACTAGAGCATTACTACTACATCACTGTCTGTTCATGTTCACACAACTCCTAAAACATCATTTCAAATCAGCTAATGTGCTAATTTTATGTTTTAGAGGCTTGAGTAGAGCCTCAGTTAGACAGCACACAGTTTATCTGTTCAGAAACAAATTAATACCAAACAGATAATTACAAAGACAGAAAGCAGGTAGCAGAGACACCACAGGAAAGGAGAATAACAACCCCAGGCACTATCAATGCAAACAGAAAGGGAAGTGTAATAGAGATATTCACAGCAGGTAACCAAGGCATTGAGTAATAGAGTAAAGTGAGAAAGTAATAGAGGAAAACAGTGAAAAGATAAGCAACAAAAAGATACAGAAAAATAGAGATGCAGGTGAAAGCAACAAAGAAACACAGCAAGGTGGTTAGCACTGCTCCCTCACAGCACCAGGGATACGGGTTCAGTTCCAGCCTCAGGTGATTGTCTGTGTGGAGTTTGCACAATCACTCCCTGTCTGCATGGGTTTCCTCCCAGTATACCAATTCCCTCCCGAAATACATAGATATGCAGGTTGGGTGAATTTGCCGTGCTAAAGTGCCCATAGTATCTAGGGATGTGTAGGTTATGTGGATTCGCCATGGGAAAATGTGAGGTTACAGGGATGGCAGCTTGGGGAAGAAGTGAAACTAGGTGGGATGCTCTTTGGAGGGTTGGTGTGGACTTTTTCAGCTGAATGATCTATTCCCACCCTGTAGGGATTCTATTTAAAAAAAAAACCTATAAAAGAAAAAGTTAGAGGTATGGGCCACAAGAAGAGAGAATTTTGTTGACCACGTACAAAACAGGATTGAAGCTATGTCTTACTTTGAGAATGTTAAGATAACCAAGTCTTAAGTGAATTTTGGCTGAATACAAAATAGAATTCCCCCAAGTTGTGCTCCAAACTGTAAACCAATAAATATAGCTGAGAATGCATCACAAACACACTTCAGGATGTTCTGACCATTTTCCTGCATAAAGAATTCAACACAAGTTCAAGCTGTCAATCCACTAATGAGCCTAATTTCTCACCTTGCATATGACTTACATGAGGATACCACCATATGCTGATCTAACACTAAGCCAACTGTACAATTGTCTTATGTTCACAGAATAGCAAAATATTACCAGGAATGGACTTTAATACTAGATATTATTAAGTTGAAAAAAAAAGCCAAGTTCTGGTTGTTCAGATTCTTAAGAAATCATTCAATATAAGGAGGAATTGAAAAACTACTGTGTTTACAGGCTTTGGAAATCATCCGGGGTTGTCGGGGAATGAAAGTAATCGGTTGTGACTTGGTTGAGGTTTCACCAATATATGATACTTCTGGTAAGAAAATAAAGCTAAAATGTTTTATTATTGTTACTGTGGGTTACTATCAACTGCCACAAACAAGCAGTTGTCAACAATATCTTGATTAATATGGTTGTATTGTTAGCACTAAATCAAAACATTGTAGTCTCAAACTCCACTTTGAGATTTGAGTGAATAATCTTGGCTGACATTCCATTGTAAAACAGAGGGAATGCAGCATTTTTCAGAGGCGTTGTCCTCTGAATGAGGCACTGTTGGACAGTTTGGATGAATATATAAAGTTTGGTAACCTGGCACACAAATGTTGAGTGAATTAAAAGTAATAATTGTGAGTGGTGTCCCTGATGTGTTGGCATAATGGCAAGTTTGCTTGATAATACTAGCTATGAAAACTCACTTGCATAGATAACTTTGAGAAATAAGTGCTAACACTTGAGTACCACCATTACCAGTGGTGATATTGATAAATACTAACAGTGTAAAAAGGAAAGTCTTAAGGATGAAAGGTATATGCCAATTTATTTCAACAATTTCACAAGTCTGTATTTTTCAGGTAACACAGCTTTGACAGCTGCCAATCTGCTTTTCGAGATGCTTTGTGTTCTACCCAACGTTAAGTATCACTGAACTTTGTATGGTGTTTAGGTCACATTTATTAGAATGAGTGATAATCATTTAATAACTAACTGCTTTCTCACGCAGTGCAACCGTTACTGGAAAAGACTTAAATGCGTTCTACTAATTCAAACTTTAAACAATTTGGAACATGCAGTATTTTACATGCAAAAGCCTCAGTTACAATGGACATGTTGTGTGTGATAATTTGCAGAGATCTATAATCAAGAAATGCCTTGTCATGTCTGGTACTATCTTAATTGCTTTCATTAATGTTGAAAAAAACCCCACGTTAAATCAGCCTACCAAACTGCAGTTGACTCATAGCATTGATTGAGAAATATTTTAGGATCCATACTGGCAATTCCCTTCTTATTGTAACTTTTGACTTTCGTAATATGAATAAACAGTAATGATTTGTTACTGAGATTGCTTGTAATTGAGTGACTCTGAAAATAAATTAATCTTGTTGGTCTTCACAGATCTCAAATGATTTGAAGTTATTTATTAAAAGCCAGCACTCATCCTGTTAGGACAGCAGGTATGATCAGTAGCCTACTGTTCAAAACAGTAACAAAGTTGCAATTTTAAACAGTGCCTTTAGGTTAGGATGGGAAAGAATGGACAAGGATTCCTGCTGTATCAAAACACAGCAAACATCACTGTGCCTTAGAAGAAAAGCGAGTGGAAACAAATTAGATACAAGTGAATTTCAATCTGAAAGTATGGAATCAATCAGAGACCAGACGTATGGTTAAAAAGGAAAGAGTAATGGTGCAAAGATAGTTGAATCATTCTCTGTTTTGGGTCCACACTCACTGCAGCATGGGATAGGGTGGATCAGATGTTTGGCATTTAATACACGCATTGATCCTGACTTTTGTATTGGGTACTGTAAACTTAGCAATACAAACCTGTACCTAGCCGTAAGTTATGGTCCACTGAGACACTAACATAATTCATTTGCCCCAAAAGGTGCAAATATCCAGCGCATGTTCTCTGTCAAGTTAAAACCAATTTCTGAACTTTTCATGAATGTGGAATATTACAAACACAACCCTCAATGTGGCTGTGACATACACAATTAGCTAAATCACACCAAGTTCTCACTTACTGTAATGGCATCAGCTTTTCAACTTTTTGTTAATGCTGGGTGCAACTAAACATATCCATGAATATAAATTTTATTCTAATTTAAAAATGCCTACAGTTTGCAATATTTAAAGTGACATTTAGTATCAGAAACATTCAAGTGCATACAATAAGACAGTAGTGAAAATCCCAATTTAACTGCATGTTGCAAAATTAATCACCTTTTTCATAACTCATCCTGTACAGATTCAGCAATTGGGTGAAGTAGTAAATGTACCAGCTGGCTTTTTTTTCAACAACAATGCACCAGATGGTCCTAGGTTACTTGCCCTGTTCTTTACTGAGTTAGCAGATCTTTGCCAAAAAAAAAATGAAGGTTGCAACAATTGACTCAAGAACTGAGGGTTAAGCAGGCAGAAAGAAGATAGCCAGAGTTCCCATTCTTGGTCACTAATGTGTGATCATAGTCTAAGATGTTGGACAAGGACAGGATCAGTTTGCACAAAGAATGGCCACAAAGTAATGGAAGACATTCAAAGCCCAGGGAACCTGACTCTAAGAAAAATGGAGGGCAAGAAAATTGAGAAATAGAACTGTGCTAAATGACAAGTTCTGTGGCTTCACAAACACAATCTTGGTTAATGCCAATGCGCTCAAATCTTCAACGAAAAGCTGATGTTACTCAATCATAATCTAGTTTCACAGATGCATCTGTCAGAAGTACATGCAATACAGAATCCAGGTCTGCACTCTACGCAACTTACTATCATTAAAGACAACAAGAACCCTACAAACATGGTCTCTGACCTGACTGGGTGAGACTTAACTTCAGGATTATGATTTCATAGAATTACTCCAATTGAATAAAATAACATTTCCAGCAGTATTTACTTTAAGAAGGAATGTCACAAATGTGGAGGATAATTTTAAAGAAATCTGGTTAGTATTAGCAACTGCACAAAGAATGGGTAAAAATCAGGGAATTTTTTAAAAAACTGCACATCTTGGACATCTGAAATAAATAAAATGCTAGAACCATAATTACATTTGAACAGAAGAACATGTTGGTTTAGAAATAAGGGGCACACTCATTTCTGGGCAGAAAAGGGCACATGAAATTTTCCCAGGCAGTGTGGGGCTGAAAGGTCAGGGAGTCCATGCAAAGTAATTTACTTTCTTTCTTGGGCCCAGACATCTATGTCCTTGGTCTGGGTTTCCCCGAGCAGAGTTTGTTGGTCATGCGCAGCCTCAGGCCATACCACTCTTGGCTGGATGACCTTAAACAGATTATAGACTTCCTACTGCACCAAGATAAAGTCACCACAATCCTACCTGAGCATAGGGCTGCTCTCTCATTAGGGAGAGAGATGACTGGTGGTGGTTTAATCATGGGGTTGCTACGCTACAGGTGAGTGGAGAGGTTGCGAAGGAGACCCTTTTATGTAACCTCAGCCAGTGTGGGAATTGAACCAATGCACCACAAACCAGCTATTCAACTAACGGAGCTAACTGATCCCCTGTAGAGGCAAAAATCCAAGTCTCTGCTGCAGGGGTGGCTAAAACATTTGCTGTTCGTGCCCAATATAGCTGGTGGTGTACTTATGGCTATAATTGTATATGCCTTCCAACCACCATAATGAAACCTTAGTAGTACACTGGCATTCCAAAAGGGGAAGGGGGGCAGACTGACTTGTGGGCACTCTCTTACTTGCCCTTTCCTGTCAGATGTTCATCAATATGCCATGCAATTTCAGTATTTACTTCCTTTATTTCAGAATCCACTATCTTGCTGTGACAGAATATACAGCCAGCAAGTGAAGTCAGCTATATACAAGTCTAAACGTCTAACATTTAATAAATACATTAAATAGTTTATATTATTTGCATTAGGTACTTGTATACAGCAACCAAACACTGTTGTTTCAGGCAGGTGCAGACTCCATTATTTCATCCACTGGTTAACATTTATGTTTCAAATCTGCTAGCACCTCATCTAATCTAGGAGACAGTAACTGTGTATCTTAACCCTGTTTAGTAGCTATTCTTCAGAAATTTATAACCCAGTGTTCTGCCATTCAGATTACAAAAACAACGTTTTTTTAAAAAGATTGGTGGAAAAGTGCTTCTCAGCACTTCAAATGAAGTCACTACAATGTTGCACTAGGCCACACGGATCAGAAAATTCAATCCCTGGTCTATCCTAATCTTGTCTTGGACATTGGAGGTTAGGGAAAAAAGGGAAAACACAGCCTCACAAATGGTGTCAATGCAACACTGTGAAGAATGAGGAAAGTAAACATTCTTCCAAGTTTCCAATTTTGATCACTGTCTATTCACTGCTCCTGGAAAGTAAGTGCACGTGCCTCTGGACATCAGATAAGGATAGCAGCTGTGATATCCTAACAACAACAAAAAAAAACTTGCTGACATCTCATATCTAAGCGATAACTTTGAGTACTGGAATCTTAGCAAATGTTATCATTTTGAGGAATTGATAGAGTAAATGGGTGAGAATACAGCTGAGAAATGCAGTAGGCAGAAAAGTACAAGTTTAGAATAAATCGCTGCATATAACTTCACAAAAACATGAAACCAGCACTCAATTTTAACAGAGAGGTCAGTTTTTCATTGCGGAGAAGGTAGAATATCTGTGGTTGGAGTGGTCGGAGGCCTATGTTTCTTGCCTTCCCCTCGATATTATGGCAGAGTTACATGCACAAGCAAAAGTAGGATTTTCTTACTAGGAGGAAGACAGGGAAAGGAGGGTTAGAAGAACAAAACCTAGAACTACAATAATTCTAGTATGCAAATTTGTGTGAGGTCAGTGGCTCAAACTCCATCATAGCATTGCCATCTGTTTTTAAATTCTACTTCTCTACCAATTCCTCATTTGTTAATGTGCAAACTAAAAGAGATTTGTGCGTACACAGTTTTCTAACCTGTTGATTCACCTGGTCCTTTTGTTTCACTTTACATGGCTCTTTGCATCACAGATCTAAACAAGACTGAGAAAATATTCTGAAAAAATAACGTAGAGCTGTAAATTCCTGCTCTATTCAATTGTGGTTCAGGTGCATTTCAGCACAAAATTCTACCAGCAAAACTACAGAATATCAGTGAAGCTCCGGCCAACAGGGTACGTAGTATCGTTGCAGAATCCCTTCAAGCAGTCTGTCCATCCAAAGGTGAAGTTTGTTGAGTAGTTGCTCGGTCTGTTTCACAGATACATTGGAGCTGGGTGGAGATTGATGTGGGCTGTTTGTTTCCATTGCTTCAGTCGGCCTTTTCCCATCTTGCGTTGGTTCCAAGCCATTTAGAATGCTCCTGTTCTCAGTTCCCTTAAAGAATTGAGGTTTGAACAAGCAGAAGTACTTCCGGTGTCCGTTTAATGCCAACACATAGCCAATGTAGTTCTGGGTATGGCAACTTTCATCTTGTAGACTGGAAATCCGAGCAGGATCCTGGGCAAATTCTAACAGATCTAGCAGCCACCCCCGATGTTTTGATAAGTTTAAAAAGGAGAAGTGTAGTGATTTATTCCTACAGCAAAATTTTAAAAGAATGTACATTTTAATAAGTGCGCAGAGCTTGTACAGTATTTTTCGTTACTACAAACAGTACTTTCAAAACAAAGATAAAATCCAAAGTAAAATATTTGAAATTTAAGTTAGAAGCTATTGCATTTTGAACAAGGGTGTGCTACCATGTGTAAAGAACCAGATTAGTGTTTCAACTATCACTTACTAAACTAGATCTTCACCTTGCTGCATATTTCTATTACTTTCTTTCGTTATAGATTTATTGATGAATATGCTTAACTCTTTCAATCAGTAGTACTCAACAGAATTGTTGCAACTAAATGGCTAACGATTCTTTGCAAAATTATGCTTTTTCTTCTGTTTAAACAGAGAGAGAAAACTAATTTTTAAGATTCTTGATGAGAACCCAGAGATACTTTCTGCGAAATGTAAATGGTATACCTTCAGAATCACCTGCATTATGCTTAGTTTCACCTCTACCTGTGAATATCTAAATGTTGCAAAGTAGGAGCTGTGCTGGGATCTTCTAATTTGCAATGTGCAGTGTACTCCAGTTTTTTGCAGCGGAGAGTCCACATGATATCGTCCCACCCCATACTTTACTCACCAGGTAACAGGATACACTTCATGTGCAAACTTCTGAATTAAAGCATTCTTTGTAGCATCGGTGACCACAACCAGTACATTAATGTTTCCAGGCATTAGCCGCACAAGATTGCTGTTATAGTTGATGTAGGTCAATTCAGTCACTTCCACAAAATTCTGCTCTGGGGACCTACTGGATAGAGAGAGGATTCATTATCTATCCATCCAGTGAAATCTTCTTCATTTCTCACATCTGACACATCCTTCTCATTCATCTTAAGTAACCCTGCCTATCAGGTAGATTTCTAGAACAACTGCCATGAATAATGATGTCCCTTTAACACTTCTGGTATTCAATGTTGCTGGGTCAAAATGCTTGCTGTCCCTCCCTAACAGCTGAAAGGGAATAACTTCACTAGACTGACAGCAGTACTTCAATTCAGCAACTCAACAATCTTTTTGAGAGCATTTAGGAAGTAGCAATAAAAATAAATTTCCTAAAATAATTATGTTGCCCTCCATGTCATATGTAAATTAATCTATTTAGTTCTCCCCATAGTATATCATGTGTATATCTGGACTAGGAATGTCAACAGGTTAATCACTTTGGTGAGTCTGAACACAAACCTGATTCTCACCTTTACTTGCAAGGACCAATCAACTGCATTGAACATACATAGTGAACATGACTGTATATCCTTTCTTGTGAATGCATAGCTAAATGTCAGGGCTCTGAAACAGCCAGAGCATCTACAGTGTGTGGCTATAGATTGTGACTTAGATAATATTAAATGTGTCTGACTCAAAGTGGCTGGTTGGGTACAATGCAGGCCAATAGCCCCAAATGTTACATGTCAGCAACGGACAGGAAAAACATGCAAGTGAATTGTGGAGTTTGACTGTTGAGAAGGCCATACCTTAAATTCCTGTTGGTGTTGATTTGCTGCTTTTTTGTTTCCCGATTCTTATCTGTTGCTGGTTCCTGTTCTTTCTCAGATTCAGACCTGCTCTCCATGTCACTTGGTTCCCTGAAGTTGAAGGAAATTAAATAGATCTGCAGAAAACTCTCTCCTCCATACCAGGAGTACACTTCATCACTTCCCAGATTATGTTATGTTCTGCTATTTATTCCCATCTCTGTCAGCATCGGATATCAATTAGTTAATGTATCCTGCAGCAACTGCACTTGTCAAACTTCAATACTTCACACATTCATTGAACGTCACATTTTCAGCAGGTTAATTTAAAAATCACATTCAGCAATGAAATGCACCCAAACTGTAACAACATTAGCTGAATTTCTATAGTGCCTTTAAAATATGAGATGCTCCTAGAGGTGTGATCAGCCCTCAATGGGTGCTAAGAAAAAATGTAGGAAATAACAGAGGGGGAGACCAAAAGCTTCTTTAAAATAGGTGAGTTTTGAGAAATTTACTGTTATAGTTGATATAGGTCAATTCAGTCACTTCCACAAAATTCTGCTCTGGGGACCTACTGGATAAAGAGAGAATTCATTATCTATCAAATGAAATCTTCATTTCTCACATGTGACATATCCTTCTCATTCATCTTAAGTAACCCTGCCTGTCAGGTAGATTTCTAGAACAAGTGCCATGAATAATCGTGTCTCTTTAATACTTCCGGTATTCAATGTTGCTGGGTTAAAATGCTTGCCCACCCTCCCTAACAGCTGAAAGGGAATAATTTCACCAGATAGACTGCAGTACTTCAATTCAGTAACTCAACAATCTTTTTCAGGATGTTTACAAAATACCAATAAATGCTGGCCTTGCCAATGATATCCATAAAAGAATAAAAGGAGGAGAAAGAGATAGAGAATTTCCTAAGTAAAGCACTACAATATGGGGGCTTGACAAGTCATGAACAGAATGACACACACAGACTTTATTCAGAGACCCAGAAGAACAGAAAAAGTTCAAGTGATCTATCAACGCTATTCCACCAACAGAGTTCTATCAAGTATGCAGGATTAAAGGTTATGGAACTTGGGAGCTCACAGCCACAAAAGGATGGAATTTTAAACTGGCAGAGTTGAGGTACTGCATCCAATTCTGTGAAGACAGGGTTGATGGTCAATAAAGATGTTGTGGGTTAAGAGGCTGACCAGGACAGCAAACGTACAGGAGGATTAGTCAAGTGTGGTAGTGACAGAATCCCGGATAAGGACGTTTAAAAACATAAATGCAGACTGGTGATGTTGGCAGTTTTTGTGATAGAGAGAATCAAGTCATGACACAGGGACAGACAGCTGAACCAAATAAACCTTTCTACCTTGCATTTGCAAAATGGTAAGATTAAAACTGAAGACCCCCAGTAATTATTGGAACCAATATTCCAGTGGTATATTTGAATAGCCAATTCCAGACCTTGCGAATAATTAATTCCAGCTACCAGTTTTGTACCTTAAACAAAAAGCTTAACAGTTTATTCAATACACATAACTTTAGCAGAAAATATCAAACGAGGCAATCTGATTAATGTCTATACTTTCAGCTTAAAACATCTGTTTACAGCCCTCATTCACACAAAATAGACAAACAAAAACAGTTAGGGTATAAAAAAAATTAAACAAAATTGGCCAGATGACTTAAATGATTCTGACTGTGTGTTTTTTCACATGCAAAAGATGAAGACTCCTTGGCTGCTTTTCTGGAAACGTTGACGCGTGTCCCTTTCAGTTCACTAGATCCTTGATGCCACACTCAGTCAAATGCAGCCTGATATCAAGGGCTGTCACTCTCACCTCACCTCTGGAATTGAGCTCTTTTGACCATGTTTGAACCAAGGCTGTAATGAGATCCGGAGCTGAGTGGCCCTGGCAGAATCAAAACTGGGCATCACTGAGCAGGTATTTGCTGATCAGGTGCTACTTGATAGCACTGCTGATGATACGTTTCTTCACTTTACAGATGATTGAGAGTAGACTGATGGGGCGATAACTGGCCAGGTAGGATTTGTCCTGCTTTTTGTGTACAGGACATACTTGGGCAGTTTTCCACATTGTCAGATTGATACCAGTGTTGTAACTGTACAGGAACAGCATGCTTAGGGGAGCAGCAGGTTCTGGAGCACAAATCTTCAATACTATTGTCGGAATATTGTCAGGGCCTATAGCCTTTGCAGTATCCAGTGCCACCAACTGTTTCTTGTGAATTGAATTGGTTGAAGACTGGTATCTGTAAAGCTGGGGATTACTGGAGGAGGCTGAGATAGATCATCCACTTGGCACTTCTGGCTGAAGATTGCTGCAAAAGCTTCAGCCTTATATTTGCACTGATGTGCAGGGCTCTTCCATCATTGAGGATGGGGACAGTTGTGGAGCCTCCTCCTCCTCCAATGAGATGTTTAACTGTTAACCACCATTCATGACTTGATGTGGCAGAACTGCCGAGCTTAGATCTGATTTGCTGGTTGCGAGATCTCTTAGCTCTGTCTATCACTTGCTGCTTTTGCTGTTTGGCGTGCACGTAGTCCTGTTTGGTGGCTCCACCAGGTTGATATTTCATCTTCAAATGTGCCTGATGCTGCTCCTGGCATGCGCTCCTGCATTACCCATTGAACCAGGATTGGTCCCCTGGCTTAAGGGTAACGGGCAAGTGGGGGATATGCCGGGTCATGAGGTTACAGATTGTGCTGGAGTACAATTCTATCTGCTGTTGGTGGTCCACAGCTCCTCACTGATGCAGAGTCTTGACTTTCTAGATCTGTGTGAAGTCTGTCCCATTCAGCACAGTTATAGTGCAATACAACACAATGGAAGTTGTTCAATATGTGAAGGCAGGACTTCATCTTAACAAGGACTATGCGACAGTCATTCTTACTGATACGGTCATGGACAGATGCAACTGCCAGCTGGCAGATTAGTAAGTATGAGGTCAAGTATGTTTCTCCATCTTGTTGTATCCCTCACCACCTGCCACAAAGCCAGTCTAGCTCGATCTGTAGTACTGCTGCCGAGCCACTCTTGGTGTGGACGTTGAAATCGCCCATCCAGAGTACATTTTGTGCCCTTAGCATCCTCAGTACTTCCTCCCAGTGTTGCTGAACATTGAGGAGTATTGATTCATCAGCTGAGAGGGCGGAACGTGGTAAAGCAGGAGATTTCCTTGCCTTTGTTTAACCCGAAATCATGGGATCTGGAGTCAACACTGAGGACTCCCACAGCAATACCCTCCTGACTGTATACCACTGTGCCGCCACCTCTGCTGGGTTTGTCCTGCCAGTGGCACAGGACTTTTCCAGGGACAGTGATGGTGGTGTCTGAGACGTTGTCTCGAACGTATGATTCTGAGAGTATGGCTATGTCAGGCTGTTGCTTGACTAGTCTGTGAGACAGCCCTCCCAATTTTGGCACTAGCCCCCAGATGTTGGTCACAAGGACTTTGCACGGTTGACAGGGCTGTTTCCATCATTGTCTTTTCCAGTGTCTGAGTCAATGCCAGGTGAGCCGTCCAGTTTCATTTCTTTGAGGCTTTATAGCGAGTTGTACAACTGAGTGGCTTGCTGGGCCATTTCAGAGGGCAACTGGGAGTCAACCACACTGTTGTGGGTCTGGAGTCACGTATAGGGCAGACCGGTGAGGATGGCAGATTTCCTTCCCTGAAGGGCATTCGTGAACCAGATGGGTTTTCTGACAATCAGCAAAGATTTCATGGTGATCAGTAGATTCTTAATTCCAGACTTTCTGTTTCCCCCAATTATTGAATTCAAATTCCACCATCTGCCATGGTGGGAATTGAACCCCAGGTCCCCAGAACATTAGAGATAACTAAGTGTGAAGCTGGACGAACACAGCAGGCCAAGCAGCATCTCAGGAGCACAAAAGCTGACGTTTCGGGCCTAGACCCGATGAAGTGCTCCTGAGATGCTGCTTGACCTGCTGTGTTCATCCAGCTTCACACTTGGATATCTTGGATTCTCCAGTATCTGCAGTTCCCATTATCTCTCTCTCTCCCCAGAACATTAGCTGGGTTTCTGGATTAATAGTCTAGCAATAATACCAATAGGCCATTGCCTACTCCCTATATCTGTTTAAACACAATGTTCTTCCTGGTGTCGCTGTGTCTGCGGGAACCGTTTTAATCAAGAATCGGCCTGCAATTAGCCTCTAGGGCTGCCCTCGCAAACAAACGAAAGCTTGTTTGGTCTGTTCTTTTCCTTTTACCATAAGCTGTTTCAAGAAGTCAAAATGTCATCTTCAGCTTTCAATTCCCAGCTCATACTCCAAATCAGAAATGATAAAAGAATGAAAAACGAAAAAAATGTCAGTGAGGGTTCTAACAATATGGAGTTAAAAATTAAGCTCAAAGCCCAGAATCATATTAGAGGCCAGTTTGTGAATCGTCTGTGAATGCATGACTGTGGCTGTGGGAGCGACATGTAATCAGTGGAAAGGATGCAATGTGTGATGGGAATTGGACCTCTCAGTGTTTTCTATGCCCATTTCCTAGCTCACAGAAAGTCCTATACAGCCATCACTGCTGTGCTCATTTACCTATGAAGTGTAGTTACTGACCCTTGAAATCAATCCTTAAAGTGGCCAAGTGGAGTGCTCCGCTGCCAGAGCTGGGGAATTCATGACCTTGAATTCTTTAGATCCACCCTACAATGAAACTCAACCTTTCTTCAAGCACCACCGGGCTTATATGGAGCAAAGTCTGCAAAATGCGCACTGGATTTATCAGCCTTCTCTGAGCCTATTGAACTGGAAATGAAAGCAAGTAATCCTCCCTAAAAGGTCTGCATCCTCTGTTCGCTCACTTCCCTGCCTGTGCTCTGCTAATCACTTAAATGTTGAGGACAGAAATGAACAGAACAGGTTACTTTTATCAATAGGCATCATTCGGACATTTATCCACAACGTATTTAACATACAACTTTACATGAAACTCCCATCCCATCTTAAAAAAAATAGACAGTAGCACTAAGTCTGGCAGCATCATAAAGAGAAAGGACAGGTTCCTTTTTCAGGACCAAGGCTGTTTTTCAGAAATCCCATTTTTACTCAAAACATGAAACAAATTTTCTTCCCTTTCAAATACTAACAGATAAGCCTTGATTTTTCTTTCTCTTAAATCTGCTAAATGAACGTCCACGTTTCTTACCCAAAAGCTTGAATGATGAAAGCTCCAAACAGAATGAAAACCACAGAGAAAAGCAGAGAAATCAAAGGCATCATTTCCCGCCTGAGACAGAAAAAGAAAGTTGACAGAACGTAGTTATTTTTGGTGTCATAATAAACATACTTAACAGTAATGATCAGCTGATGGACAGAAATTTTAAAACAATCACTGAGCAACAAGGGAGATACAAAAATCCAAAAACACAACATCCGGTTTGATACGGACCAAATATTTAGACTGTGACAGCAGTGAACATTTTGGGTAAGCGAGAGAAAGTTTGCAACCCAAAAAAAAAATCATAAAATTCTAATCCACAGCTTTCGATAGCAGCAACAGACAACACCAGGGCAAGTCCAGCAAAGGAAAATAGCATTGATCCCAACAGAGAATTCTCAGCAAAGAATGTCGACCTTAACATTAAATCCATTTTTTTGCTTTAAAAAGAAGCCAATTACTTTTTCTGTTATTGAGGTTAAAAGTGAATGGTGTACTTTAAAAGAAAACAGAAAAAGAATAAAAGAAAAATCACAAAGATCAAATAGGGAATAATAGTCATGTTGAATCAAGCTTGGATTTTCAAACTGAGGACAGCAATCTAGACCATGAATTATGAAGTAGAGAGAGTCAGTTTGATTCTTAAGAAAATTTACAAACTATTCTGTCAATTTTGGATAAGATAGTGATGGAGTGACACATGGAAATACAGGGTCAAAACAGGTTATTAAGGTGTTTTCAGTATCAGCCATGGCCCCTTTGAAGATTTTGGACTTTGGCTGTGGTACAGTTCATAGTTTTTAGATGTCACATCTAATATTTTGCCTAATTCATTGACAATGAATGTCATCAAATTGCTGTGAAACACATGCCTCTTTCAGACTCCAATTGGCAACAATAAATTGTAATTAAAAGCATTTTTATCATATTAGAAGTTCTAAGGTTTATCACTGGAATGTATAAAGAAAAATGAGGCACATGAAGGATATTAAGACAGATGACCAGAAGCTCCCTCAAAAATCAGGATGACTAACTCTTCAGGAATCAATTAAGATACACTCTTGCTTCCCCTGTGTGTCTCTGCTCGAGTGGTTGCTGCTGATTTTAACGTTGTGATGGTGGTTGCGGGTGATTTGTGAGAGTGACCATTGCAAAGACAAGGTACACATGTGCGAGCGTATGTTGCACATGCACAAAATATGAAGCTTGGAAAACACTGGACAAACAGTATCCTGGATACAGACATCATGGGACATGCATCTCGAGTACTGAGCAGTCCGAGAGAGGATGGTTAGTCCCCCTGCCAAAGGAGTAGGTTTTGAGAAGCATCTTAAAAGGAGGACAGGTAGAGGAGTTGTAGGATTTTAGTAGAAAAAGTCCTAAGATTAAAGATTGGCAGCTGAAGGCATTGCCACTAACAGTGAAGCGATGGAATTAGAGGAACACGGGTATATCAGAGGTACTGGAGATACGAAGCTTTTGCGGGATGTGAAAATAAGGGTGCAAACATTAAAATCACCCAGGTGCCAGGCTGCAAATCAATGTAGCTCAGCAAGCACAGGTTGGGGATAATCAGAACTTGAAGAAAATTACGATATGGGAAGACAAACTTCATAACCTCAGGTTTGTGGAGAGTAGAATGTGGGAGACCAGCTAGGACTCTGACGGAATAGTCAATTCTAAACGCAACAATGGTTCTAACAAAGACCTGCTGTGCACTTCCAGCATTTTCTGTAGTCCAGATTTTTTGAATTTGAGGATTTGCATTTTAGTTCCACGGTAACTTTCTTGCAGCTCAATGTCATATATTCAATTTCTGACAACTGGTGTTTCTAGATTTCAGGGTACAAGTAGTATTAGTGATGAATGGTATAGTCACCAGCTACATACCAGTTCTGAGTGAACCCAGATGCCCAAATTTGAGATGCATAATCTATTATGGCATACAACCAGCGAAGGAGGAACATCTGTAGAGAAAAAGCATTGAGTTCAATTTTTATATGACACCTCAAATGAACTAACACTGCAACTTCTTACTACACAGGGAAAGTAAAGGTTACTCCTGAAGCTGCAACAGCAGGTTATATTTAAAGACTCGTCAAACCTGAACATGCACACCAACTAGGTGAATTACTGTGGAACAGTCAGTCAATTATACTAAACGCATGTACTGATAAATCAGATTGAAAGAAGTCACAAACTGAACTTTGACAGTACAAAACTATACAAAACATTGTCAAACCATGCATTGAAAATTGTGAAGTGTTAATCTCCAAGTGGTTGGAGAAGATTCACTAGGTTGATTCTGGGTGTGGGTGGGTTGTAAGGAGAGGTTGAGTAGATTGGGCTGTACTCGGAGTTTAGAAGAATGAGAGGAGAACTTAATGAAACATACAAAATTCTCAAAGGTCTTGATAGAGTAGATGCAGAAACTTTATTTCATTTTGTGGGAAAGTCTAGGACCAGAGGGCATAAACTCAGAGTGACAGGTCAGCTGTTTAAAATTGAAATGAAGGAATTTATTTTCTTCATTTGTCACAGATCTGTGGAATTATTTACTGCAATGAAATGTCAAGGCTGAGACGGACAGAGTTTTACATCAGACAGGGAATTAATGATATTAGGAAAAGGCAGAAAAGTAGATTTGAGGATCATTAGATCAGCCATAATCTTATTGAATGGTGGAGTTGACTCGTTTAGCTGAATGTCCTACTTTTATTCCTATGTATTATGGTATTATGTAACCTCATTCTTGTTTTCAAACAGAAGATCAAACTTATACATGTTTATGTATTATTTAAGAAAATATATTACTTCATGGGAGGCCATTCAGAGAAAGTTCAATACGATGATCCCTGGTAGGGGGGGGATTGTTTTATGAGCAAAGGTTAAACAAGTTGGGACTGTAGTTGTTGGAATTTAGAAGAATGAGAGGTAATCTCATTTAAACCGACAGGATTCTTAACGGGCTTCATAAGATAATTGCTGCAGGATATTTCCCCTCATGGGAGAGTCTAGAACCAGAGGGTATAATCTCAAAATTAAGGGGTGTCAATTTAACACTGAAACGAGAAGAAATTTCTTCTCTCAGAAGTTTGAGCGTCTTTGGACATCCTTGCCATAGAGCTGTGGGTCAGAATCCTTGTGTATATTTAAGGCTGAGATTGTTCGGTTATTGATCAATAGGTGAATCAAAGGTCATGGGGAGAAAGGCAGGAAAGTGGACACGAGGCAAGTTGGACCAGTTATGGTCCAACTGATTGGTGCAGTCAGCTTCAGGGGCCAAATGGCCCACTCCTGCTACTATTTCTTATAGTGTTATTGTCACTACAGTGTGGAGCTGGAGGAACACAGCAGGTCAGGCAGCATCAGAGGAGCAGGGAAGTTGCTGTTTCAGGTCAGGACCCTTTGATGAAGGGTCCCGACCTGAAACATCGACATTTCTACTCCTCTAATACTACCTGATCTGCTGTGATCTTCTAGCTCCACAATGTGTTGACTCTGACTCCAGCATCTCCAGTTCTTGCTATCTCTCTCCTGTGGGGTTATGTCAGGGCAACAGAAGTACAAATCTTAAAACTTCATCTAGAATGGTTAAATGGAAGACTATTTTTCTTCTTCAGACTATGTGATTCAGGATAAACCCAAACTTCTCAAAAAATAGTTCAGTAAACAAATGTTAATATGTTGAGTAAAATAATGTAGTGATTAAGTTGTGCAGTTTGAGGTTTCACATCTGCTTCCTCCCTCTCTTTCTATTGGTTTCGTTTATAAGTCAGCAAGCACTGACATTTCAAAATTTGCAGCATAACTTTCCATTTGCAATTAATATTTCTGTTGCACAATTTTAAATGTGACAGCCCCAAATAATTAATTGGGATTACAATTGATAATATGTAATAACAGATCATTATAACGTACGAGGAACCAAGCAGAAACAAGAGTGAAGAACAGCTACTTGTACATTCTGTGAAATAACTGTGAACAACATCTGTTTTTATAAACTATGAGTTAATTACCTAAATTACTAAAATCATTTCACCACGTTTTCCTGGGGGTTTCTTAGAACTGTCTGGACTAGAAAACTGCAGCTGTGAGGAAAGACTGGATAGCTTGGAATTGTTTGCCTTAGATCAGAGAAGGTTGAGGGATGACCTAACTGAGATGTATAAAATAATGAGAGGCTTGGATCGAGTGGACAGCAAAGACCCATTTCCCCTACTGGAGATTCAATGGTGATTGATAGAAAGATTAGAGAGGATATAATGAAACACCTTTTGAGCCCAGGAGGGTGGTGGTGTCTACTGTCCAGCTTGGTTCTTAAGGTAAAAGCCTGTTTAAAAGGAACCCAAATCCACAGCTGAAGTACTGCAACCTGCAAGGTTCGAGAAAGGTGCTGGAAAGTGAACGACAATGGATGGCTAGTTCACTACAGAGACGATGGGCTGAAAGGCCTCTTTCTGTGCTATGACTTTTCTATGGTTCTACCTGAACATTTCCTCAGAACTGTATTTAAAGTTGCCCTTGATTCAGAGTGACAGTTACAATACTCACAGCTTACCTGGAAATCACCTGAATGACTATTAGATCTCCTGGATAGTATGGCTGACAAGCTTGAAGAGAAGTATTCCAGTTCATGACAGTGCATCCCTGACATCCCAAACATGGGATAATGTAAAATTTATTGAATATGAATGCACTTTCAAGAGGTAAGATAAAGGAAAATCAGGATTTGACGGGATCTATCCCAAGGATACTGAAGAAGTCAAAGGGAGGCGATTGCTGGAGCCTCAACAGAGACCTTTGCATTCTATTTAGTCAGAGGTGAGGTAGCAGAAGACTGGAGAATTGCCAATGTTGTTCTTTTAAGAAGAACGACAGGGATAATCTAGTAAACTATATTTATATCAGTGGTACGGAAGATACTTAGAGGCAGGATATACTTGCATTTGGAAAAGAATGGACATATCAGAAGTGGTCAGCATGGCTTTATGGAGGTGAAATCCTGTCACAAAATCTTGATTGAGGTTTTGGAGGAAGTAATGAAGATGACTAATGAAGGTAGGCTTCACTAGACCATTTAGGAAGGATGTTGTTAAACTAGAAAGGATGCAGAAAAAAAATTACAAGCATGTTGCTGGAACTGATGGATTTGCATCACAAGGAAAGGCTGTAGAGGCTGGGGCATTTGTTCCCTGGAGCGTCGAAGGCTGAGGGGTGACGTTATAGAGGTTTATAAAATCTCGAAGGGTATGGATTAGGTGAATAGCCAAAGTCTTTTTCCAAGGGTAGGGGAGTCCAAAACTAGAAGGCATAAGCTGAAGACGAGAGGGGAAAGATTTAAAAAGGGACATGAGGAGGAACGTTTTCCACACAGTTGTCCGTGTATGGAATGAGCTGCCAGAGGAAGTGGTAGAGGTGGTCATTTGAAAGACATTTGGACAAGTACGCAAATAGGAAAGATTTAGAAGGATATTGAATTGGATTGAATTGAATCAAATCATGTATTATCGTGTGTATGCAATGTAAAAATACAATGAAAAGTGTGTACCTTCGTTGTACATACATGGCACCATTCACATTGACTTAGAATAAGATAAGAAAGGAAAGAAAACTTAAAGTCCAACTTTCCTTTCCACTGCCCCAGTCCGACTTACGGCTCTCCAGCCCATGCCATGCCGCTGCCAGCATCCTGCTCTGGGCGGCCTCACTGGCCCAAACTCGCTGTTGCTGCCTCACCAGCCCAGTCTCAGCTGCCTCACCGGCTTGCTCTCACAGCCGCTGCCTCACCGGCTTGCTCTTGCTGGCCCATTCTTGACCCGCCGCCGTTACTCCGGCCCACCCTTGATCCAACATGGCTGCAGGACATAACCTGCACGTTCAGCTCCCGCCATGTGGTTCTCAGTCGTGATCCAACTCCTTAGGGAGGTTTTTAAAAGAATATGGACCAAATGCAGGCAAATGGAACTAGCTCAGTTTAGGAAACCTGGTTGGCATGGAAGAGTTGGATCAAAGGGTCTGTTTCTGTGCTGTATGACTCTATGATTCATTTAACAAGATCCCTCATGTTAGGCTGGTCCAGATAATTAAGTCACATGGGTTCCATACTGAGTTGGGAAGTTGGATGCAAAATTGAATTGGTCATAGAAGACAGAACAAAGTTGTGGAGGGGTGTTTTTCTGACTGTGATTAGCGGCATTCTGCAAGGATCAGTGCTGGGACTTCAGATTTGGATGAAAATGCAGTTGGCTTGATTCAAAAGTTTGCGGACAACACGAAAATTGATGGTGTTGTGGATAGTGAAGAAGGATGTCAAAGGATTCAACAACATATCGATCAGTTGGAAAGTTGGGTAGAGAAATGGCAGATGGTGTTTAATCAATATAAGTGAGACTGGATGCATTTTGGGAGGTCAAATGTAAAAGGAAAGTATACAGTAAATGTCAGGACCCTTAGGAGCAGAGGAATCTTTGTGATAAAGTCCATAGCTCCCTGAAAGTGGCAATACAAGTAGATAAGATGGTAAAGAAGGCATATGACAAGCTTGTCTTTATTGGTCAGGGTACTGAGTCTAAAAGTTGGCAAGTCACGTTGCAGCTGTATAAGACTTTAGTTAGGCCACATCTGGAGTATGGTGTACAGTTTTAGGTCGCCACACCATAAAAAGGATATGGAGCCTTTGGACAGGATGCAAAAGAGGTTTACCAGGATGATGACTGAATTGAAGTGTACATACTATAAGGAGAGGTGGACAAATTTGGATCATCTACACGAGAGCATTGGAAACCAAGGGGCGACATGATTAAAGTATAAAAAATTTGGACAGGCATGGAAAAAGTGTAAGCTCTGAATCTTTTCTGAGGCCAGGAATGTCAAATACTGGTCGGCATAGGTTTAAGGTGACAAGAGAAAAATTTAAAGGAGATGTGCAAACAAAGATTTTTCTTCTTTTAGACAGGGGGAGCAGATGCCTGAAAATCATTGCCAGAGAAGGTGGTAGAAGCAGACACAGTAGCATCATTTAACAGACTTTTAGACAGACCATGAGCACAGTATAGAGGGATATGGACCGTGTGCCGGCAAAAGGGATTAGTTTGGAATGACATCATGGTCAGCTGACATGGTGGGCTGAAGGGCCTGTTCCTGAGCTGTACTGTTCTATTTGCAAATTGCACCGATTATCATATGCCCAACTTGTCAACTGATAGAGCTCCAGGATTAGGTCCAACTACTGTTGGTAATCTGAGCTACTGTAGTTACCCAACATTATGGCATGTTTAGTCGTCACCAATTTCACATGGGAGTAGATTCTGGCTCATTACCTTCACGCTAACAAAACTTAAAAATGGATGATGCAAAGGCACTTTTCCTCATCTTGCTCACATTACTGTTCCAACAACTAATGATAACTATAAATAACATAACAGAAACTAACCTGATCATTTGTGCAGATAAAATACTTACTGGAGCAAATTCATCATTTAGTTCAGGTAACACAACATCATGAGAGAGTACTGTGTGGCCTTCCATTCCCAGTAACTCAGTCAGCTCATTAAATAAAAGCATTTTGTCCTCCTCACTCCCATTCCATCCATTTTCCAATAGTTTATAGAACACTTTACCAGGAATGCTGCTTCGCTGTAGAATCACAACCTGCCAAACAGAATTTTGTCAGAAAAAAAAAACAAAGAATTCTTAAGAATTCTAGTATTTGACATGACCCCTCTAACTGAAAAAGTGAAATGCATAGAGTTGTGAAAATTACAGCTCCTTTATCCATGTTATTTTTACAGGGAGCAGCTCTGTGACTGACCTACAGTAAAGTGATTGAAGGCGTTTTGTTGTCCTTGTAAGAAAATTGTGGCAAGGTGTCAGATACTTAAAGGGAAGAACTTTCTTCGAAGCTAGGAAGACTTCTAGACTGGACCAGAGGATTGTTTCAAACCCAAAAAACAAATGGTCAAGAAACATAGGAGCTGTGAACTGAATACCAAAAATGCATCATACAAGTTATTTCAACAGTTTTCTTGCCTAATTCCTTTATTGGAGTAATTTGCTTTGGTACACTATAACAGTGATTATATGTCAAAAGCGCTTCACAAGCCGTAAAACACTTCAGGATATCATAAGAATGTGACAGGTGCTATCAAGTTGCAAGTTGTTTCATTCCTGGTCTGGGCTAAAAAGGGTTTCTGATAGTGTTGTACAAATTCCAAAGCACAATCACAGATGAATTACCTGAAAAAAAATTTAGGAGGTTGCCTTAGTGTAGATTAAGCGAAAAGGTTTGAAAGACCTCTATTCATTGAAGAAAATTTCTCCCATCTTAAATTAACTTGTTCCATTCAACAAACAATCTTCAAATATACTCATGAAATTGTTCAAACCTATCTCCTCAGCAAACATGAAAACCACATTTTGGCAATATATCGCGTTGAAACAAAAATCTGTCTACCTTGAAAAGAACCTTTATTTTCTGTAGTATTTACTTTAAAACATGTGCTCAAGCCAAATAATATCTTTTATTTTAAAAAGTTTTGAATTTTAAAAAAATTCTATAAAGGGATACAGGCATCTCTAGATAGCCAATAAATGCTGGCCTTTCCCTACGCTCAAGGTGTTGGCAGTTAGCAACTTTGTTGAACTGTAGTCTATGCAGTGTAAGTACACCTGCAGTGCTGTTGGTTGGGAAGTTTCAGGACTTTGACCCAACAAGAATGAATGAACAGCCCACAGTTCCGAGTCCTGATGGTGAGAGGCTTAGAGAGGAACTTGTACGTGATGTTCCCATGAATGTACTGCCCTTGCATACTGGACCACAAATTTGAAAATGAAAGATTACCAACTTAAAAGACATACACAACAAAGATTTACTGATGTTGACTGTTGTGGACAAATAATTTAATATTTCAGTGACATTCTTTCATTCATTATTTTCATTTGCCTTATTACTTATTTTAAGCAAACTAAAGACAGCTAGCAGAGGAATTTCAGGCAAATGGATTGGGCCCACTGACGATCTCGCCAATTACTGTTCAATTAATATTAAGCACAGAACATGCAAACAACTCACTGCTTAATGAACAGTTGGTTTTGTGCCTGGAGTGAAGTGTTCTGTTAAGGCTAGAGGCTCATGCAGAAAGAAAACAGAGCCATGCATCAAAATATACAGCTTAAAACTGGACACAGTTGTTCTACTCACATTTGGTAATGGATTGTTTTGCAGTGCTGGTGGGAGGAAGGCATTAACAAATGCTTGCTGACGTTCAGAATAAACGTAAACAAATTTCATTGACTCTTTCGTATTTACAGACGCGAAGGAGACAAAGGAGCGATACGGAGACTGCAACTCATCTTTCCTTTGAATGATTAGCAGGACGCAATATCTAGAGAAAAATTCAAGACAAATCAAGTACATAAATCATGACCCATTATAAAGCCTGGACAAAGTTACCATATGAAAATTTAACCTTTAAATAAATTAAGTACAAAAAAAAATTTATTGAAACTTTCAAATAAATATGGCAAATCATAATTATCTGCAACAACGAAATCAATTAAAAGCAAAATATGGCTAATGCTGGAAATCTGAACTAAAAACAGTAATGCTGGAAAAATTCAGCAAGTCTGGCAGCATCTGTGCAGAGAGAAATAGAGTTAACATTTCACATCCAAAGGTTCTTCTTCAGAACTCAGTTATAAATTTGGGATCCAAAAACTGTGTAACTTAACAGAAACATTCTCAAAAACAGTTACAATTCGACAAGGAAGTGAAGATACTTGATGCCAGATGCCCTTAATAAAAGCTTTAAACAATGCCATGCTCGAATGCAATTTTCCACTGAAAGTGAGATGGATTTTTTTTGTTCTATTCAAAAAGAATGTCAAACCTCAAATATCTGCTCTGCAATGGCACAGGAAATCTATGATACTGATTTACATGCAGTGTTCCAGTCTCTCAATAGCATCTGTGGGGTCCCTGGATTCTTAGGTGGTTTGGACTTACTTATGGGAGCAGAAAGTCAGTACCTTGAGCACAAAATCTAGGCTGACGCTCAGTTCATTAATGAAAGAGGGCGGCACTGAGATGTCATCTTTCAGGTGAAATATTAAATACAGCTAAATTTTCCCTTTTAAGTGTACTTAAAAAAAGAATCACATGGAACTATTTCAAAAGAAAAGCAGGTTCATTCTTCCTGACTGCTGTGCTCAATATTTGACCCTCAATCAATGTCACAAAAGCAAACCATCGAGTCATGATCACATTGTCACTTGGGACGTTTTGTTGTGTACAACATTTGATCCTATATTTTCTACAATATCACTGTCTATTTTAAATGAAGTGCTTAGTTAGATGTATAGGATGTCCTGAAGTCAGCAAAGTTGTTCTGTAGATATTTAAATTCAAGTCTTTCCTTTTTCTTTAAATTTAGGATCAACTAGCATCAGGCAACCTTATACAACTTATTTAGTGGCCAGCACCAAAAGGAAAGAAACCCGTCATTGCTGTCACTTACCTTCTCTGACGACGGTGTTGTTTCAGAGGACACAGCTCCTCAAAGAGTTTCTGGCTTGTAAGGCGAGGAGCCAGTAGGTATTTGTTACCAGAAATAAAATCATCTATTATTTGTTTCTTCATTCCTTTAGCCTGCAAGAAATCACTCAAAACCATGAGTTTTTAATGCAGTCCCAAGAACACAAATGCATTTCATTTATTCTGAACAATTTTTCTTCATACTTCCTCCCTCCCTCCGCTGATTCTTGCCATGATGCCATTCAAATTCATTCTGTGTTTTGTAGCCATTACCCATCTTTGAATCTACACAATAGCAGGGACTGTCAAAAAGGTTACTCAACCACAGAAGAAGTGGATAGGGATTTCTTATGCAGAAAGAATGGTCATATGGGTGCAATACGTGTAGCAGCCAAGACCAAATGGTTTTGGTAAGTGTCAGTATTTCAGGAAAGAGAAAATAGCGAAATGAAATCAGGGATTTGCTTTTTGACTACAATGTATTCAAAGAAAGTTAGACGAAACTCTTAAGACTAATTTCAAGGTAATGTTTGGGACTATTCTTAACCTTTGCTGTGTATTCTTAGAAGGTTGCACCATTTCTCCATCAACATCATTTCTCATTTTGAAAAGAAATTCAGAAAAAAAGTTATAGTACATACCTGGATGCTATCAGCTGCCTTGTCTACATTCTCCTTAAAAATCATTATGGTGGAGGCGTAAACACTTATACTGTAATAAGTCAAGATTTCATCAGTCAGCTCTATCCCAGTCTGCACAGCTCCAAATTTTACATAATCTTTGAAGTGGAAGGCAATCAGCTTTGGAAAGAAAAATGTACATCAAGAACAGCAAGTTAATCCTTTCCTGTGTTTGTCTGCATTAACCAAAAACAGTTAATAGCAGTAAAAAAATGCATTTTGCCAACAGCTTGCAGATATTTGCACTATATTCTTTATCTGCATTAGGAATGGAAGTCAAGCATTTGCAGGTTCCACTGAATATATACAATGTGTGATCAAAGTGTTGAACATGGGGAACCAAAAATCCAGAGTCTTCAAACAGTAATTACAAGTAATTTTTACTTGAACATTGATTAATTCAATGACATAAGTAACTTCGAACAGCACAGCTCGGACAAATTTAGAGAAAAGCAGCTTATTTCATAATTAAAATATTGCAAGCTTCTTTTTAAAAATAACATGCTTCAGGGTTTAAAGGAAGAATTTTCAAAAGTCTAAAATCAGTTGTTAAGGTTGTAAATGGCTCACTAACAATACTTGTAATTTTCTTGATTTGCATTTACTAAAGTGGCTTGGGTAATATTACTGCAACAGGGTTTCTTTAATATCACCTCCATCAAAAGTGGGAGGACAATTCATTGCGGATGTGTTTTGTAATTAAAGACGAGCATAAAAGAAAGCTGTTCCCATTATTTGACAGTGAAAGGAGAAGAGAGAGAGACACAGATTTAAGGTTTTAGGTAAGAGTTGCAGAGATGAAATACGAAAAACGTTTTTATGCAGCAATTGAGTAACGATCTAGAACTGTGAGGGTGAAAAAGACAATGATTTTAAAAAGGAAACTGGATGGCACTTGAGGGAAATTAACTTACAGGCCGACAAAAACAGGACTGCTTTATCGACAGCCAACATGAACTCAAAGATTGAATGGTGTCCTTCTATGCCTTAATATATTTTGAGATTTTATTAAAAGAAACATGACAGAAAGACCATGCAAAAAGAGATTCAGCAAAACATTTCAGCATAATTTAGATTTTGGTATACTCTCGGAGCAAATTAAAGCAATATTTAACTGCAGTTTCACCATTATACCCTTCATTTCATAATAAAGAGTCTAAGATGCATTACCTTGTACAACAGTGGTATCGTGGACTTCTGGTGAAACATTAGTGCACGTGGCTTGTTGTCTTGCTCCCATGAAGACAGGAATTGTATATAATTCTTGTTGGTTACCTAAAAATGTGACAATTATTTTGGTAAATGTTTACATCCCAAGATACTGCAGCCCATTTCTCCATTGCCCTGTTATTTCATTATAGTTTGACAATTGTAAGCTAACATACTACTCATTACTGGAGCGCAAAAGGTAAGAATTCAAACCTTTAGTTTTGGTTGAGTAGTAGTACTCTTGCTTCAAAGTTGCAAGGTTGTAAGTTACAGCCCCATTCAGATTGCCAAGTGTGTAACAATCTCAGCCTCTGTGATAGTACCATTTAAAGCTTTTTATTATGGATGAGACGTCAAATCAAAGCCCTACCTCTCTGAGATAGATTTAGAAGCTCCCATGGCACTATGCAAAGAAAAGTAATCCCAAAACAACTATAACAGACAATAGTCCTTGTCACAAATACAGTGCTGTTAAGGAACCTTGCTGTGCCATGTTTCCTATAACAGAGATTACAATTCATTGCTTGCAAAGAAATCCTCGGGATATCAAAGGTGTAATATAAATGCAAGTCAACCTTATTTATCTTCAAAAGCTACAAAGCTGATCTGAATAATTCTGGCACCTGCACCGACAAAACAAATCCCCACTTATTTTTGTTCGGCTTTGTTTCAGTGTATACTTTTCCCGTAAGGGATTTATGTATTAGTTGGAGAATGTGTGAGGTCACATGTAGCTTGCATTATTCTAATGATCTTTTAATAATCTTAAGTTTGTCAGAATTTCTTGACTGTCTCAGTACATTTTACAACATTAGCCAGACAGCCAATATTTCAGATAACAGTGTGAGGCTGGATGAACACAGCAGGCCAAGCAGCATCAGAGGTTTCGCAGCGGGGTTAAAATTGTTACAGAGATAGCCAATACTTCGCTTTATTTGGGTAGTATATGTAGTAATTGTAATATGTCAGCCAGGCAGACCTCATAGAATGTTAATCTGGTCCAATCAGGGAGCCCTGCTTACAGATATAAATAGGAGTATCAGAGGTTCTGCTCTCTCAGAGTTAGCTCTGAGGAATGTGGACTAGTGTCAAATACTATGCGTGTGACAATAAAGGGTAACTTGGTGATGAGATACTGGCCCCTATGAGATTATTTCAGTGGCGATGGGAGAAAGAAACGCTGAAGAAATTTGCGCACATTTCAGTACTGTCCCTCCATTCTTAATACTTTCTTTTGATGATTTTCCCACAAAATCTTTTTGCCTATTTTATCACAACAACTCATTATTATACATCCTTTTAATCAATAAACAGGTGATTATGTGATTCGAGTGAACTAATTTAAAAGACAACAGAGAATTTTTTTTAATGACACGTTTGTACAGGGTACTGCACAGACAAAATATTGCACATATAATTGGCCATAGCATAATATCACTCCAGACATTACTTTGGGTTAAATCTGTAACACAAATACCAAAACAAAAATCATTGTATTAACCATTAGAAGAACCTACACATGCTCTGAGCCAAAAGGCTGAGAAGTGATTTGACCATTTTCAACAGTTCAATAAAGCTGCACTTTAATAGGCACAAGAAATCAGTAAGCCCTTGCTTCCTCCAAGCTGTGATTATTTGGTCACACACCTGCTCCAACAGTTTGTTTGGCAGAAGGTTGTCCACAAATTGTCTTAGGTTTTCTCGAACCACCGTGGTTTTAAAGAACGTTACTCGTCCATTGATGACTCCCACTATTGCTGGATGCTGATACACGCCAATGTGATTTAACAAACGACGCTCATACCCTGAATCTATGACTCCAATCCCGAGGCCTGAAAATAAACAAACAATTGGTTACTTATTCTCAACCACTCCATGAACATTGTCATGCTTCATGAGTTTTCATTTGGTTTCCATGCCCTCCCCCTACCCCCTCAACTGCCTCCAATTTCTACTTTCCCTCCAGTAAATATTAATCATTATTTGGGCACAGTTCCACAAGCTTTGGTAGTTCTCTAGCACTTTGCACAAGTACTTAGTCAAACTTAACATGATCCTGAACAGACAGCGTTATTCATAATACAGTCATCAGAGCAGTCTGTTCTGCCCTATCCAACATCAAATACACAACTGATTCAAGTACTCTATAGCCAAGAATCATGAAGGCCAACTTCAGTATTTAGCTGACACTAGTAAATTCAAAACAGACCACAGATTTGAATCGGTTACAAATGCCAGCCACATGCCATGAAAGAAGAAAAAAAATGCATCGAAGTTCTTTCTGATTTATACATCAGAATACACCAGTCAACACAGTTGCATGTTGCACTATCAGGGTGGGTGATGACTTAGTGGGGACATTGCTGAACTATTAATCAAGAAACCCAGCTAACACTCTGGGAACCCTGGTTCGAATCCCACAGCAGGTGGTGGAATTTCAGTCCAATAATTAAAAAAAAAACCACAGAACCTGGGAATTAAGGATCTACTGATCACCATAAAATCATTGTCGATTGTCAGAAAAACCCACCTGATTCACTAATATCCTTCAGGGAAGGAAATCTGCCATCATCACCTGGCCTGGCCTACATGTGACTCCAGATGCACAACATGGCTGACTCTCAAATGCCCTCCAAAATGCCTGAGCATGCCAGTCAGCTGTACAAATCGCTACAATGTCTCAAAGAAATGAAACTGGACAGATCACCTGGCATCAGCCTAGGCACCAGAAAAGACAACGATGGAAACAGCCCTGTCGACCCTGTAAAGTCCCCCTCACTAACATCTGGGGGAGAGTGCCAGAATTGGGACAGCTGTCTCACAGACTAGTCAAGCAACCACCCGACATTATCTGCAAGGTATGATTCTGTGAGTATGACTAAGTCCCAGACACGCTCATCATCATCCCTGGATGTGTCCTGTCTCACTGGCAGGACAAACCTAGCAGAGATCGTGGCATGATGGTAAACAGTCAGGACGGGGTTGCTCTGGGAGTCCTCAACATTGACTCCGGACGCCCATGAGGTCTCATGGCTTCAGGTTAAACATGGGCAAGGAAACCTCCTGGTGATTACCATATACCGTTCTCCCTCAGCTGATGAATCGGTATTCCTTCATGTTTGAGCAACACTTGGAGGAAGCACGGAAAATGGCAAGGGCATGAAATATACTCTGGGTGGGAGGATTTCAACAACTAGCAGTACTACACATCAAGTTGGTCAGGTCCTAAAGGACACAGCTGCAAGACTGGGTGTGCAGCAAGTGGTGAGGGAACCAAGATGGACAAATATACTTGACCTCATCCTTACCAATCTGCCAGGTGCAGTTGCATCTGTCCATGGTAGTATCATTATGAGTGACCACAGCAAACTCCTTGTGGACATGAAGTCCCACCTTCACGTTGACAGTAACCCCCATCGTGTTGTGTGGCGCTATCACCGTGGTAAATAGGGCAGACCTCACACGGTTCTTGCAACTCAAGACTCAGCATTCATGGAGGTGCTGCGGTCCATCAACAGCAGCAGAATTATACTCCAGTCAATCTAGAACCTCATGGCCTGGCATATCTCATAATCATTACCATCAAGCCAAGAAATCAACCCTAGTTCAATGGAGACTACAGGAGGCATGTCAGGAGCAGCACCAGGCATACCTGAAGATGAGGTATCAACCTGGTGAAGCCACCAAACAGGACTACTTGCATGCCAAACAGCAAAAGCACCAAGTGATAGACAACAGATTGGATCTAAGCTCTGAATGGTAGTGGGCAATTAAACAACTCACTGAAGGAGGAGGCTCCACAAATATCGCCATCCTCAATGATGGAAGAGCCCACCATATCGGTGCAAAAGATAAGGCTGAAACTTTCACAGCAACCTTCAGCCAGAAGTGCCGAGTGGATAATCCATCTCAACCTTGACCAGTGGTCCCCAGCTTTACAGATACCAGTCTTCAGCAAATTCAATTCACTCCATGTGATATCAAGAAACTGTTGGAGATATTGGATACTGCAAAGGCTACAGGCCCTGACAACATTCAGGCAATAGAACTGAAGACTGCACTCCAGAACTTGCCACTCCCCTAGCCAAGCTGTTCCAGTACAGTTACAACACTAGTATCTACCTAACAAAATGGAAAATTGCCCAAGTACATCCTGCTTTCTATGTACAGGACAAATCCAACCCAGCCAATTACCGCCCCATCAATCTACTCTCAATCATCGGTAACATGACGGAAAGTGACATCAACAGTGCCAGCAAGCAGCACCTGCTCAGCAATAACCTGCTTAGTGATGCCCAGTTTGGCTTCCACCAGGGCCACTTAGCCCCTGACCTTATTACAGCCTTGGTTCAAACATGGACAAAAGAGCTGAATTCCAGAGGTGAGGTGAGAGTGACAGCCCTTGACATCAAGGCTCCATTAGACCAAACGTGACAACAAGGATACTGGGCAAAACTGGAATCAGTGGTTATCAAGGGGTAACCCCTCCAGTGGTTGGACTCATGCCTGCTACGTAGGAAGATGGTTAATCATCTCAGTCCAGGGCATTTCTGCTGGAGTTCTTCAAAGTAGTGCCCTCAGCTATACCATCTTCAATTACTTCAATGACCTTCCCTCCATCACAAGGTCAGAAGTGGGGACGTTCACCGATGACCGCACAATGTTCTGCACCATTCGCTACTCTTCAGATACTGAAGCAGTCCATGTTCAAATGCAACAAGATCTGGGCAATATCCATGCATAGGCTGACAAGCGGCAAGTGACAGTCGTGGCACACAAATGCCACGGTATGACCATCATGAACAAGAGACAACCTAACCACTGTCCCTTGGCATTCAACACTATTATCATCACTGATACTCCACTATCAACATCCTTGGAGTTATCATTGACCAGAAACTCAACTGGACTCACTACATTAAGAGCAGGTCAGCAGCTAGGAATAGCTAGCAAGGTACTCATCTCCTGAATCCTCAAAGCCTGTCCAACATCTCCAAGGCACAAATCAGGAGTGTGATGAAATACTTCCCACTTGCCTGGATGAGTGCAGCCCCAACAACACTCAAGAAGCTTAATACCATCCAGGACAAAGCAGCCCGCTTGATTACATCCACAAGCATTCACTCCCTCCACCATGGACACTAAGTACACACTACCGCTACTATCTACAAGATGGACAGCAGAAATTCACCAAAGACCCATAGACAGCGCCTTCCAAACACACAACCACTTCCATGTAGAAGGACAAGGGCAGCCGACACATGGGAACACCACCACCTTCATGTTCCTCCGAAGTCACTCACCATCCTGACTTGGAAATGTATCACTGTTCCTTCACTGCCACTGGGTCAAAATCCTGGAATTCACTCCCAAATAGCATTGAGGGTCAACCCACAACTGGAGGACTGCAGTGATTCAAGAAGGCAGCTCACTGCCATCTTCTCAAGGGCAACTAGGGATTGGCAAGAAATGCTGGCCCAGCCAGCAATGCCCACATCCCACAAATGAATGGAAAGAAAACTCTTCAACTTTGAACATATTTCCCCTTAAAACAAAGCTTAGTAAAAATTCATGATACAGAGACTGACATACCCAGAGGTTCAAACTCCTGTACCATTTCCTTCCAGATTGGCTCAATTTGAACGCAGTTGAAACACCAGTCAGAAGTCACTTTGATGAGGTATGGTTTGTTGTAACTGTCTGGCATAACTTCATTCATGTACTGCGCGAAATGCAGTAGGTACTTATCATCGAATGAGTCTCTGGCAGAATTAAATTGGAATTGAAAGAAAGAGTCATCAAAGAAGAAACTGTCGTATTTATGGAAACTCCGGAAATGCTGCTGTGGATGTTGGAGATTCCCTGGTTGTCCATCTGGATTTCCGTACTTATCAAAATTTGACCTCTTTTCTTCATTTGAAAGAATCTAAAGCAAAAAGAGAGCTAATCAGTAAATCTAGTGAGCTGGGCTTTCACTGGAACTTTATCAGACAGACTGGTGTTATAGTGTGCCCATCATCTTCCTATTATGGTCCTCAAAAAGTCTGTGGTTTCATATAGCTGAACTTGCAATTTCTAGAAAATTGCATATAAATTGCAATGTAAAGAATTTTTTTAAAAAAAATGTGTATTAATGCATTGGTTACCATGTGCAGGACAAAATTTCAAAGTCTGCCAATGACTGGAAATGCTGAAATGTAGCTAACAATGAGGATAGTAGCAGTCTCCAGGAGGACGCAGATAAATTGCTGAAATGGGCAGAAACTTGATAGGTTAAATTTGATGAAGAAGCCAGAAGAGAGGTAGGATTAAAGACAAAGCCAGGAGAAATTTCACAGAAATTGACACTGGATCAGCAGATCAACATGTTCCTGCCTCCAGCAACTTTCCTGGGTGAAGGGTCATCACCTGCAAACATGGGTAGCCAATTGGCATAATCACTTCCCTACGAGTGGGCTGATTACTTACATCATCACAGGTCCCTGCTAAGTCCTAAGATCAGTCAATGCCTTGACCCAGTTTTCTAGCAGCTAGATTGAGAAGCCCTCAAGATCTCCGACAATCACTGCTGCACTGTCAGCCAATCTGCAAAGAGATTTATCTTTCACACCTTCACAGCTATGGTCGGTTTTCCTATTAAATTTTAACCTCTTCAGAGGGATCATAATGAAGACACCATTTAGTTTTGACAGCGGCAGCACCCACCTCCAACAGTGTGATGATGCTCTTTACAAAGCTGCGATCCTTTAATTGTTGCTACAGCCTCACGGATCCATCCATTGATCTTAACAGGATGGCAGATTGGGGGTGGGGTGGGGTGGGGGGCGGGTGGGGGATGGTGTCTTAAATTAAGAACTCCAGAACAATCTTCCAGGCAGGCGCACAGACGAAGTGTCGCAAGGGCCAGGAGATTATTGCAACACATGCTCGTATTCTAAGAACGGAAGATTTCTTTTATTATAGGAAATGGATCTGAAATGTTGGCATGAAGATAGAGGATGAAGGGAAATCAATTGAGAAATGTCATGAGTTACTGGCGCACATACCTCCAAGCCAGAAGGCAGTGGATTTAAATACCACGCCAGACACACAAAAATCAGGGCTTACATTCCAGCACAGTACTGAAGGAGCACTGCACTATCAGAGGTGCCATCTCTTAAGTGAGATGTTAAATCCAGACCCTGCCTGCCTGTTAGGTGGACTTAGAGACTATTTCAAACAGCAGGAAGTTACCCCTAGTGTCCTGGTCAATATTTATCCTTCAACCAACAATACAAAAACAGATGTAGTAGGAACTGCTAATGCTGGAGAATCTGAGATAACACGGTGTGAAGCTGGATGAACACAGCAGGCCAAGCAGCATCAGAGGAGCAGGAAAGTTTGACGTTTCAGATCGGGACCATTTCTGAAGAAGGGTCTAGGCCGAGAACGTCAGCCTTCCTGCTCCTCTGATGCTGCTTGGCCTGCTGTGTTCATCCAGCTTCACACCGTGTTATCTCTTAATACAAAAACAGATTATCGGGTCATTGTCATTTGCTGTTTAGGGAGTTGGCCACTGTTGGCGGCAGTGGTCAAGCTTCAGAAAAGTACTTTATTAGTTACAAAGTATTGTGGCATGTCTGATTGTCCTAAAAGGCACTATATAAATGCAAGTCTTCCTTTTTAACCTTCAAATATTGGGAAGTACCACACCTGTAGTGCATATTTGAACATTATCCAGAATTATTTATTTTCCACGTACACAAGTAAGTATTATTTATATTTATTTATTATTTATATACAGAGGCTCAACGATTATTGTAATGGTCAATAGAAACAAATTATTCAATTTAGTTCCCTTGTAGACCGTAAGGAAAGTTAGCAATTGCAGATGGATCCCTGAATGTGACCACAGTAGGCGCAATTCAAACTCAAAGCCTCTCCCAAAAGCAGCAAGGAAATATGATGGAAAGTACAACATATAACCCACCTGACCAGGCAATTGCTTTTGATCAATGTTGATCTTTTGTTACCAGATGACTCAGTGAACTGCTATATTTGGAAAGATATTCTAGGTTCTACCTATATAAAGAATATATATTAAATTATACTTTCTTCAAGGAAATATCCCTGCCACAATGGGAAAAAAAATCCAGAGTTTACAAAATCTTCAACTATCACCCTTTGTAGAGGAAATCCTTAAAAAAAAAATCACAACTTCCACTCAACATTTTGATTACCTCATATGCTTTACTAATCTGAATGAACTGATCTTCTGCCTTTGGGTCTTTATTTTTGTCAGGGTGCCTGAAAAGCAATAACAAACACTAGCACGACTCTTCGTAAAAGAATGCAAAATTTCAATATTGTCTCAACTCATTCTACAGCAAGATTAAAATTCTGGCATTAGAGTCTTTAACCAGCCCACTGCACAGAACCGACTTACATGTTACAAAACAAAACTTGGCCTGTGTGCTTTTCTTTCAACTAATTTCCTTTACCCTTGTAAAAATACCACCTTTCATCAGGTACAATTTCACTGACTTTTCTGAAGTCTTCAAATCAAAGTGGTAATTCATTATGTAGGACTCTAGATTAAATGTCAGCACACTGTTTTCCCGTAATGTTCACCATAGGTGACTTCCATTCGGACTTTACACACATTCTTCAATGGTGCAGCAATCAGGAGCAGGAACGTTGATTCAGTTTTTCCCCTCTTGTAGCCCTAGGGCATAAAGATTAATTGCAGTATCCCCATTGCAGCTTGAATTGAGATTAGCGTAGGCCACTTGGGAATTTCAAGGAAGCACAGAAATTTATGGAGCAGCAGGTGGCCATTTAGCCCATCAAGATCGGGCCAGCCAAAAGCTATCCTGCTTAAAACTGCTTTCCAGTTCTTGGTACATTATCTTGTTGGTTGCAACGCTTCAAGTACAGATCCAAGTACGTTTTAAATGCAATGAGGGCTTCTACTCCCCACTTCAAGCAGTCAGTTCCAAAACCACACAAGCCTACAAGTGTCACAATATTTCTTAACTTCCCTCTATTCGATTTACCAAATTTGTAGATCTTTTTCTTTTGAATATTGAACGCTCTAAGAAAATAGATCCTTCTTATCCACTCTACTCAGATCCCACAATTTTTTATACCTCTATTTAATCCCTTAGCCTTTTTTGTTCCACACATAACCATCCCCAATCTATTCAATCTTTCCTCAAAGCTAAAGTTTTCCAATCCTGGTGATATTCTTGTATATCTTCCCTCCACCCATAATAGCATACTTACATACCTATAATGCATTCACTCTTTAAGCTACAGAGCTCCAATAATATACGACATGCACTAAGCACCATGCAAGGAATATTTACAACTTCTTTTAATACCATGTCATACTTTAGTTTAGCAGCTACTATTACAGAGTCTGTTACACAGAGGATAAAAAGAAAACAGCTTTGAATTGATTACAAGAGTATTTGGATTAAATCAAATTTACAAATTCACAAATGGTCCAGTGCTTTAACAAACCAATATTTTCTTTAGTTCAGAGCATTTACAGACCTTACAGTCTGCAAACTTTATAACAAGAGAGTTTCCTGGGAGTTTGTATTTCCAAGTCCAGCAAATTATATCTTATGCCTTGGCTCCATGTCACTGGACTGTATTATTTAATTTGATGTCTTAAACAAATCGTAAAGTTATAAACAGGAACACTTCAGTGAAGAAGTACAGTTGCTGGACATATAGTCCATATACGTTCTTTAAGTTAAAGTACAGGCAGAAACTCACCACTCCCGGGCCAGTTGTTTGTAAGCTTTCTTTATTTCTGCTTGGGTTGCAGTTCGACTGATTCCCAATGATCTGTAAGGATCAAATGCTATTCCATGGTGGAGAGGAGTGTTCAGCAGAAGGACAAAAAAAACCAACCTTCCACAGGAAGCCAACCATAAACCAGCCATTCTGAAAATGTGATTTAAATAATACATATTATTAGCAATGGTTCATAACAATCCTTCCTCAGTATCCAAGCTGAGCCATGTTGGAGAATCTGAAGTAGGTCAAAATGATTTAGGGCATCAAAAAATATTTTCATTCATATGCTGGATTTCAAAAATCGATATGTCCTACTGAAAACATTTATTATAATGGCATCTGATGCCAAATTAGGAAGACCAGCAAGTACACAATATCTTCAGGATAGCCAGCTCTGTATGAAGGAACCTAGGAAGATGTTTTAAAGAACAAAAATGGAACTGCAGCAATCTGGTCAAAACAAACTTGAAAACAGCACACAGCCTTCGACTACAGTTCGCAATCTAAGGAGAAACTGTCACTACCAATTACAAACTTATGCAAAAATGCTGTTAAAATTAATAAAGATTCTCCACCTGTAAAACTGATACTTACTAAAGGTAATTGGCCCTCAGTGTAGATGCAATAACTTTATAGGTTAGGAGAATTTGAAGAGTATAAAGCAGAAATAAGGGATTCAACTTAATTCCTTCCTTGTTGTAAACCTGTGGCACTGTGGTAGCATTTGTACATTCAAGCCAGAAGCTCCAGGATTGAATTCCACTCCAGGAGTTGATGGCCATGGTTGGTGCATCATTAACTTGGACAAACAGACTATTAACAGTAAATCCTTCCAGTACACCTATGACGGGCAGTCAGAGTGGGAGAGTTTCCTAGTCAGCCGTGACTGACTTGGAGTGGCGCTTCTGAAGTTATAGCCTCTGGTTTCAGGATAGCAACCTGTTCCAGGAAAACTAACTACGAAGTCAGACACAAGCTCATGCTTTTTGTGCCTTACGTGCCATTATAAGACCATAAGGCGTAGCAGCAGAAGTAGGTCATTCAGCCCATCAAGTCTGCTCTGCCATTCAATGGGATCGTGGCTGATCTGATAATCTTCAGCTTCCTGCCTTTATCCCATAACCTTTGATCCTCTTAGATTAAAAATCTCAGCCTTGAACATATTTAATTTCTGAGCCTCAACTGCCTTCTTTAATAAAGAATTAAACAGATTCAACACCCTCAGAGAAGCAATTCCTCCTCGACTGTCTTAAATATGCGACCCCTTATTCCGAGATTATGCCCTCTGGTCCTATACAGGGAAATAATCTTTCTGCATCTACCCTATTAAGTTCTTTAAGAATCTTATATACTTTTAGGAAAGCTCTTCCTTTCCAGATTCGAGTTTCACATGCCTCAGAAGGTTTCCTAAACAAACAGGTGCAGTACCTTAAATTTGCCAACCTTGGAATCTGAGGCTTTGTTAAAATTCAGATGTTCCCAGATTTTGGGTGTACCTCCTATACAATGACTAAACAAAATAAAGACCCTCAAGCAAATACTAAAGAATACTAAATTGGGATTCAGGTTAACCCCAAGGTAGGCACTTCTATCAATGTTTCTTTAGGCCCAGAACTGACATGCAAATGAAGGAGAAACATGTCAACAACTGATCATCCTCTCTGGATGCTGATGTCAGTAGTGATCCCGAGGATGGTGAAACCATATTGCATTCGCCAGCAGTCATGTACTTCTCTCATCCCATCGCCACCCACTCAATCATATTTGATTGCTCCTTGTTGGAGAAGAACCAAAACCACAGAAAGTCCAAGGGAAAGATCCCCCTAGAAGACTGGGAGTAAAAAGCTGAAGCTTCTCTTAATGCAGGAGATAATCTGGACAAGGCCAAAATGAAGGAAGACAACTGGGGAAAAAGACTGAAGTGCAGCATAACTAATAATACAGACCCTGACTGTGCCATTTCAAAATGTTTGGTTTCTGGACAACTCTGGTTTTTAGACTACCAGATTTCAGGTACTGTACCTGCAGTTAACATCTGCAGTGGGCAGTGTTAGCAGGCTATTCAACTAAAAACTTACTTACAATCACATACTGATGCTTTCCAGCAATTTAGGAACCTTGGTTGATTTTTCCATTCTTAGTTGAGGTTCACTAAGGTTGATTGCAGCACCGATTGCTAGGACTAACCAATTCAAATATTGAGTCAGTTTCAAACCAGAGGCCTGCCTGGTACAACAACTCAGCTACTCAATGGATAAACACAGAGGTTACTAGGATAACTCGATAAAGATTCAATCTGCTCTGTTCTTCACATGAATATGAAAAAGAGGCATTACGTGCAAGATGGGTATCTTCCTGCATAGGCAGGATACATTGCAGGGACGTGAGTTAAGGATGTTTAATGCCCAACTGTCAAAAACTCTTAAAATCATTCTAGGGGATGAGGGCATTGCTGGCTACGCCAGTATTAGTGCCCATTCCTAATTGCTCACTTGAAGGTCGTGGTGATCTGCCTTCGTGAACCACTGCAGTCCTTGGGGTATACACTTACAATACTCTTTGAACAGGAATTACAGGATTACAGCAACCACCTTAAATCATCCAATACATTAAACATACTTTAGATTACAGCTATTCAAATGCCAATCAGGTACAATGAGTAGCTGAACACACACACCCTATAAGTTCCGAGGTTTCATTCCAAGTTCTGCTGTTAGATTTCTAAATTCAATACAATTGGTACAAGAACACTGTCTTAATGATGGGAGAATAACTCTACTAGTGATTATCAGCAGCTCCTGCTGGAAGGTGTATGGAGCAGTGAGAACAGGACTGGGATAACAAAGTGTGAAGCTGGATGAACACAGCAGGACAAGCAGCACACTCAGGAGCACAAAAGCCGACATTTTGGGCCTAGACCCTTCATCAGAGAGGGGGATGGGGAGAGGGTTCTGAAATAAATAGGGAGAGAGGGGTAGGTGGACCGGAGATGGACAGAGGAGAAGACAGGTGGAGAGGAAAGTATAGGTGGGGAGGTGATAGGTCAGTCCAGGGAGGACGGACAGGTCAAGGAGGTGGGATGAGGTTGGTAGGTGGGAAATGGAGGTGCGGCTTGAGGCGGGAGGAGGGGATAGGTGAGAGGAAGAACAGGTTAGGGAGGCAGGGACGAGTTGGGCTGGTTTTGTGATGCAGTGGGGGGGAGGGGGACGAGCTGGGCTGGTTTTGGGATGCAGTGCAGGAGGGGGAGATTTTGAAGCTTGTGAAGTCCACCTTGATACCATTGGGCTGCAGGGTTCCCAAGCGGAATATGAGTTGCTGTTCCTGCAACCTTCAGGTGGCCTCATTGTGGCACTGCAGGAGACCCATGATGGACATGTCGTCTAAGGAATGGGAGTGGGAATGAAAATGTTTCGTGACTGGGAGGTGCAGTTGTTCATTGCGAACCGAGTGGAGGTGTTCTGCAATGGGTCCCCAAGTCTACGCTTGGTTTCCCCAATGTAGAGGAAGCCACACCGGGTACAGTGGATACAGTATACTATATTGGCAGATGTGCAGGTGAACATTTGCTTAATATGGAAATGCATCTTGGGGCCTGGGACGGGGGTGAGGGAGGTGGTGTGGGGGCAAGCGTAGCACTTCCTGCGGTTGCAGGGGAAGGTGCCGGGTGTGCTGGGGTTGGAGTGAGTGTGGAGTGGATAAGGGAGTCACAGAGAGAGTGGTCTCTCCGGAAGGCAGACAAGGGTGGGGATGGAAAAATGTCTTGGGTGGTGGGGTCGGATTGTAGATGGTGGAAGCGTCGGAGAATGATGCGTTGTATCCAGAGGTTGGTGGGGTGGTATGTGAGGACAAGGGGGATTCTCTTAGGGTGGTTATTGCAGCGGTGGGACATGAGGGATCTGTTGCGGGGAATGTGGGTGACACGGTCTAGGGCGTTCTCGACCACTGGAGCGGGGTGGGGGGGGTGGTGGGGTGGTTGCGGTCCTTGAAGAACTCGATCACCTGGGACGTGCGGGAGTGGAATGCCTCATCCTGGGAGCAGATGTGGCGGAGACAAAGGAATTGGGAATAGGGGGTGGAATTTTTGCAGGGGGGTGGGTGGGAGGAGGTGTATTCTAGGTAGCTGTGGGAGTCGGTGGGCTTGAAGTGGACATCAATTTCTAGCTGCTTGCCTGAGATGGAGACAGAGGTCCAGGAAGGTGAGGGATGTGTTGGAGATGGCCCAGGTGAACTTGAGGTTGGGGTGGAAGGTGTTGGTGAAGTAGATGAACTGTTCGAGCTCCTCTTGGGAGCAAGAGGCAGAGCCGATACAGTCATCAATGTAACGGAGGAAGAGGTGGGGTTTGGGGCCAGTGTAGGTGCGGAAGAGGGACTGTTCCACGTAACCTTCAAAGAGGCAGGCATAGCTTGGGCCCATGCGGGTACCTATGGCCACCCCCTTTGTCTGTAGGAAGTGGGAGGATTCGAAACAGAAGTTGTTGAGGGTGAGGACGAGTTGGGTAGGCAGATGAGGGTGTCGGTGGCCATGGGACTGGTCAGGCCTGCAGGATAGGAAGAAGCGGAGGGCCTTAAGGCCATCTGCATGAGGAAAGCAGGTGTATAGGGACTGGATGTCCATGGTGAAAATGAGGTGTTGGGGGCCAGGGAATTGGAAGTTCTGGAGGAGGTGGAGGGCATGCGTGGGGTTACGGACGTAGGTGGGGAGTTCCTGGACCAAGGGGGAGAAAATGGAGTCCAGATAGGTGGAGATGTGTTCGGTGGGGCAGGAGCAGGCGGAAACAATAGGTCGGCCAGGGCAGGCGAGTTTGTGGATTTTGGGAAGGAGATAGAAATGGGCCCTGCAGGGTTGGGGAACAATGAGGTTGGAGGCTGTGGGTGGGAGGTCACCTGAGGTGATGAGGTCATGGATGGTATTGGAGATGATGGTTTGGTGCTCGGGGGTGGAGTCATGATCAAGGGGGCGGTAGGAGGTGGTGTCGGAGAGTTGGCGTTGGGTCTCGGCAATGTAGAGGTCAGTGCGCCATACTACCACTGCGCCTCCCTTGTCTGCAGGTTTGATGGTGAGGCTGGGGTTGGAGCGGAGGGCTGCCTGTTCTGTGGGGGAAGAGGTTGGAGTGGGTGAGAGGGGTGGAGAGGTTGAGGCAGCTAATGTCTCAACGGCAGTTGGAGATGAAGAGGTCGAGGGAGGGTAGGAGGCCTGGGGGTGGTGTCCAGAAGAAGGACTTGTGTTAGAGGCGGGTGAAGGGGTTAGTGGAGGGAGGATTAAGCTCCTGGTTAAAGAAGTAAGCGTGGACGCGAAGGCGGCAGAAACAGTGCTCTGTCAGGTTAGCTGTCATGCAACATAATGTTCTGTGCATACTCACAGTCTGGACTCACACACGATGAAAGGCTACATGGACACAGTGCCAAAGGACAACCAACTGCCATTGATCTGTACACGAGCTCGCAGCCAAGAAGGGAGCAAAATCTGAAGGACAGTAAAAGAAAAACTGGGATTACTCAAGAACCTGAGATTTAAAAACAGGGGCAAGTTATGTAACAACTATTATTTTTCTGAATACAGAATCCTTGCTCCCCTTGATACAGTCCTATTTTAGGCACTGCCTCCTGCTGTATTCCTGGCCTGTCATTTGTCCTATTGTGTTCACATGAAGCAGCTCGGCGATGCTCTGACTGAGGGAAGCCGTCTCACCCTGGGCTTTTCCTCGAACCGCTCACACGCGCTGACCCTGGTCGATACCAATAGCGATCCTGGAATCGGTCACGTTTTACACAAACGAAACCGCCAGACCGGTAAAAATTGAGGAAAATAAACAGCTCATTCCCTCATTGACGCGAACTTCCGCTTTTGCGCAGTTGTCTCCCCGGCCCCGCTCCCTGAAGGGGTTGCTATAGTTTCGGGGCCTACATCAAAATCGAGCACAATTAAAGCCTGTGACTGTGAGGTTTATGTCACTCTGATGCAAACAAAACACGCAAAGTGTCAGTGATAATGGGAACTGCAGATGCTGGAGAATCCAACATAACAGCAACTCATATTCCGCCTGGGAACCCTGCAGCCATATGGTATCAATGTGGACTTCACCAGTTTCAAAATCTCCCCTTCCCCCACTGCATCCCTAAACCAGCCCAGTTCATCCCCTCCCCCCACTGCACCACACAACCAGCCCAGCTCTTCCCCCCCACCCACTGCATCCCAAAACCAGTCCAACCTGTCTCTGCCTCCCTAACCGGTTCTTCCTCCCACCCCCAGCCGCACCCCCAGCTACCTACTAACCTCATCCCACCTCCTTGACCTGTCCGTCTTCCCTGGACTGACCTATCCCCTCCCTACCTCCCCACCTACACCCTCTCCACCTATCTTCTTTGCTCTCCATCTTCGGTCCGCCTCCCCCTCTCTCCCTATTTATTCCAGTTCCCTCCCCCCATCCCCCTCTCTGATGAAGGGTCTAGGCCCGAAACGTCAGCTTTTGTGCTCCTGAGATGCTGCTTGGCCTGCTGTGTTCATCCAGCCTCACATTTTATTATCTTGGAATCTCCAGCATCTGCAGTTCCCATTATCTCTCATAATAAAATGTGAGGCTGGATGAACACAGCAGGCCAAGCAGCATCTCAGGAGCACAAAAGCTGACGTTTCGGGCCTAGACCCTTCATCAGTGTCATTCTCCTTTTAAGAAACAACTTTTCTTTTTAATGTCACTCATCTCTGGTTGAATTGAATTTACTCATGTTGTGATTCTTTTTTAAAATAAAGTCAACGTTGAACTAGCTTGCAAGGTTATTATGATTGATGAAAACAACATTTTAATAAATTTTATTAATCCCACCTAGAGAGATAAAAGTCAGCGCTCAGCTTATTTTCCCTTTCGTTCCTGAGGCACTACTTAATCACATGCTAGTTCTGCGTTCTAATGCTTAATAAGGTCATTGCAGATCATTTGATATTTTTATTTCTGTGCTGTGATGGAGACTTTCTTGATGAATATCCTCAAAGTGCCTTCTCAAATTTGAACATTGATTATCATCTCTTTCCATAGTTTAATTTCAGGAAATTACATTTATAGAATATTGTGCAGCCCAGAAACAGATCATTCAACTCAATCTTATTGACAAATAACCTTAATTCCTTCCTGTCCATTGTTATTCTGGGCCCTTAACACAGAATCATAGAATTTTACAATACAGAAGGTGGGCTATTTGGTCCATTACGTCTGTACCAGTTGCTAAAAGAGCTAGCCAGCTAATCCCATTCTCAAGCCCTTTTTCTGCAGCCCTCTAAATTTATCACTTTCAAATATATAGCTGGTTATCTTTTAAAACCACCCATGGAATTCACCTCCACCACTCTGCTAGGGAGTGCCTTCCAAATCCAAGCAACTCTGAGGAAAGAAGTTTCTCTTCATCTCTTTCCTAGCCCTATTTCTGACAATCTTGAAATTATTATCCCCAGCTACTAATATACCAACAATTTAAATAGAATATCCTTTATTTTTCCATTTAACCTGTTCAGAGATGTTATTACACACCAACAAAAACAGAAGATGCTGGAAAAGCTCAGTAGGTCAGGCAGCGTCTGTGAAGAGAAATAAGAGTTAATGTTTCAGGTCTGGTGACCCTTCCTCAGAACTTTTAGTGGACTGCCTCTAATGCCAGTATATCTTTCCTTTGGAAAGGGTACCAAAATTGTTCACAGTATTCTAGCTGTAGTCTGACTAGTGCCATGTATAGTTTTAGCAAGACCTCCCTATATGTATACTCTATTCCTTTTGAAGTAAAGGTCAATATCCATTTGCTTTCCCTATTACCTTCTGAACTTGTTTGCTAACTTTTTCTGATTTAGAAATGAGGACTCCCAAATTCCTCTGTGTTGTAGCTTTTTGTAGTCTTTGCCCAATTAACTCATATTCTATTTAATTGAGTCCATTTACATAATAAGAGATGGGTGATTACATTGACAGGCAGCATGTACTTTGTGGCTACCCAAGCATACTTTATTTATCACTAATATCTATTTTCCAATCAGCGCCGAGCCTATGAGGAAGCGATCCTCGAGTTAGGAGAGATAGAACTTGCAGAACAAAGGACCTAAACTGAAAAGTCAAGTTTCAAGGTTAGAGGGAACATTGCTTCTCGTTCCTGGCTTCGCTGATGCCATATCTGAAGCTTCATGTTGTTTGAATGATAAAAATAACTCACAGAATAAATAACACATGAATGGAATAAAATCAGATGTGCTTCTGCTTTGCCTTTTGTGTATGGTACTTTTTTAATATTAAAACAAAGACGCTGGTGAAATAAATGCACTGCTTACACCCCTCATTGTCACTAAATCAAAAACTGATTGCTTTATTTTGCATGGGTTTGGAAATAACATGTTAAATGTCAGTTGATGACATCATTATGTTCAGTGAAAAAAATCTCCTAGAACAGTTTCCTTCTGAGTTGGCAACCTCAACATCCGAAAAGTCCACTGTCTGATGTCTTTCTGTCAAAGTACAATGGAAGTGCATTCAGTTCTGAGACCTCCTCAGTGCCTCAAATGTATGTGTAAGTATAATCTTGTGTAAGTAAGAAATGCCTTGGGTTTTTTTACGGCTATAGGGAATACAAAATTCCAATGTTTGTTTATTATTCATGTGCAAAAACTGTTCAGAAACACTTCAGTAACTGTGTATGTACATAAAGATATCTTATGAATAAAGTATATTTTTGTAATTTAAAAAAAATCAGGAAAGAGGGTAGTAAAAGCCATCTGAGAACCACCCCTGCTCTTGCTGATCACCTAACTCCTTCCACTGTCCTCCCTTCTGACTCCCACCCCGCCAGCCAACATCACTCACCAGTAGCCTGCAGTTGAGTGTTTAGATAAGGCCTTAGGTATATATTGAACCGGCAGCAAACAGTGCTTATCTGCTGGCAGTATACTTACAGTTGCCAGTCCCTGATTAGCAGCTCATCCTGTGCTGTATGACTTATCTGCTGCTGTGGTCCTCTAACCTGGGGTAAGCCAGCCATTATCCAAATAATGACACTTCATATTGCAGGCTTTCCAAAAAAGCTGGTAGCATGCAGTTCTCATCAGCTGTCCAGTCAGTGAGCAAGATCTCTGTCGCACTATATTCCCTAAAGTCTATTTCTTAATTTCATTCTTCTAGGAATGAATTGCTGTGCTTTATTTGCTTCTCTATAAACATATACTTGCATTAATACTTTTAGTGATCTGTGTTCAGTTGCTTTGCTACTGCATATTATTTATCAAGAATTGTGTTTTTATCTTTAATTATTTTATATACAACTATTTCAACCATCTTGAAATTTGGTCAATAAGAAGAAGGAAGCATATGTGAGCTATAGACAGCAGGGATTGAGTGACTCACTAGAATAATATAAAGGCAGTAGGAGTATACTTAAGAGGAAAATCAGGAGGGCAAAAAGTGGACCTCTGATAGCTCTGGCAAATAGGATTAAGGAGAATCCAAAGGGATTCTACAAATACATTACGGACAAAAGGGTAACTAGGGAAGAGATGATGGCCCCTTAAAGATCAGCAAGACCACCTATGTGTGGAACTGCAGGAGATGGAGGAGATACTAAATGAGGATTTTGCATCAGTGTTTACAGTGGAGAAGGATATGGAAAATGTAGAATGTGGGGAAATAAATAGCAACATCATGAAAAATGTCCATATTACAGAAGAGGAGGTACTGAACATCTTAATACACATAAGGGTGGGTAAATCCCTGGGAACTGATCAAGTGTACCCTAGAAATCTGCGGGAAACTAGGGAAGTGATTGCTGTGCCCGTTGCTGAAATATTTGTATCATTGATAGCCACGGGTGGGGTGATGGAAGACTGAGGATTGGCTGACATTGTGCCACTGTTTAAGAAAGGCAATAAGGAAAAGCTAGGGAACTATAGGGGGGTGAACCTGACATTGGTGGTGGGCAAGTTGTTGAAAGGAATGCCGAGGGACAGGATTTTTATGTACTTGGGAAGGCAAAGACTGATTAGGGATAGTCAACATGGCTTTGTGCATGGGGAAATCATGTCTCACTAACTTGAGTGAGTTTTTTGAAGCAGTAGTGAAGAGGATTGAGGAGGGCAGAGTGGTGGATGTGATCTATATAGACTTCAGTAAGCAGTTTGGTCAAGTTTCTCATGGTAGGCTGGTTAGGAAGGTTAGATCACGTGGAATACAGAGAAAACTATCTATTTGGATACCAAACTGGCTCAAAAGGAGGAGACAGATGGTGGTGGTGGAGGGTTGCTTTGCAGGCTGAAGGTCTGTGACCAGCAGTGTGCCACAAGGATTGATGCTGGGTCCACTGCTTTTCGTCATTTATATAAGTGATTTGGATGTGAACATAGGAGGTATGGTTACTAAGTTTTCAGATGACACCAAAATTGGAGATGTGAGATAACACGGGGACTAGCTGGGCTGGTTTTGGCATGTGGTCGGCGGAATGGAGATTTTGAAGCTTGTGAAGTCCACATTTATACCCTTGGGCTGCAGGGTTCGCCAGCGAAATATGAGATGTTGTTCCTGCATCTTGCGGGTTGCGTCATTGTGGCAATGCAGGAGGCCCAGGATGGATATGTCGTCCGAGGAGTGGGGGGGTGGGGGGGGGGGGGGGGGGGGCGGAAATTGAAATGGTTCGTGACTGGGAGGTGTAGTTGTTTGTTGCAAACAGAGCGTGGGTGTTCCGCAAAGTGGTCCCCAAGCCTCCGTTTGGTTTCCCCAATGTAGAGGAGGCCACAATGAGAACGGTGGATACAGTTTATAACATTGACAGATGTGCAGGTGAACATCCGTTTGATGTGAAAAGTCTTCCTAGGGCCTGGGATCGGGGTGAGGGTGGAGGCGTAGGGGCAGGTGTAGCACTTGCTTCGGTTGCAGGGAAAAGTGGTGGGGCTGGAGGGGAGTGTGGAGCAGACATGGGAGTCACGGAGAGAGTGGTCCCTCCAGAAGGCACATAAGGGTGGAGAGGGAAAAATGTCTTTGGTGGTGGAGTCGGATTACAGATGGCGGAAATGTCGGAGGATGATGCATTGGATTTGGAGGTTGGTCGGGTGGTACGTGAGGACGAGGGAGATTCTGTTTTGGTTGTTATTGCGAATAGGGGGTGTGAGGGATGAGTTGCGGGAAATGCTGGAGACACGGTTGAGGGCATTTTTGATCACTGTGGAGGGGAATGTGCGGTTTTTGAAAAAAGAAGACATCTGGGATGTTTGGGAGTGGAATGCCAATTGATACCCTTGGGCTACAGAGTTCCTTTATTTGGGAACTCTGCAGCCCAAGCGTATCAATGTGGACTTCACAAGCTTCAAAATCTCCCCTCCCCAACCACATGTCAAAACCAGCCCATCTATTTCCTGCGGGCCCTAACCATTCCTCCCACCTCAAGTCCCACCCCCGACTCCTACCCACTAACCTCATTCTGCACCCCCCGACGTGTCCGTCCTCCCTGGACTGACCTATTCCCCCGCCCAACTCTCCACCTACATTCACCTTCACTGGCTCTAGCCCCGCCTCTTTGTCCTGTCTGTCTCCTCTCACCATATCTTCTCCTTTATCTATCTTCTATCCACCTCCCCCTGTCTCCCTATTTATTTTGGAATCCCCTTACCCTCCCCCATTTCTGAAGAAGGGTCCCGACCCGAATTGTCAAGCTTTCCTCCTGCTCTGACGCTGCTTGGCCTGCTGTGTTCATCCAGCTTCACGCCGTGTTATCTCAGATTCTCCAGCATTGGCAGTTCCTGCTATCTCTGCAAAAATTGGAGATGTAGTGGACAGCAAAGAAGCTTACCTCAGAGTGCAACAGGATCTTGATCAGTTAGTTTAATGGGCTGAGAAGTGGCAGATGGTGTTTAATTTAGATAAGTGTGAGGTGCTGCATTTTGGAAAGGCAAATCAGTGCAGGACTTGTACACTTAATGGTTAGGTCCTGGGGAGTTTAGATTAGATTCCCTACAGTGTGGAAACAGGCCCTTTGGCCCAACAAGTCCACATTGCCCCTTGAAGCATCTCACCCAGACCCATCCCCCTATAACCCACACACCCCTGAACACAACGGGTATTTTAAGCATGGCCAATCCACCAAGCCTGCACATCTTTGGACTGTGGGAGGAAACCCACGCAGACATGGGGAGAATGTGCAAACTCTGCACAGACAGTCGCCCAAGGCTGGAATCGAACCCGGGTCCCTGGCGCTGTGAGGCTGCAGTGCTAACCACTGAGCCACCGTGCCATCCGAATTGTTGAATGAAAAGGCCTTGGAAGTGCAGGTTCACAGTTCCTTGAAAGTGGAGTTGCAGGTAGATAGGACAGTGAAGAAGGTGTTTGATATGCTTGCCTTCATTGATCAATGTATTAAGTAAAGGGGTTGGAAGGTCATATTCCGTTTGTACAGGACATTGATTTGGCCACTTTTGGATTATTGCGTACAATTCTGATCTCCCTCCTGTAAGAAGGATGTTGTGAAACCGGAAAGAGTTCAGAAAAGATTTACAAGGATGTTGCCAGCGTTGGAGGGTTTGAGCTATCAGGAGAGGCTCAATAGACTGGGGTTATTTTCTCTGCAGCATCGGAGGCTGAGGGGTGACCTTATAGAGGTTTAAAAAAATCACGAGGATCATGGATAGGGTAAATAGGCAAGGTCTTTTTCCCGGGATGAGGGAGTCCAAAACTAGAGGGCATAGATTTAAAGTAAGAAGGGAAAGATTTAAAAGGGCCCTAAGGGGCAATGTTTTCATGCAGAGTGTGGTGCGTGTATGGAATGAGCTGCCAGAGGAAGTGTTGAAGGCTGATACGATTACAATAATTAAAAGGCATCAGAAATGGGTGTATGAATAGGAAGGGTTTAGAGGGATATGGGCCAAATGCTGGCAAGTGGGACTAGCTTTATTTAGGATAGCTGATCGTTAAGAATGAGTTGGATTGAAGGGTCTGTTTCTGTGCTGTATACCTCTATGACTCTGTGACTCTATCCAAGTTTATTTCTTCCAACTGCCATCACATTAAAGCCGGCACTTTTATCTTCCTCCAACTCACTTCAAAATGGTAATCCCAAATTTATTTTTAACTGCCATAATTCTTTCGTCACCACCACCTTCTCAACCTGGCTCACTATGGTTAATATGACTAATCTTCTTCTACTCCTAATCCTAAACAAATGTCCCAGCTTATCCTGCTCAGTTCCTATGCATTTTCACCTGATGTTTCCTTTCCTCCTCCTTCATTACGATCCATTTTCCCTCTTTCTTCAGTACAAATCCTATGAGTCTTTTCGGGAATGATTCCAATCTCTGCATTTACAAGATTAGAATTCCAGTTCTTGCTCTTGCATCTCTCAGAAAATGCTGACTATTAGCACACTGTAATGTGAAACCAGTATATTCTGTTCTAAGAATACACTGGTTTCACAGCAGGGGAGGCTAAGATAGCCTTGATTTTTAGTCAGTGTTCCCCATTACACATTGCTATCAGTTCAGAAGTGAAGGAAATTGTAGCTGTTTCAGGGACTCAGAGGCAAGATAGTTACATTTAAAATGTACAGGGTCTTTTAGTTTTTATAACATGTGGAGTCACAGAGATATATAGGATGGAAAATGACTCTTCATCCATGCTGGCCAGATATCCTAAATAAATCTAGTCCCATTTGCCAGCGTTTGGTCTATATCCCTCTCAACCCTTCCTATTCATATACTCATCCAAATAACTTTTAAATGTTGTAATTGTACCAGCCTCCACCACTTCCTCTGGCAGCTCATTTCATACATGCACCACACTCTGTGTGAAAAAGTTGCCCCAAGGTCCCTTTTAAATTTTTACCGTCCCATCTTAAACTTATAATGCTCTGATGAAGGGTCTAGGCCCGAAACGTCAGCTTTTGTGCTCCTGAGATGCTGCTTGGCCTGCTGTGTTCATCCAGCCTCACATTTTATTATCTTGGATTCTCCAGCATCTGCAGTTCCCATTATCTCTTAAACTTATAATGTCTGATTTTGGACTTTCCCACCCAGAGGAAAAGTCCTTGTCTATTTACCCTTTCCATGCCCCTGATGATTTTATAGACCTCTGTATGATCACCCCTCAGCCTCCAACGCTCCAAGGAAAATGTCCCGTCTATTCAGCCCTCCAAACCTGGCAACATCCTTGTAAATCTTTTCTGAACCCTTTCAAGTTTCACAACATTCTTCCTATAACAGGGAGACCAGAATTGCACACTGTATTCCAATAGTGGCCTAACCAACGACCTGTACAACTGCAACATGACCTCCCAATTCCTATAATAATGCACAGACAAAGAAAGGCAAACGTACCAAACACCTCTCTACCTGCGACTCTACTTTCAAGGAACTATGAACTGTATTCAATATGAGAGTATCCAGAGTTTCAAAGTCAGTTTCTACACATTAATGACCCTCCACTCTATCCGAAAGCCTCCGCACTGTCTAGCTATTGTTCAATTCTGGGTGAGTGGCAACTTCCTGAAACTCAACATTAGAATTAATTAGCTTTGGGGCCCCAAGGTGGATCCTGCTCTGACAGAATATGGAGACTTTTAACCCTCCAAACAAACTGTGGATTTTTAAAAAAATATAAACCTGAACCCAACCCACTTCAAATATATCAAAGATAATGGGAACTGCAGATGCTGGAGAATCCAAGATAATAAAGTGTGAAGCTGGATGAACACAGCAGGCCAAGCAGCATCTCAGGAGCACAAAAAAGCTGACGGCCTAGGCCCGAAAGGTCAGTTTTTTTGTGCTCCTGAGATGCTGCTTGGCCTGCTGTGTTCATCCAGCTTCACACTTTATTATCTCAAATGTATCAACTTTCATTTTTACCAGGGCAACATGTATGGGATTGAACAATCAGCTCAGTCTCAGGACAAATTAAGGCTGTTTGCCTCATGAATAATGTGCATTTTTTTCCAGGAGTATCTCAGTTTCCATGCCTTTCCAGCAACGTTTGAGGGCTGTCCTTTTTCAATCTCATGAATCTCTACCCCTTCCCTGGATTCCTACTGTCACCCCCTACTGCATCCCAGGATCAGTGACCTGCTCCTTCAACTCTGCTCCGTCGACACACTTCACCCCTGCCTCCCATCCCAACCACCCACCATGATGCTATGAATGTTGTCAGTACCCAAGGAGCAGGTTCCCTTCCTGTTCCTATGTTGTAGCCTCCTTTGATGTGTTCCCCATTTAAAGGGGGGACCCAATCTGTCAATCCACTGGCCTCTGGATCAGGACGGTCGCACAATGGTAATGTTGCTGGACTAGTAATGCACTGACCCAAGCTATTAGGGAACAATTGCCTTCACAATTGCTGGCAGAATTTAAATGAATGAATCTGGAATTAAAAGCCATCTCAGTAACATTGACCATGAAACCATCATAAAAAACCCATCTGCTTCGCAATTGTCTTTTAAGGAAGGAAATCTGACATCTTTAAAATAAAATTGTGGATGCTGGAAATCTGAAAGAAAAAAAACAGAATTTCTGGAGAAACTCAGCATATCTGGCAGCATCTGTGCAGAGAAAGCAGAGTTAAGTTTTGGTTAAATTCAGGGTTAACCCTCTGAAGAAGGGTCACTGGACTGCTAAGTTTTCCCATCAATTTCCATTTTTGAAACGATATATTTACCAAGTCTTACATGATTCTGGACCCACATCAGTTTGGTTAACTTGTATCTGCAGCAAGCCACTCATTTGTATCCATCCGTTGCAAGAAGAATATAATTGGGTGGACTATCCAGGATCAACCAGGCCCCAGGAGCAATGTTTACTGTGTAGTGCGTGCAGTGCAGATGGAGTGCAGCATAAAAAAGGATCTTTACAAGGTACTCCAGCGTCTTTTCAAGAGCAATTGGCGACGTGCAGCAAATGCTGGCTCTACCAGCAATGCTCACATCCCATGTAAGTATGGGAAGAAAAACCTGCCAAAAAAAGGACGATGCAAAATACCTTCCTCCCTATTCAGACTTTGCCCCAGTCAAGGTCAAAGCTAATGATTCTCTCCCCAATAATCCCAACTACTCAATCACAATTATTGCCTAATTTCACTTCCAAAATATTTCTTGCCTGCACCCCAAACCCCTTGATATATTTATATCCTACATCATTAACTGATGAGGTATGACTTGAAATCAGAGATTTCTGGCTAAGAACTGGGAGTGATTCTATAAAGAACAAAACTTGAGTTCTCTCTGCAAGTAAAATTCCTCCCATCATTACTTGATGGTAAGGTTCTGGGGTGTGTTGTTGAACAGAGAGACCTTGGAGTGCAGATTCATAGTTCGTTGAAACTAGAGTCATGGGTAGATGGGATAGTGAAGAAGGCGTTTGGTATGCTTGCCTTTAATGGTCAGAGCATTGAGTATAGGAGCTGGGAGGTCATGTTGCGGCTGTACAGGACATTGGTTGGGCCACTTTTGGAATACTGCATTCAATTCTGGTCTCCCTGCTACAGGATGGATGTTGTGAAACTTGCAAGGGTTCAGAAAAGATTTACAAAGATTTTGCCAAAGTTGAAGGATTTGAGCAACAGGGAGAGGCTAAATAAACTGGGGCTGTTTTCCCTGGAGCGTTGGAGACTAAGGGGTGACCTTATAGAGGATTATACAATCATGAGGAGCATGGATAGGGTAAATATACAAGATCTTTCCCCCAGATTGGGGGAAAAAAAAATCAAATGGCATAAGTTTAAGATGGGAGGGGAAAGATTTAAAAGGGACCTAAGGGGCATCTTTTTAAATGCAGATGGTGGTGCATGTATGGAATGAGTTGCCAGAGGAAGTGGTGGAGACTGGTACAATTACAACATTTAAAAGGCATGTGGATGGTTATATGAAAAACAAGTGATATGGGCCAAATGTTGGCAAATGGGACTAGATTTATTTAGGATATCTGGTCGGCATGGATGAGGTGGACTGAAGGGTCTGTTTCTGTGCTGTGCTTCTCATTAATTCCTGTTGTGTAGTCCCACAACAGTTTCTCAAAAATTAATAAAATTAAAAACTTCACTGCCTCTGTGTCTAGAGAGCTCATGCTGCAACGTTCTTTTAGCCAGTATAATGTTTCAGCAGATGAATCAGCCTCATTGAGTATGTCTGGTGAATACAATGATAGAATCCAGTGGGGTTCAAGTGAAATTTATAATTAAAATCTATTTTAAACAATAATGATTATGGTTATGTGCTATCATACAATAGATATACCATGAAGCAAAAAGACGTTGCCGTGAGGCCTGAGCTGCAGGGACAATATTTGCTGCGTCTTGAGTAGGTGAAGGAACTACAAAGATTCCAAACAAATATATAAATTGTCCTTATGAATTGCAGAAGTATTGCATAAATCTTCAAGAAGGATTTTTATTTTGAAATAAAAATACACCATTGATGATTGCACTGTGGTAATATAATAACAAAGTTATACAGTAATGAAATATTAAATATTTTACAAGCTTTCATAATTTATCCAGTTTACACTGTGGGATTAAAATATCAGACAACTGTTGCCAATAGTGATTTACTTTGGCATCTTGCCCTTTCTCCCCCTCTCTTGAAGGCACTAACTCTTTATTGCACTACAGTTCCTTAGGTGCCAATCACATTCCGTTCACTTGTCCAGCTGACCTATTTAATGCCCAGCATACACAGCAAGCAGTAACAAGCTATTCAAACATGGAGGGCATCACAAATAGTCCAATCATGTCTCTATTCAACTTCCAGTAAGAACCATCAGTAGAAATCAGAGACGGGAACATAAATACTGCCTGAGTTCTGATGTGAGCCCTTCTGGCTAATTCCAAATGCAGCACCTCGACTGCTACTCTAGCTAAAGATTAGCTAACTCAGACATAAAGATCTAAATTATTTCTGTACAATTCCCAAATCTTGACTGGGACACTACACAATGGTGCTAATTAAATGAAATTCTCTTCATTCATTATCTAACAGGATTAGAAATAACAGCAAAATTAATTGAACAAACTTGCTTCATGCCACTGCCTTCAGTTACCCCATATATTTTGAAGCAGAAATATTTGTTTGTGTGAATCCGGCTGCTCTTCACCAATACAAGTGTTCAATACAGACCTGAACTTTTAGATGCTGAAACAATCTTTCTGTCACTCCCCAAATTAACAATTAAAATGTCATGAAAGCAATTTAAATATTCTTCCCTGAAAGATAAGTTTACTTTGTATGTATGTGAGCACAATGAACAGATTATTTCAATGCTGGTTAGTACCTCAATTGTGCAATGTCATCCACACATTAAAATACCAAACATTCAACGACTGATTTATTTCTAACCCTCTCCTTGCATGACACAAATCTGATACAAATTCAATGAGCTGCAACGGAAATATACAGCTACAACAACAGTAACTGATCAGCATTCAGTGATAATTAATTCCTTTTCAAACCAGGGCACTGAGATTTGGGATTTTTCGAAGTGATTTATACCAGTATAACAGCATATATTCGTTCGTTCATAATCCAGAAAAATTACAGCTTCTCCTTGTTATAAAAATAAAACTGTTTGCGAAGAAAGTTGAAGGAACCAGGGATCTGCTTGTATAATCCTTTAGCTTCCTTGTTATCTGAAATGCTTCTTGTCACCTGAAAAATAGATATATCTGAACCACTTGTTCCAAATTTGTCACAGGCAGGCCACATGATGATGCACAGGTCCAACTGCCCATATGAAAAATAAGTATAAACAAACTTTGTAAAAAGCCAAAGTGTGTTCAGCTAGCCTCAGGCTATGAAAATATATCAGAATCGATCTATGGGTTAATAAAATGTGAGGCTGGATGAACACAGCAGGTCAAGCAGCATCTCAGGAGCACAAAAGCTGACGTTTCGGGCCTAGACCCTTCATCAGAGAGGGGGATGGGGAGAGGGAACTGGAATAAATAGGGAGAGAGGGGGAGGCGGACCGAAGATGGAGAGTAAAGAAGATAGGTGGAGAGAGTGTAGGTGGGGAGGTAGGGAGGGGATAGGTCAGTCCAGGGAAGACGGACAGGTCAGGGAGGTGGGATGAGGTTAGTAGGTAGATGGGGGTGCGGCTTGGGGTGGGAGGGATGGGTGAGAGGAAGAACCGGTTAGGGAGGCAGAGACAGGTTGGACTGGTTTTGGGATGCAGTGGGTGGGGGGGGGAAGAGCTAGGCTGGTTGTGTGGTGCAGTGGGGGGAGGGGACGAACTGGGCTGGTTTAGGGATGCAGAAATCTCCCCTTCCCCTACTGCATCCCTAAACCAGCCCAGTTCGTCCCCTCCCCCCTCTGCACCACACAACCAGCCCAGCTCTTCCCCCCCACCCACTGCATCCCAAAACCAGTCCAATCTGTCTCTGCCTCCCTAACCGGTTCTTCCTATCACCCATCCCTTCCTCCCACCCCAAGCCGCACCCCCATCCACCTACTAACCTCATCCCACCTCCTTGACCTGTCCGTCTTCCCTGGACTGACCTATCCCCTCCCTACCTCCCCACCTATACTCTCTCCACCTATCTTCTTTACTCTCCATCTTCAGTCCGCCTCCCCCTCTCTCCATATTTATTCCAGTTCCCTCTCCGATGAAGGGTCTAGGCCCGAAATGTCAGCTTTTGTGCTCCTGAGATGCTGCTTGGCCTGCTGTGTTCATCCAGCCTCACATTTTATTATCTTGGTTTAGGGATGCAGTTGGGGAAGGGGAGATTTTGAAACTGGTGAAGTCCACATTGATAGGCTGCAGGGTTCCCAGGCGGAATATGAGTTGCTGTTCCTGCAACCTTTGGGTGGCATCATTGTGGCACTGCAGGAGGCCCATGATGGACATGTCATCTAAAGAATGGGAGGGGGAGTGGAAATGGTTTGCGACTGGGAGGTGCAGTTGTTTGTTGCGAACTGAGCGGAGGTGTTCTGCAAAGCGGTCTCCAAGCCTCCGCTTGGTTTCCCCAATGTAAAGGAAGCCACACCGGGTACAGTGGATGCAGTATACCACATTAAGCAGAGGTTCACCTGCACATCTGCCAATGTGGAATGTCATCTGGGGGCCTGGGATAGGGGTGAGGGAGGAGGTGTGGGGGCAAGTGTAGCATTTCCTGCGGTTGCAGGGGAAGGTGCCGGGTGTAGTGGGGTTGGAGGGCAGTGTGGAGCGAACAAGGGAGTCACGGAGAGAGTGGTCTCTCCGGAAAGCAGACAGGGGTGGGGATGGAAAAATGTCTTGGGTGGTGGGGTCGGATTGTAAATGGTGAAAGTGTCGGAGGATGATGCGTTGTATCCGGAGGTTGGTAGGGTGGTGTGTGAGAACGAGGGGGATCCTCTTGGGGCGGTTGTGGCGGGGGCGGGGTGTGAGGGATGTGTTGCGGGAAATACGGGAGACGCGGTCAAGGGCGTTCTCGATCACTGTGGGGGGAAAGTTGCGGTCCTTGAAGAACTTGGACATCTGGGATGTGCGGGAGTGGAATGTCTTATCGTGGGAGCAGATGCGGCGGAGGCGGAGGAATTGGGAATAGGGGCTGGAATTTTTGCAGGAGGGTGGGTGGGAGGAGGTGTATTCTAGGTAGCTGTGGGACTTCCGCCATTTACAATCCGACCCCACCACCCAAGACATTTTTCCATCCCCACCCCTGTCTGCTTTCCGGAGAGACCACTCTCTCCGTGACTCCCTTGTTCGCTCCACACTGCCCTCCAACCCCACCACACCCGGCACCTTCTCCTGCAACCGCAGGAAATGCTACACTTGTCCCCACACCTCCTCCCTCACCCCTATCCCAGGCCCCAAGATGACATTCCACATTAAGCAGAGGTTCACCTGCACATCTGCCAATGTGGTACACTGCATCCACTGTACGCGGTGTGGCTTCCTCTACATTGGGGAAACCAAGCGGAGGCTTGGAGACCGCTTTGCAGAACACCTCCGCTCAGTTTGCAACAAACAACTGCACCTCCCAGTCGCAAACCATTTCCACTCCCCCTCCCATTCTTTAGATGACATGTCCATCATGGGCCTCCTGCAGTGCCACAATGATGCCACCCGAAGGTTGCAGGAACAGCAACTCATATTCCGCCTGGGAACCCTGCAGCCTAATGATATCAATGTGGACTTCACCAGTTTCAAAATCTCCCCTTCCCCAACTGCATCCCTAAACCAGCCCAGTTCGTCCCCTCCCCCCACTGCACCACACAACCAGCCCAGCTCTTCCCCCCCCACCCACTGCATCCCAAAACCAGTCCAAACTGTCTTTGCCTCCCTAACCGGTTCTTCCTCTCACCCATCCCTCCCACCCCAAGCCGCACCCCCATCTACCTACTAACCTCATCCCACCTCCTTGACCTGTCCGTCTTCCCTGGACTGACCTATCCCCTCCCTACCTCCCCACCTATACTCTCTCCACCTATCTTCTTTTCTCTCCATCTTCGGTCCGCCTCCCCCTCTCTCCCTATTTATTCCAGTTCCCTCTCCCCATCCCCCTCTCTGATGAAGGGTCTAGGCCCGAAACGTCAGCTTTTGTGCTCCTGAGATGCTGCTTGGCCTGCTGTGTTCATCCAGCCTCACATTTTATTATTTTGGAATTCTCCAGCATCTGCAGTTCCCATTATCTCGATCTATGGGTTCCCTGATTTCAACCCTGGTGGCTACAATTCAACTAGATCAATATCGGGTGAACTGGGGCAAGTCCTCTCTTCTGATTTCTTTTATTGACTGGTGCTTGGAATGCATGTAATCAGGCTAGACTGTGAAGCAAAGAGCTTAATAATGCTCATTTACACAGCTTCTTACGTGACAAATGGCCAAATCAGGGAGCGTGCCCAGTGCATCCAAACCAAATTTCAACAAGATCAATATCTTCAGGAAAAGAACTCATAATAAATGCAAAAAGAAAGTCATTCTACTCAACTTGTTCTTGTTGATGTTTCAAGTACTTGGTGTTGTTGATAAAGTTTCAGAAAATGTCTACACTGTGCTCACTTCATGTAAATAACACAGTGACAATTATATATGTGTCCTTCCAAATTTAGCTGTATTTTCAGAGGTCAAATTGAGTCGAATATATCGACCAGCAATGTGGTCTCTCATGTGCAGTGGTAGTGATGGGAGCATTTTAAAGGTATGAAGTATTTAGTTAGAGTGAGATGTACTAACAACTGTTTCTGACAATACATTGATAACAATAAACTAAGTAAATCTGTCAGAACAATGTACATTCACTAATTCAAATACAGTTGCCCAGATTTCAATTGTTCACATCTTCCAGCATTACAGCCCTCTACAAATTAAGATAAAAATTTAAAAAGCTCATTCTGATTAATAAAGATCTAACATAGGACTAACATAGAATCAATGGCATTATACTTAAAGTAAAATAAAACAACCCTCACCCTCGTTAAAAGTGTTTGTAGATCATCTGAATGAGCATATTTACTGAAAATATTCACCAGTGTTTTCATGTACCAAGATCCATCCTTTTTATGTCGCCAGGACACATATCCTAAAGGGAAAGTTTGTAAATATCTGAATAACTCTTTGTTGGTTGTCACAATAGGAGAAATAAATCTTAGTCACTAATTTGTTTATGCAGCCCAAGTATTACATTGAGCTAATTACAGCCCAGAATATAGTCACTGAGTAACTCTCAAAGCTATGACGGCATATCAAAACCTGACTCAGTACAGGCCAATGGCTGGATGCAGCATGACATCCTAGAATCATTGCTGTTCCCCAGTCTCAATAATTTCAACAAGGTTCAATAATGATTATACATGTTCTGAATACAATAAATAGTATTGCAACTAAAGAACACACATAATAAGATATCAAGAAAAAGAACAGATTTGAATATATTTACAGCCCTTGAGTTACGTCATCTGCTAACAATCAGAAAATAACTTTTAACTTTAAGAATCATCAGCGGGAACACAAGTTATTCAGATTGGCAAAAAGCAGGAAGTGAGGTTCTACAGGGATCGTTGCTGGGACCACTGCTGCTCAGTCTTTTCATAAACAATTTGAAGTGTAGTTTCATAAATGTAAAAGGTGAACAACAGTGGTCCCAGCACTGAACCCTACGGAACACTTTCAATAAAAGGGCTAGTGTTGACCTGATAGAGTTCATAAGATTATGATCAAGTTTGCTAGATTAAGCACAGAAAAGAAATTTCCTCTTGTTTGGGTCGGAGAATGGGTTGATCAAATGTAGGGTCATAAATATAAAGCAGACACCTGGGAATCCAATAGGAATTTCAGAGATAGCATTTTACTCAGTGTGGCAAAAATATGCAGCACACTAACAAAGTGAAGAGCAAGATGCATTTAAGGAAAGCTCGACAATCATGAGCGAGTGCAACATAGAAGATTGAGTTGATATTTGTTTATCTGAAACGGGAAGGAATGTTGTTTCTGTGGAGCATAAACACTAGCATGGACCAGATGACCCAGATGACTGGGTTCTGTGCTATACATTCTAAGTTTGCACTCAGCATTTAGGCTTCTCGTCAAGGACACCCATTGAGTAATACTGTGTCCTCTTCAACGTTTCAAAATTAATTTCAAAGCCAAAATACCTTCACACCTTTTGGAAACCTCATTTTGCTAACTGACAAGAGCCATTAATCTCATTCAATGATGTTTAAAGTTCACTGATGAATGGAAAATACAACTGTGCTCTAGTTGAATTGCCAGAAATGGAAATGCTTCATTTTCAAGCATCAATATTCACAATTTTGATAGGCATGAAAATCACAAGATGGAAATTGACATAGTTCAGGAAACATGCTGTAAACTGACTGATGCCAGCTACTTGAGCCTAAGAAATGCAACAATATTGACATTCACTTGGAACTACAGCTAACATGGATCTGCTTGGGAGGTACTAACTGGGCAGATAAAGGTACCTGGGAATGTAGAATATGAAACCAAAATATCACTGGGAGTTGGTAAGCTGGATACTGCATCTGGCTCATCTTCTGCTGGACATGGAGTTGCATCAGTCTGCAAGCTAACAGCATCAAAGGGTATAGAAAGAGCATTATCCACCTCCTCGGCTGTCTTGAATCCTATATCCTTCAAATCTGTGAGGAACAAAACATTTCACTGTAATGCTGTTAAAATACAAACTCAATGTGTATGTCTTTCAGATGACTGGAATACTCCATGGTAGTGTGCAAAAGTGATCCCCTGTCGCCAGAATCATTCTGGTCGTACTGCTGGTCTATTCCACTCGTGGATTCTTTTGACCTCCCTCTCCAGCTGTGGTCTCTTTTGGTGTTGCACTTTTCTAGGCAATAAGCAAAACAGACATTCTCATTCACAGAGGCAAGTGAAACGGATAAAAAGCAGCTTGAGAAAGAGCACATAAGAAAAGAGGTGATAAGACAAGAGGCTGGAAGTAAACAGCAAAGAATTTCGAAGACAACCGAATAAGTTTCAGCGAATACAGAAATCATGTGGGAACAGGCAAAAACAATGGGGCCGGGGTAGAGAGAGCTCAGTTGCACTAGCACAAGTGTGATAACCTTTTCCTGTCTTAAATTTCTGTGTTTCTGTGGAAAAAAAAGCAAATGATAATACAAATGCTAATACGTAGAACTCTTTTACTTTCTCTGAATGCACACGACATAGAGTAAATCAAATATGGAAATAAGATACGTTTTCATAATTGCTCAGTTCTTGTGCTTATTTTATTTCTATTCTCAGCATGCTTACAGTGTCAAAGACATATCAATAAAATGAAAAAGCAGGTAATTAGATACAAGAGGGGAGCACTAATCCAATTAATCCACAAAGTAACTAATATTGGAACTGCATCAAAAACAACGTAAAGTCATATGTTGTCATGGGCCTTTGAAAAAAATGAGCAATATGTTGTAACACATTCTTAAAAAATTTTCACAGGAACACCAAGATGACTAGGCCAGCATTTATTTTCAATTTTAATTTCTCTTGTGAAGATGTAGCCTTCTTGAATTGCTGAGTCCGTGGAGGCTATATGCAGCCATGAAGCGGTTAGGAAGGGAATTCTCAGATTTTGACCTAGTGATGAAGAAGGAGTGCAGTTCCACTTAAGGTGGTGATGGTTTGAAAGGGAACTTGCAGGCAGTAATGTTCCATGCATCTGCTGCCCTTGTCCTTCTAGTATGACACATCATGACTTTAGAAGGTGCTCATGCAGTTGCTCTGGTGAATTGCTACAGTGCATTATAGATGTTCCACATGATGCCAATGTGCTTTGGTGATGAAAGAAGCACATATTTAAAATGATTTATAGGGTTAGGGTTCCATTTAAGTGCGCTTATTCCGAATGATTTCAAGCTTCTTCAGTATTGGTGGAGCTGCACTCATCCAAGTAAGTGAAGAATACTTTATCACAATCCTGACTTATTGCTTGTGGATAGGTTTTGGGGAGTCAAGAGGCAAATTACTCCCCTCAGAATTTCCAGCATGTGGCACAGATGTTAGTGAGGATGACTTTGAGGAGTTAGCTAGGCTGAGTGTACCTTTCTTGAATGCTGTCTTTTAAAATGTTTTATTTATTCATTCATGGGATTGTGAGCATTGCCTGGCTGGGCCAGCAGTTATTCCTCAATCCTTGTTGCCCCTGAATTGCTTTCGTTGCAGCTGAGTTTTACTTTTTTATTCTCTGCAGTGAATTGATAAATGGACTGTTTTTTCTAGGCCAGTTAACAGTGAACCAGCTGATTGTACTCCAGATACATATTGACCAGATGGGAGGGAGATGGCAGATTTGCTTCTGAAAAGTAAACATTTGGGTTTTTGTGACAATCTGAAAATTTCATGGTCACATTTATTGAAATCTTCATTCCCAAAGCCTGTTTTAAGACTGAATTTGAATTCTGAAATTTCCCTGTGGGTTTTAAACACAGATTCCCTTAATTATTATTCAAGGCCATTGGATTACTAACCAGATTAGCAACATAACCATTCTCTTGGAGTTTCTTGTAAGTAAGTATTTTACTGCTGATCTGAGCTCTTTTTCTACAGGTGAGTTAAAATACTAATCCATCCAAACTGCAATAAATAGTGCAAGCCAGTGATCAGGCACAAGATGGAAAGATTCTGATAACAGCTATTTAGTGAGGTATTTAAACTAATTCTTAAACACATTCACTGGACACCAATAGTAGCTACACTTACACTTTTTAATGCTTCTAGCGCTGATCTATTTCTATAACTCAGCAACAAATATGGCACTTACCACCACCACAGGCCTGAATGAAGAATAATTTGGGCTTTTCCCGCAACGTTGGGCAGTGTGAACCATCAAAGTAACTAACAATATGCTGAACTGGCACTGATTGGCCCCCATCCACTCCAAAAATTGCACCAGGAAATTGTCTGTGCTGAGCCTGAGGACAGAAACAGATGTATAAAGTTCAACATTATAGTACTGTAGAATGCATCTACACACAGGAAATGTTGTAAATGTAGTCACACACAGTGCATAGTTACTGTGAAAGGTTTAGCTTACAAACAAATACTTGTTGTATACTGACTTCTGTTTGGTAAACTTAACAAGGGAATGAAAATCTTCTGTCTAATTGCTGTACTGTAAATCATCACCCTTGCTCAGAAAGCAGATAAGGAAGTTTGATATGAGAAATGCAGAATACCAGTGTTAGAGTAGAGTTTGAGGATGCAACAGAGGTACATTATTAGAATGAGATGGAAGACAATTTATTCTGTATCCAAACTATGCTGTGCCTGACCTGGTTGGGATGATGTTTCAAAAAGGTGCCTAAAGTTTGACAATATTCCTCCAGTATAAATACTGCTAAGGAAAATTTGTAAAATGTTTTACATGAGCGTGAAGGAAAAGAGATTGTGTTCCGAAATAGTCACTCCTGCACAACAATTGAAGGGATTTGTCACACACTGAGTAGTCTACTTCCCCTGCCTACATCTGTTAGTGTATGTGATTTTCCTGCTTGAAAGCATGCCGCACCATGTAACATTATTGGTTGAAGTGACAATGAAGCTTAAACCAGCTCCTTAACAAATATACATAGGGATGTACCACCATGGTGAACTGACATCAGATTACATTGTATCACATTAAGCTAAAATTTATGACAAAAAGGTCTTCTCCATTCTCTAATCGAATTAAGCAGAAATTTAGTAATAGGCAAAAAGCAGCATGTTGTTCCAAAATAATTACTTTATATCCATATGTTTTTACAGTACAAATTTTGGTCCAAAGGATCATAATAAACTCATTACATCACAGAATGAGGAAAGATTGGTCATTCTTTTCATGTAAACTTATTGATTATCATTTAAGAGCTGAAATTTTTCAAAAGCAGTTTGAAGTTCTCTTTCAGACACTTCATATTGCGCCCCTCAGACCATGACCCTGTCGCTGAACATCAAGCCATGTTTTCCCCCCAAGACTCTCACCGTCGTCATCATCTCCTCAGAGATCTACCTCTTTAGTGGAGTTTTAGTGAGTTGCCTGCCAGAATTTTGTGAAGCTGCGGCGGTGCTTCAAGCAAATGCTTACAGCTAAAAAGCCTCTTTAAATCTTTGCAGCTTTTTCTCCCAATAGAGGGCACAGCTTAATTGGCTATGCCTCGATTATGATCATGTAAAACACAGCAGAAAAGCAGCTATACTTTGCTTCAAATCTTTGTAGACTAAACAGTTTCCCTCAACCCCATTGCTCACACAGACTTCTCACCAATTCCCTATCAAGCTGTGTATTTTCAGCATATCTTCTCTCTGCTTCAATTTTTCAAAATGACTTGTATTAGGGTTAAAGCCATTGAACTGTGCTGGGGACTCCACTTTTTGCAGCAACACTACAGGAACTGGGACCTACACGTTTTTGGGAAACTTAACACTTCGTCATGAGTGCAGAAGCTCAAAGAATGTCCGTAATCTTGGGAAATCCACCTAACAGCAGGACACCATAAGACAGCAGTAACATTTGTACATTTAGCATGGTTGTTTCTATTATGGAAGAGTAATGATTTCAACTAAGGTTCAGCAGGAATATAATCAGAAACAGTAGGACAGAAAACGTAGAAAAAAGTTGTGTGACAAAAGAGAAAAAAAACATCAAAACAGCAGACGGAAAAAAAACAAGAAAATTGCACCCTTAATGTTAAATATTACTGACCCACCAGGTTAAATTATGTGTTGCATTTATTGGTTAAGTTACTTGACTCACCTGACTGCCGTGTGAAAGAATAACAACAACACAGCAGTCAAAAGCTGTATGGTCCCTGAGAGCTAGACTTCGCAACTCTTTTACCATCACCTGTCGGGGGGAAACATACAGAGTGAGGAAACACCAACAATCCATGACATAACATCTATTAAAACTAAGACTTTAATAAATCAAGTCACCACATGAAACCACAGCTGAAATAACTCCACAGAGGCTGGTACCCTGTTAACAAGTCATCCTTTATTCACACATGCATAGTGCTTGATACTAGTCCACCTCCCTCGGAACCAACTCTAAAGAGTGAACAGGAAGTCTGATGCTCTTATTCTTATCTGTCAGCCAGGGGTCCCTGATTGGGGCTGTTAATTTGGTCCAATCAGGGAACTCATATTCTGTGCCATTTCTGGTTGTGCAGCAGCACGAGAGGGAGCTTGGAGCAGGAGCATGTCGGGAAGCCGGTGAGTCACTGTTTTTGAATCTTTAAAAAGCTTACCTCAAGTGTCGGCGCCTTCCATTTCTGGTTGAGCAGCAGCGCGAGCGGGAGCTTGGAGGAGGAGCCTGTCGGGAAGCCGGTGAGTCACTGTTTTTGAATCTTTAAAAAGCTTACCTCGTGAATAGGCGGAGGTGCGCTGAGCAGGAGCCGACACGGGATTGGTGAGTAAGTGAGGTAATATATTTGTGTGGTTGCATTACCCAAAACACTACCCGGGTAGTATCTCCCACCAATCCTCCTCCTCTTCCTCTAACCAAAAAAAAAGGTTCTGTGTGCCTGATTGGTAAGGTAACAAGTTTATTTTTTATTCTTTATTTTTTAAGTCTTGGGAATTTTGAATAATAGGAACGGAGGTCAGGGCAGTTGAATGTTCCTCCTGCATAATGTGGGAGGTAAGGGTCACCACTAGTGTCCCTGCTGACTACATCTGCGGGAAGTGCTCCCAACTCCAGCTCCTTGAAAACTGCGTTAGGGAACTGGAGCTGGATGAACTTCGGATCATTCGGGAGGCAGAGGGGGTTATTGAGAGGAGTTACAGGGAGGTAGTCACTCCAAGTACAGGAAAAAGGCAGATGGGTTACGGTCAGGGGACGGAAAGGGAACCGGCAGGCAGTGCAGGGATCCCCTGTGGCCATTCCCCTCAACAATAAGTAAACCGTTTTGGATACTGTTGGGGGGGACTGACTTACCAGGGGAAAGCAGTGGGGCACAGGTCTCTGGCACAGAGTCTGTCCCTGCTGCTCAGAAGGGAAGGGGGAAGAGGAGCAGAGCATTAGTCATTGGGGACTCCATTGTTAGGGGGACAGATAGGAGGTTCTGTGGGGGTGAGAGACTCAGGATTGGTGTGTTGCCTCCCAGGTGCCACGGTGCGTGATGTCTCTGATCGTGTTTTTGGGATCCTTAAGGGGGAGGGGGAGCAGCCCCAAGTCGTGGTCCACATTGGCACCAACGACATAGGTAGGAAGAGAGATGGGGATTTAAGGCAGAAATTCAGGGAGCTAGGATGCAAGCGGAGAGCTAGGACGAACAGAGTTGTTGTCTCTGGTTTGTTGCCCGTGCCATGTGCTAATGAGGCAAGGAATAGGGAGAGAGAGGAGTTGAACACGTGGCTACAGGGATGGTGCAGGAGGGAGGGTTTTGGATTCTTGGATAATTGGGGATCTTTCTGGGGTAGGTGGGATCTCTACAAGCAAGATGGTCTTCACCTGAACCAGAGGGGTACCGATATGCTGGGGGGGAAATTTGCTAAGGCTATTCGGGTGGGTTTAAACTAATTCAGCTATAGAACAACTATAGAAAAGGTTGAGAGTAGGGTGGTCCGAAATAAAGTTTCAGGGAAGCACGATGGGACCGGCAAGCAAGAAGTTGGTTTGAAGTGTGTCTACTTCAATGCCAGGAGCGTCCAGAATAAAGTGGGTGAACTTGCAGCATGGGTTAGTACCTGGGACTTCTATGTTGTGGCCATTTCAGAGACATGGATAGAGCAGGGACAGGAATGGTTGTTGCAGGTTCCAGGATTTAGATGTTTCAGTAAGAACAGAGAAGATGGTACAAGGGGCGGAGGTGTGGCATGTTGGTCAAGGACAGTATTACAGTTGCAGAAAGGATGTTTGGGGACTCGTCAACTGAGGTAGTATGGGCTGAGGTTAGAAACAGGAAAGGAGAGATCACCCTGTTGGGAGTTTTCTATAGGCCTCTGAATAGTTCCAGATATGTAGAGGAAAGGATAGCAAAGATGATTCTTGACAGGAGTGAGAGAGACAGGGTAGTTGTCATGGGGGACTTCAACTTTCCAAATATTGACTGGGAACACTATAGTTCAAGTACTATAGATGGGTCAGTTTTTGTCCAGTGTGTGCAGGAGGGCTTCCTGACACAGTATGTAGATAGGCCAACAAGGGGCGAAGCCACATTAGATTTGGTACTGGGTGATGAGCCTGGCGAGGTGTTAGATTTGGAAGTAGGTGAGCACTTTGGTGATAGCGATCACAAATCTGTTATGTTTACTTTAGTGATGGAAAGGGATAGGTGTATACCACTGGGTAAGAGTTATAGCTGGAAGAAAGGCAATTACGATGAGATTAGGCAAGATTTGGGGAGCATAGGATGGGGAAGGAAACTGCAGGGGATGGGCACATTAGAAATGTGGAGCTTATTCAAGGAAAAGCTCCTGTGTGTCCTAGATAAGTATGTACCTGTCAGGCAGGGTGGAAGCTATAGAGCACGGGACTGTGGTTTACGAAGGAGGTGGAATCTCTGGTCAAGAGGAAGAAGGCAGCTTATGTTAGGATGAGATGTGAAGGCTCAGTTAGGGCACTTGAGGGCTACGAGGTAGCCAGGAAAGACCTAAAGAGAGAGCTCAGAAGAGCCAGGAGGAGACATGAGAAGTTGTTGGCGGATAGGATCAGGGTAAACCCTAAGGCTTTCTATAGGTATTTAAGGAATAAAAAAATGACGAAAGTAAGATTAGGCCCAATCAAGGATAGTAGTGGTAAGTTGTGTGTGGAGTCAGATGAGATAGGGGAAGCGCTAATTGAATATTTTTCAACAGCATTCACTCTAGAAAACGACAATGTTGTCGAGGAGAATACTGAGATACAGGCTACTAGACTAGGTGGGATTGAGGTTCACAAGGAAGAGGTATTAGAAATCCTTCAGAGGGTGAAGATAGATAAGTCCCCTGGGCCGGATAGGATTTATCCTCGGATCCTCTGGGAAGCCAGGGAGGAGATTGCCGAGCCTTTGGCATTGATCTTTAACTCATCATTATCTACAGGAATAGTGCCAGATGACTGGAGGATGGCTAATGTGGTTCCCCTGTTCAAGAAGGGGAGTAGAGACAACCCTGGTAATTATAGACCAGTGAGCCTTACCTCAGTTGTTGGTAAAGTGTTGGAAAAGGTTATAAGGGATAGGATTTATAATCATCTAGAAAAGAATAAATTGATTAGGGATAGTCAGCCCGGTTTTGTGAAGGGAAGGTTGTGCCTCACAAACCTTATTGAGTTGTTTGAGAAGGTGACCAAACAGGTAGATGAGAGTAAACCGGTTGATGTGGTGTATATGGATTTCAGCAAGGCGTTCGATAAGGTTCCCCACAGTAGGCTATTGTACAAAATGCGGAGGAATGGAATTGTGGGAGATATAGCAGTTTGGATCGGAAATTGGCTTGCTGAAAGAAGACAGAGGGTGGTAGTTAATGGGAAATGTTCATCCTGGAGACCAGTTACTAGTGGTGTACCGCAAGGGTCGGTGTTGGGTCCACTGCTGTTTGTCATTTTTCTACATGACCTGGATGAGGGCGTAGAAGGATGGGTTAGTAAATTTGCAGACAATACTAATGTCAGTGAAGTTGTGGATACTGACGAAGGATGCTGTAGGTTGTAGAGAGACATAGATAAGCTGCAAAGCTGGGCTGAGAGGTGGCAAATGGAGTTTAATGCAGACAAGTGTGAGGTGATGCACTTTGGCAGGAGTTACCGGAAGGCAAAGTACTGGGCTAATGGTAAGATTCTTAGCAGTGTAGATGAGCAGAGAGATCTCGGTGTCCATGTACACAGATCCTTGAAAGTTGCCACCCAGGTTGACAGGGCTGGTAAGAAGGCGTACAGTGTTTTAGCTTTTATTAATAGAGGGATCGAGTTCCGGAACCAAGAGGTTATGGTGAAGCTGTACAAAACTCTAGTGCGGCCGCACTTGGAGTATTGTGTACAGTTCTGGTCACCGCATTATAAGAAGGATGTGGAAGCTTTGGAAAGGGTGCAGAGGAGATTTACTCGGATGTTGCCTGGTATGGAGGGAAGGTATTACGAGGAAAGGCTGAGGGACTTGTGGCTGTTTTCATTAGAGAGAAGAAGGTTGAGAGGTGACTTAATTGAAACATACAAAATAATCAGAGGGTTAGATAGGGTGGATAGGGAGAGCCTTTTTCCTAGGATGGTGACGGCGAGTACGAGGGGGCATAGCTTTAAATTGAGGGGTGAAAGATATAGGACAGATGTCAGAGGTAGTTTCTTTACTCAGAGAGTAGTAAGGGAATGGAACGCTTTGCCTGCAACGGTAGTAGATTCGCCAACTTTAGGTACATTTAAATCGTCATTGGACAAGCATATGGACGTACATGGAATAGTGTAGGTTAGATGGGCTTGAGATCGGTATGACAGGTCGGCACAACATCGAGGGCTGAAGGGCCCGTACTGTGCTGTAATGTTCTATGTTCTATGTGCTATCCAACTGGCTGACCTCATTCCAATGACTACAACAGTGTGTTGTTCAATTTTACCTCAGCAAGTAAAATGTGGCTGGGAGTCAAAGAAAAAGAAAACATAGTCAGGAGATCTCTCTAAGCATTTGTATCTCATACAGCTTCTAGTATGGATCAAGTCATTAAATATTCTGCTACATTCAACTCCAACTACTAGTTGGGCAGACTAGGATTGGGGCCAACATTTCTGGAATGAGGAAACACTTCAAAGATCAGCATTAGTATAGAACTTTTGTACAAATGATAATTGATGCCAGTTAATTAACGTTATTAATCTTAAATCTGAGCCCGATAATTTTTTTATTAACTGAAGAATTGGGCAAAGGCAAGCATATGGTTGGAAATCAGCCATGATTTTATTGAATTGGTAGAACAGATTTGAGTTGCTAAATTATCTACTTCTGTTCTTGAGTTCCTATTATGCAGGAGATTCTTGCAAAGGTGTACCTTGCAAAATCCTAGAAGATGAATGCTAAATTATAAGAGTAGACATTTTGGATAATACCTAAATTGTTGTGGTTGAAGTTAATTTCAATGAAAATGAAGCAAAGACATTATGCAAAGCTTTTGGTGAATTTGGATAGCTCTCTGTGACACAGTGTGATTAAAGTGGAGAAAATCATACTTTGAGAAAATTCAACAGTTCCTTATTTCTGGCTCTTTGGAAAACTCTTAGTTGTTTCTTAAGCCACAGGATCCACGCAGTAGGTACCCTTGCTAAGTGAGATAAAGTCTGTGCTGCATTCCACATTGTACACAGCCTATGATAACTTATAAAACGTTACTAATAGTGCACTTGGAAATACTTACATGCTTGGTCAGATTTCTTTTAACAATAACCTCAAACTGTAACTTCTCAAAGAGATTTTCTACATTTTCACAATCGATGTCAGAACCTGAACGACAAGCCAAACCACTGCTTGGAAAGAAATCCACATTGTTGATGATCAAACATAAGCCACAGGGTTCAGCGTCCATTTTATAAATCTAGACACAGGTAAAGGAGACATGAAAATCAACAGAAACTGAACACAATCTGAAAATGGAATATAATTTTTGCTCCATACGGTCTTTCTGAATAATTTGGTGTCATTTTCTTCTCCCTAAAACTATAAATTATGATAATTAAAGAGCACAAATCAAGAAAAAACAGATGAGGTAATGGGGGTTCAGCAGGATACTAATCTATTAGAATCCTCACAGTGTGGGAGCAGGCCATTCAGCCCATTGAATTCATGCCAACCCTCTGGAGACCCATCCTGTTATCCTGCATTTTCCCATGGCTAACCCAGCTAGCAAGCACATTCCTGGACACTATGGGAAATTCAGCATGGCCAATCCAACTAACCTGCACATCTGTGGACTGTGGGAGGAAAGCAGAGGACCACACAGACAAGGGGAAAACGTGCAAACTCCAGACAGACAATTGCCCGAGGCTGAAATCGAATATGGATCCCTAGCCCTGTGAGGCAGCAGTGCTAACCACTGAGTCACTGTGCCGCCCGATGGTGATGACAAATACATTTCTACTTATGCAGAGCATTTGAGGCCTCCAAACTAGGGACCACAGTTATAAGACAGGCACTAAAATAAATTTCTTTTTTCAGAAAGAATGACTGATGAGAAGGTTGGACATAAGCATGGCTAAGATAAATACTTAGTCTGTGCAGCGAGAAGGAGTAAAAGGATGCGTTGATAGGTTTAGATAAACTGAACTGAATGGTCAGAAGCTCATCTTAAATGTAAACTTAGAACACTGTACTCTGATTTAAACTACCCGTGTATGTAAATGATGCAGCAAAGTGGTATTTGGTGGTTAAAAATCAGTTAGTTCATTTGAACACTTTTGAATTCAGAATGTACCAGCATGCAAAAAAGTGCTGAATTTTATTATTTTAAACATGCTTTCGCCCTGAGGTAAAGGCAAGCTGAGGGATATCAGTGAGAGGAGATGGAACACTCTGTTAGTCAAGATCTATCAGGTCAGGTGCAACAGATACGGGGCAATGCTTCTCTACTCTGATGATGTATCTGAACTGTGGGGAACAAACAATCAGCACTTACTGTATCTTTGGGAATTTTTCAACTTCCATCACACTATATCTATTTAACTATTCTTAAGAAGCAGCTCCAAATAGTAAAACCTTGTGCTGTAAATACATGTACATTATGACATGGACTGAGGTGAACCAATTTGTTTCACGAACGGTTCTTATAAACTGCAGCCAGACTGTGTTTTTTCCATCAAGTTAAAATCACTAAAAGCTCATGTCCCTGAATAAAACAATGTGATTATCAACCAGTCCTCATTTTATATCTATCTTCTTGCCACGTTTGTTTTCACCTTGGTAAACGATACAAGACTATTATAAAATGTGGGAGCAAAATTAGTCTCCATCCTCCAATATGATCCTGGCTGATCGGATTATCCTCAACTCCGCTTTCCTGCCATTTCCCTAACATAAGAAATAAAAACCCGAGTCGAACACATGGCCCATAAAACCTGGCCTGCACTTCAATGCAATCACAACTGATCTTCTGCTTCAACTCCACTTTCCTGCCCACGCACCATATCCCTCAAACCTCCAGAAACCAACAATTTATCTCAGCCTTAAAGATATTATTGATGGCCCTTCTACCACTCTGTAGCATAGTGAATTGCAAATATTCTGAACACTTTGAGTTACAAAACTTCTCACCTTAGCCCTAAATTATCAATCCCTTATTCTGAGACTATACAGTGTTCTAGATTCCCCAACCAAAGAAAACACGGTGTTTATCTTGTAAAGCTTGTTCAGAATTGTGCACATTTCAATCAGATTGCCTCTCATTCTTCTAAACTCCATTTAATCACCCTTTTATCACAGGATAAACTTCATGCTGGTGCAGCAGGTAGTGAAGAAGGCACATGGCACATTGGCCTTCATAGCAAAAATGTTCAAGTAGAAGAGCAGTGATGTCTTCCTTCAATTGTATAGGTCTTTGGTGAGACTACACTTGGCATAATGTGTGCAGTTTTGATCTCCTTGCATGAGAAAGGATGTACATGGAGGGAGTGCAACAAAGGTTTACCACACTGATTCCTGAGATGGCAGGACTGGTGCAGGAAGACAAACTGCATTCAGGACTATATTCACTAGAGTTTAGAAAAATCAGATGGGGAAAGAGTCTCATAGAAACTTATTAAATTCTAAGAGGACTAGACTGGATAAATGCAGGAAAGATGCTTCCAATAACTGGGGAGTTCAGAAACTGGGGTCACAGTCTAAGTTTCTGGGATAGGCCATGTAGGAGTGAGATGAGAATTTCTTCATCCAGGGAACGGACAGCCGATGGAATTCTCTACCACAGAAAGAGAATTACGCTAAAACATTGAAATGTTTTCCAGAAGGAATTAGGTACAGTTCTCAGGACTAAGGCGATTAAAGAGTATTCAGAGAAGGCAGGAACAGGGTACAAAATTGAACGATCAGCCATCATCATATTGAATTTGGGATAACAAAGTGTGGAGCTGGATGAACACAGCAGGCCAAGCAGCATCTTAGGAGCACAAAAGCTTTTTCTGATGAAGGGTCTAGGCCTGAAACGCCAGCTTTTGTGCTCCTAAGATGCTGCTTGGCCTGCTGTGTTCATCCAGCTCCACACTTTGTTATCTTAGAGTCTCCAGCATCTGCAGTTCCCATTATCTCTGATATTGAATGTGGAGCAGGTTTCAAAAGCCAAATGGCCTACTTATGTTCCTGTTTTGTTTGTCAACCCAGGGACCAATCCAGTGAACCCTTGCTGCATTGCCTCCAATGCAAGAACATCAATGCAAATATGGAAATCAAGACTGTGCACTGTCTGCTTTTCCCAAAGTTGTGATCTCACCAAAGCCCTAGACAATTGTAGCAAGGCTTCCTTCTTATTGTTCTCTAAACTCCTTAAAGTAAAGGCCAACACGCTATTTGCCTTTCTATAATTTGTTGCTGCATCTGCATGCTAACAATCTGTGTTTTTTAATGCAAAGACACCCAAATCATACAGCCATCCAAATGGAAACAAACCCTTCAGCCCAACCAGACTATGCCAACCATAAACCCAAATGAAACTAGTCCTCCCTGCCTGCAATTAGCCCATATCCCTCCAAACATTTCTTAATCATGTGCTTATCTAAACGTCTTTTAAATGTTGTAACAACACCCGCATCCGTCACTTCCTCTGGAATTTCATTCCACACGCAAACTATGCTGTGTACAAAAACTGTCCCCATGACTATTTTAAAACCTTTCTCCTTTCACCTTAAGAATATGCCCCCTTGTCTTGAAATCCCACCCTAGGTAAAAGAAACCTACTAGTCACCTTATCAATATCACTCATGGTTTTATAAATCCCTGTAAGGCCACCCCTCAACCTCCTATGCTCTGGTGAAAATAATCCCAGTCTATCCAGGCTCTCCTTATAACTCAGACCCTTCTTCTGAATGCAATCATTTAGAAGTTAGTACCTGAATATAAGTAAACACAGAATCATTGCATTCAACTTTAATTTAGGACTGAATTATTCCCTTTACAATACAACTTCCTATACAAGATACAACAAATAAACAGTCTGAACAGACATTGATACATTACACTCACCATGTCATCTTGTAGTCTTTTTATAGTTGGCTTACCAAGAACTGTATCAGTGTCTGAACCTGAAACACAAGAACACAAAATCATGACGAGCTCATATAAAAATTCTTTGAGATATTTGCAGCTACGTGTCCAAATTCCCAACTGTCCACTCTTTGGTTTCTCATTCAACTCATTACTTCTCCAGCTGTCATCCAAACTGACACTCTTTTTTCCTCCATATTTCGACATCCTTATCCCTAGTAAAGTCTTATTCCTCCCTGTCTTGATGAGTTCCCTGGTTTAACCCATTTGTTCTCTCAGATCCTAGAAATGCAGACTTAAACAAATATGATGCTCAAGTGGTTTAGGCACCGTCACCAGATCTTACTGCATTACTCAGTTAGATGTCATGCTCCTTGTCAAGTCAGACAATCCGTTCAGATACTTTCCTTACCTTTGCCCATCAAGTCAAACCTCTCCTCTCTGCCTTCTCCCCAATCTTTATCCTGCTTCATTATTCACTTTGTGTGTCTCATTTCCCCAAATGCTCTATCCAAGCTTAACTTGTCCATGAAACTACATTTGCCTCACAAAACCAACACAAAGAAAAACAACTCCTGATAATCAGGTTGTCACAAACTACCACCCAGGCTCCAAGTGCCATTTCCTTGAATACACCGCTTCTGATATTTGTGCCTATCTTTTCAGCAAATTCACATTTTGCCTTCACATTTCTACCCTGAACCAGAGTCCAGGTCAGACTCACAAAACATATCCTCTGTGACTGTGACCATGATGTAGTTTCTTCTCAGCCACTGCATCCCTCACATGGTTTTCACATAAGACCATAAGACATAGGAGTGGAAGTAAGGTCATTTGGCCCATCAAGTCCACTCTGCCATTTAAATCATGGCTAATGGGCATTTCAACTCTACTTCCCTGCACTCTCCCCATAGCCCTTGATTCCTTGTGAGATCAAGAATGATGATCTCCCTCTTTTATGCGACTGAATGGAATTGCCCTCATCTGGGTTAATCTTATCTGTACAATGGAGCTACAGCAATAGTGATTTTTTTTCCATTTGTCCCATTACCGTGGTTTCTGAATTGATCGTTGACTCAGTCCCCCTCTGATCTACATCTAAATATCATTCCTGAGAGACATGGTGTCAGCATCTACATGTCCAGCTCTACCTTTTGACCACCTCCTTTGACTCTCCCAATGCCTCTGCATTGTCAGACCACTTTATTGATGTCTAGTCCCAGCTAAATTGTGTTTTCCTCATTAAATTTTGGGAAACTATTTGTTCCCTTGTGCTCACTACTCACATTAGCTCCTGGTCTATCAATTTCCCCGATTTAAAATTCTTATCCTTATTTTCACAGCCATGTTCCTTCTTATCTCTGCAATATATTCTCAGCCCCCAGTGAACTAACTTACAGCAAAAACAATATTCACATTTAATCAACTTTCCCTCATGGGGAATTGAGAACAAAAACCATCTAATTCCAGAATTCCTATCTTCCATTCCCAATGCTTCTTTAATATATTCCAGCTTCACTGTCCTTGTGTCTTGCTAAAATTCTGAACCACTTGCTAACAGAGGACCTCAGTTATGCTGTACCATGTTTTGCACCATTTAACCCTCTTACCCATTAGTCTCCTTTTAACTCTTTTGATAAGTCCTCAGTGGATGGAGAGGAAGGGGAAAGCAACTGTTTGACACCTACCTAAACACTGTGGCTGGAAATTTATAGTCACAAGTTCATAGGTACAAAATGGTCCTCAATAATTAGAACTGGGTTCAAGTAAACCCAGAGATAATGCAAACTGCAGATGCTGGAGAATCCAAGATAACAAAGTATGGGGCTGGATGAACACAGCAGGCCAAGCAGCATCTTAGGAGCACAAAAGCTGACGTTTCGGGCCGAAGGGTCTAGGCCTGAAAAGTCAGCTTTTGTGCTCCTAAGATGCTGCTTGCCCTGCTGTGTTCATCCAGCCCCACACTTTATTCAAGTAAATCCACATTGCCAAGCCATCAGTTTCTAACATACAATCAGATTCCTTACTTACATTGAATAGGGTGAGAAACCTGAGTGTCCTGCTGCACGGGATTATATTTTATCGTAGGTTCAACTGGTCTAACAAAGGTGGAGGAGCTATTTTGGATAGACAGCCCCTCTTGCAGTAAACCGGCGAGCTCATATTGCTTGCTTTCTTTCAGACTTTCGAAAAAAGCATGAAATGCTCCCGACCCACGAGTCTGCAGATCAGTTATCAACTGACGGGCTTGGTCCCTGCGCGTGCCTGCATTCTGCAGACAAAGAAAATTCAGTCAAATGCATGTTCATAATCATCATTTAAATACATTAACTTCAAACCTAATCAGTATTCATCAACAGTCACCATGTTCGCTAGCATTTCATTTATTCAAATGGCAAATTTTCCAAAACAATACTAAAAACCAAAGACAAAAATTGAAATCGCTGAAAAAGCTCAGCAGGAATCGGAGTTAAAATGTTTCAAGTCAAGTGACCCTAAAAACCAAAAGACAAATTTCAGCCAAAAATAGGATAGGGAAACCTTCAGCACGTATACAGCAATATTATTGCAAACAATCAATCAATGTAAACATTCAAATATTGTTGTTCCTATCCGAAACTCTGCTGACTAGGACTTAAACATGATGCTTTGAAATTCCCTCAATCTCCCTTTTCAGACATCTCCTGTCTCAATGCTGTCCCCACCCTCGAACATTCATTTTTAGCTGTGGACAACTGATTCACTCGTTTCCCAAGTATAACTGTGATATCTTATTGTTGTTATGTTATTATTTACCGACAACACAAAGTAGAGGTTATAAACTAGACCTTTGGAGAAGTTGCTTTGGCTCAGTCCAACAACGTTTGTTATATTTCCCCAATAAAACAGGTGAACACTTAGGTTCTTGAGAAGTATAAATATCAGTTACGTATGAAGTAATTAAATGTAGACAAGAGATCATGAAAGAAATAGGCAAGCAGACAAAAAGTAGCAAAACACTTTATTCAAAGTGACCTAATTTTCTTAAATGTTTGCTGCACATTACCATTTGCCGTGCTTAATATGTGATTAACCTCAGATACAATCATGCTGAACATTTAATAGGAAGTAGTACAGAAATCAGAAGATCCAAATAAGAACGTCACCAACTGTTTGAACTGCGCAGCTGCATATGAAAACATAAACAGATCTTTTTGTAACCCGTGCTACGGAAGTTTACACAACTGACTGGGATTTGTTACATCTTTTGCATATTATCTACAAATTTAATTAAACTGCAAATGTATAGAATACATAATATGTGCCTCCTGCTGACATTCCACAGATACCTCAACTTGAATCCAAGGACCCCAGACATAGACAAGGACATTCGACTATGTGCAGCCTCACTGTCGGCTTCAAGTTCTCCCCGAACCAGTAACCACCCTGCCTTTCCATCGAAACGTGCAGCATTTGACCGGGAGAAGGCGGCTTTTCTTAAAAAGGAAAAGCGGGAGAGAGGGGGGGAAAAAAAACCTATCTGCCTGGATGTTTTGTTCGGACTGTGCCTGAGCTGGACACCCCCCCCCCCCCCCCCCCCCTTCACACCTTCACTTCCTCTATCATGTCATCGGTGAAAATGCCTTTCTCCGTCAGAAAGTCGTAGAGGAGCTCGGGCTGCAGTTTCTTCACCAGCTGGACGCGGTTCCTCTGCAGCAGGTTTCGGTGAGGCTGGTTCATCTTTTTTCCCCCCCACCGGCGTGAGGAGGAGCCGAGCTGGAAACTATCAGACCCTGACCTTCAGCAAATGGCAGCCAGGCAGTTTCTGGGTGTGGTGGAGGCAGTCTCCCAGATGGTCCAGGCTATTCGACAGAGGAAAAACGGGGATGACATGAGTGATAAATGATATTGACCTACTTTTAAAAAAAACTTGTAAAGTACTTGCCATTTAGAAAATATCACTGAATATAGACGCCTGATAGAGTTCATTATTTACCATTTGAAAATTAACTCTTAATATAACTATTTGACAAGAGGTCATTCCTTTATTTTTGACTATTTAACTCTTTAGTCTGCAGTGCCTGGTACTGTATGGTTTAAGAATGTCTGCTATTTTGAGGGTCATTTCCCCAGCTGTATGCCCAAAACCAGCAAAATCCAGTATTCCTGACCTGTGGGTACAACCAGCCTAATTTTAGGAAATCCATCTCACCCCACATAGTTTTCATTGAATCAGTGAATTATTATGCTGCAGGAACAGGCTAATTAGCTTATCATGTCCGTATCAGTTCTGTGATCTAGGGCCAATAATCTCCTGGACCTCCCTAACTCCCCACCTACATTCACCTTCACTGGATCTAACCCCACCTCTTTGACCAGTCTGTCTCCTCTCACCCTATCTTCGCCTTTATCCATCTTCTATCTGCTTTTCCCGTCTCCCTATTTATTTCAGAATCCCCTTACCCTCCCCCATTTCTGAAGAAGGGTCTTGATCTAAAATGTCAAACTTTCTGCTCCTCTGATGCTGCTTGGCCTGCTGTGTTCATCCAGCTTCACACTGTGGTATCGCGAATAATCTCCTGCCTTTTCCCCATATCCCTGCACACCATTTCTATCCAAGTAATTATGCTCTGCCCTCTTGAATGTCTCAATTGAACCTGATGTTTGTAAATTATTGGATTCCAAATACAACATTGCTCCTATCTGTTTGCTGTGTTAATTGTGATGTACTTCGCTCTGCATTAAGAACTACCTTTTGATATCAATCCTAAAAAAAAGACTTGCATAGCTCATAGCCAATTTTGTACTTTTGACATGCAGTCACTGTTATAATATAGAAAATGTAGCAGTGTGTTTTTAACCTAGCAAGCTCCCAGAAACAGCAGTGTTTTTTTGTGTGTGATGTAGATTGAGGGATAATTTGATGAAGACATCACCCACACATCTTTGAAATAGTGCTATGGGCTATTTTGTGCCCACCTGAGAACACATATGGTGCTTTTCTTTAACAATTTATTTGAAAAACAATTCCAATACTTCCCATTGTTGGGCCTGGTTGTCTCTTACATTATGCCAGGGTTTATCTCCAGCAGGCACATTGCAAGAGTTGATCGAGTTCCACCTGATACCTCCTAATAAAAGTCCTAAACTTACCTTATATTAGTTGGAATCTGTGCCTCCTTATCCTCTAACTATGGTTTAAAGTTATGTTATGTATTAATCTTTCCAATACCATTTACTATCTTATACATAAGACCATAGACCATGAGACATAGCAGTGGAAGTAAGGCCATTCGGCCCACCAAGTCCACTCCGCCATTTAAATCATGGCTGCTGGGCATTTCAACTCCACTTTCTTGCACTCTCCCCGTAGCCCTTGATTCCTTCTGAGATCAAGAATTTGTCGATCTCTGCCTTGAAGGCATCCAACATCCTGGCCTCCACTGCACTCTGTGGCAATGAATTCCGGAAGCCCACCACTCTCTGGCTGAAGAAATGTTGTCTCATTTCAGTTTTAAATTTACCCCGTCTAATTTTAAGGCTGTGCCCATGGTGATTATAAAGTCTTTGTGCAACTTTATAGATTTGGATGTATGGTATGAGAGGACAACAGCATTCGGAAATGTAATTTTGACTTAATTTTTGTTGTATGTATGTTGGAAATGATTATAACATTGAAAATGGGCAATAATTCCAATCTCTGCAGTAACTTACTGGTCTGGATTCATTTTATTTATGCTTTTGTCAGACTCATTTTTTTAATTGTGGAGCTGTCTGATGTTAATTTACTGATCCTTTTACCAATTTGTACAAGAGGTTCTGAATCTAAATCATTAATACAACTTAGAAAACATGCTGATTCCAACATAGGGTTCCAGGGCACATTACCAGTACTTATCTCACACCCTAGATATTATGCCACAAACATTATGCTCTTGGCTAATTTTTTTCTCTGTCCACAAGTTTTCTCTGATTTGCCTGAGTTTAGAGCTTAATTAATACTCATTCATGTGGATTTCTATTAAATGTGTTTAGAAACGTGAAGTTCACCCAAAAAAGTATGTCATAATTTCAGAAAAATAAATTAATCAGGCAGGGTTCTTCATGTGAGTCTACTAAAACTAATTAGAGTTTTTCTACAAAGAAACCTCAATTTTATTCCTAATAATTAATTAATTTTCATGGAATAATAGAATAACATGCTTATTACCAGCACTACTACTTTATTCTGTCTTCTTGTGCATCTCATTTCCTTCAATTACTGATCATGCTCTAAAATATTCTTTCTGAACTCCCATCACTCATTTAGGAGCCTCTTTAAATTTGTGAACAAGCTTTTTGGTCGCTCCCAATATCTCTTTCTTTGCTTGACTGTGCACCCCATCTATTCAGCTATACACAAAAAAAAACTTGCTGTAGGGTTTTCTTTTGTAATTCTCCTTTCTAGGTTTGTGCAATAGATGTGTTTTTGTACCACTTCAAACATAAATCAACTATATAAACTTTGTACAAATTTGTTGGTGAAATTTTTTGGCTTAATATGTGTATGATTTTGAACCTGACCAACAATTACTAAATATATTTTAAAAGCCAAATTCTTAATATATTTGTATTGCAGTACACCTTATTATGCAGACACTTTATCTGTATAGAAAAGATGGTGAATTAAATCATAGCACGTCCTCTCCTGCTGCATATTTGGCCTTAAACCGAACGCGGACCCCACGATCATGGTATGGTCCTCGGGGGACCTCTTTCAGTGTTGCAGGAGGGTTACTGACAAGTTGGCTGGTGCTGATTGGTTAATTCGGAAAATTGGCGGTCGCTGATATTTACTTTTGAAGGATTCTTACATTTTAAAAAAATACTCGGACTACAAATCGAAAAATAAATCAGAAATTCAATAATAATGGTAATAATAAAGAAGGGGAAAGTGTGAGGGGAGGAGAGTGACTGGACTGTGGGTGCGGGGGGGTGTAGTTTCCGGTTCCGTTCTCTGTGCAGCCACGGTCATGGCGGTCGGTCAGAGGCAGAACCGACTGGGGATGCAGCAGGTTTTGGGGGCTTCGGTTCTCCTGCTTGTCTCGCTTGTTTGTGTGGCAGAGGGGACCGGGCGAACGCTCGTGCTTCTGGAGAACATCAACATGAGGGAGACGCACTCAATGTTCTTCAAGAGCCTGGCAGGTGGGAGCTGTCTGCAGATGAGAGAGTGACTTGTTCTCGGTGTTTGGCTGCACAAAGTGAAGGTGGCGTGTAAGATCTTGAAGATACTGTGGGTGGAAAAGAACAAGAGGGATAAATCGCGTTTAGAAATTCATCAGTAGGAAACGACTTTATTCCATATCGTTTATAAGGCTAGAGGACGTAAGAGGAGAAGTAGCCCATTGAAGCTGTCTGGCATTGAATGAGATCATGGCTGATTTTATAAACCTCAACTCCACTTCTATAACGTTAGACCGTAATATCATAAATAGTGCGACGTTCGTCCCTTCAAGCCTGCATGTACTATCTTTCTTAGGCTGCACTTCCTCTTTTTTTTAAATAATAAAACTGCTTCATCCTCACACCCGTGGTTAATGTGTAAACATCTGTATTTCTCAGCCTTAGATATGCTCAACGATCAAGCCTTAACAGCCCTCACAGATTCACTAACCTAAGGGTGAAGATATTCTCTTCATCCCTGTTTTAGATTAGATTCCCTACAGTGTGGAAACAGGCCCTTTGGCCCAACAAGTCCACACCACCACTTGAAGTATCCCACCCGGAGCCATTCACCTATAACCCACACATCCCTGAACACTATGGGCAATTTAGCATGGCCAATCCACCTAGCCTGCCCATCTTTGGACTGTGGGAGGAAACCGGAGCACTCGGAGGAAACCTATGCAGACATGGGGAGAATGTGCAAACTCCACACAGACAGTCACCCAAGGCTGGAATCAAGCCCGCTCCCTGGCGCTGTGAGGCTGCAGTGCTAACCACTGAGCCACCGTGCTGCCCTTAACTGGGCTGTTCCATGCTTTGAGATTATGCCGTCAGTTCCTAGACTGTCTCTTATTCTTCTAAATGACAATCTGTACATGCCCATTCTTCCAGGAAAATCCCTTCACATCTGAAATAACCTAGTGAATCTTCACTGACTTTTCAATACCAATATAACTTTCCTTGGTGTTCAACACTATTCACTGTATTCCAAGTGTAGTTTGGCTAGTGCCTTGTATAGTTTTAGTTTATTTTTATGCTCCATTTCACTTGAAATGAAGGCCAACATTTCACTATTATCTGCTGAACTTGAATACTATCTTTTTGTGATTCATGCTAGAACTGCTAAATTCTTCTTTACCATAGCTTTCTACAGACTCTCCATTTAAATAATTTCTACTACTGATGAAGTTCATGACCTCACATTTTTCCCAAGCTGTACTTCACTGAGATGTTTAATTCACTTTCTTAACCTACCTATGTCATTCATAAGACACTTTATGTTATTGTCATTACTTGCTCTCCCACTCATTTTTATACCATCTGCAAAACTGGTGATAGTGTGTTAATTTGCACTGTCAATATATATTGTAAATAATTGCAGCTGGATCATCACAGTTAAATACTTTGCTCCTGTGCCCTAAACTTTGCAGTCGTGTAATAATATCCTGAGAAAGATTAAAAAGGAATGATAAAAAGACCTAGAGACACCGAAAGAGAAACAGCTGTGCAAAATTCCTCTCTGACAACTCCACTTCTCTCCCATCACCTCTCTCTTCCCCTTCCCTATAAAGGAAGTTGAGACCAAATGGACAAATGTTTGCCTTTTGTGATATTTTTCTATATAGTGCAACTTATGTTCTTGTCAGATATTAGTTTTATTTCTTCCTGAATGCACGCAAGAGAGTCACCAGCACTACATCAGCTGGCAACATGGGTGATTATGGGTTACCACTGGTTACCTTCAGCACCAGAGGTCTTTGAGTCCAGGCAGCAAGAATTGGATGGATAGCTGATACAATCCCAAGTCGGTATCAAAGATAGATTAGAATACAGAGCGTTTGTAATGATCACAATTGAGGCAACAAATAACCCTAAAAGAACAGCCTTTTCTGCACCTTCAGGAGATTTAGTACCAATATCACTTAATGATATGTCCTGCAGTCATAATCACTGTCTTTCGGAATATTTCTCATCAGCTACTGTATCTATTAACCTATGCCTTTCTGTTGACTTTTCCAATTAGATCTTGGATTTAACTTGACATTCAAGATTTCAGATGATCCTGGTTTATCTCTGATCAAATATGGAGAATTTCTGTATGATCATCTTGTCATTTTTTCTCCATCAGTGGAAGGTAAAAATGTCAGTTCTCTTTGGAATAGATGTTTCACTTGGAAATAGCAATTTATTTTTGAATGCTTCTTGAGCATGCTTTCTCTGATCAAAGAAAATCACTGGTAAATTGGGCAACTTGTGTGAGATGGAAGCCTGTATAGTGCACCTTCTCTGAGAAAATTTGGAGGATTTGTAGCATAATGTGAAATCCTCAGAATTCAGTGGCAGAAAATGTTTTTATTTCCTATCAATGTTCTCCTGTCTTTTCCTGACACCCCGGTGCCTGAGCAACGCCAACAAGGCACCGTTCAGCTGCGACAGAAGACTTTCCATATGCCAGGATGAGTGCAGCTCCAACAACACTCAAGTTATCCCGTACAATGTTGCATGTTTGATTGGCACATCTAATGCCTTCAGCATTCACTTCCTTAACCAGTGATGTACAGTGGAGTGAGCACCATCAACAGAATGCACTATAGTAACTCATCAAGGCTTCTTTGACAGCACCTTTCAAACCTGTGAATACTCTAACAGCTAGAAGAACAAGGGCAGCAGATCTATTTTCCCCTCCAAGTCAGCACTGTCATGACTGAGAACTATATTACTGTTTATTCACTAACTGGGACAAAATCTTGGGCTTCCCCTTCTAACATTGTGTGTGTGTGAGTGTGCCTTCACTATCTGGATTGCAACAATTGAAGATTGCAGATCACCACTGCCTCAAGGGCAATTGGGTGTGCACTAAATGCTGCTTCAGCTAGAAATGCTCACTTCCCACAAATGAACCAGAAAGAAATGAGATTGGCTAATGTAAGAGATTATGGAGCAGTCACTACACTCGACGTGTGTTTATATTGCTCTATCAAGCAGCCAATGATAACTTCCAAGAGAGTCATGTGCTGTGATTGTAACCCTAACACGACCCCCACATCCCCAAAAAAAGCACTTTAAATTGATGGAGACTAAAGTATTGCCCTTCCCAGAGCCAGTATCTACACTGCTTGCGGACATGGAAGGGTGAGAAAAGAGATACAGCAGGAATTAATGAAAATTCATTTTCTGTTTCAGATTTTGGAGGCAATATCAACATTGACACTATTGCCACGTTCATTGATGGAGGTGGAAATGTACTGGTTGCTGCAAGCTCAGATATTGGTAACATTAAGGAATAATTATTATGTTTAAAGTGTAGTGTCTTTGGTAATCTAAACAACATATCAAGCATTATTTTGTGCAATTTAATCTCGGATGCAAGTTTGTTCTTTATTATTTATAAAGCACATAAGTATTTAAAAATATCCAGTAAATTAAGTAGTGCAGTGGAGGCCGGGACGTTGGATGCCTTCAAGGCAGAGATCGACAAATTCTTGATCTCAGAAGGAATCAAGGGCTACGGAGAGAGTGCAGGGAAGTGGAGTTGAAATGCCCAGCAGCCATGATTTAAATGCAGAGTGGACTTGATGGGCTGAATGGCCTTACTTCCACTCCTATGTCTTATGGTCTAAGTAGTTGAAGTATTGTCACTGTTGTAATGTAGATACTGTGGGAGCCATTTTTTACACAGCAAGGTCCCATTAACATTACGAAGTAAATGGCCAGTATTTTGCTTTTATAATGTTCATTGGGGGATAAATGTTGGCCAGGACAACACAGTGAAGTCTGCTGCTTCTCAGCTATTAGTTGTGGATGGTGTAATCTTTCTGCAGTCACTTAAAGGAGAAGACAGAGCCTCAGTTTTAATATTTTATTTCGGTTGAAATGTTTCCAGTGCAGTACTAGCTCAATGCTGCATTTAAATGTCTTTTTATGTGAAGATTATGTGTGGAAGTCTGAAGTGGGGAGTGTACCCATATTTGTCTGACTCTGAAACAAGACTGACGCATCTGAAAAAGCTTTTAGAGACGCCTGTAGACCCATTGAATATGTTTGTCCTTTTGATCAAAATCTTCATTTTGCAAATTTTAAAGTTGTGATTTCTCAGAATTGCTATGCTGTGAATTGGTGTTAAAATTGTTCTCTCTTAACTGGGGGTAAACTAGAGATGCAAACAATCTCAGTGTCTTAAACCATTCCTGGAAGAATTTTCCGCCTTCTGAGAGTATTGTTCCATGATTACAGTGGAAAATGATACTCATAGATTGTGGATCTAGTGCCAGGTCCTTCCTTCCCTTTAGAACAGAAACGCAGATAACTGCAACAGAAATGATACTTGTTTCCATGTATGCAGATTTATGCCAGCCCTGTTCCTGTTGTGCCTTGCACCATATTTTGCTGGCCTATTACTCAGTAAGGAGAGATCTTTGTGAGCCAGTTGTAATTATTTGGAAAATGTTCTCATTTACCAGATTTCCAGGTTTTCTTGTTTAAAGGGACATTTAATGCATTTAGAGTTTCATCGTTGGGAAATCTAGCCTTTTAAGGAGCTAATTGATACTATTCCTTGATCTGATCTGTATTTCGTAGATGTGTGTTTTACTTAAGTACACATTGCTGGATCAGAAAGTACTTATCTTAGGATCATGCTGGATTGGTACGATTAAGGAACTGACCATTGCATTGCTTGTGTTGGCCTCAGGCTGAAAATAAATTTATCTATGCTGAAATCCACCACCGTTTGGGCTATACATTCAATTAGGGACGTTTCTGCAACTGCTTTGAATTTCTCTCCTACTTGTCATTTTCCCATGCCATTGTTGGGATTTCAACTTCAATTCTCATCATCATCGATACCTATCTGTATTCTATATGCCACTTAAACTTATTGTAAACCTTCAGTAAACAGTTTGCCTCTGTAAAATCAGTTGCTGCCCCTTTGAAAATTGAAGTTGAGTTTTTTTTTTGTCTTCAAACTAGGCCTAAATTCCTAATCTCAAAATTACAAACAAACCCATTCTCTCTTTCTTTCACTCCACCCATCAACAGCAGAGTTAATTGTGAACCAATGCTGCATCAATTAGGAGCAATGGGTAGGGTTGAAGGAAGTCAATAGTTAGAATAGGAGAATGTTACAAGGTGAGAGATGTTGAATTTTCAGATCTGAGGGAAAAAATTTTTGAATGCAGTTGGAGCAGAGTAAATGTAGCTAAGGGATTCTGGTATGCTCCAAGGTGATAAAAGTTTAATTTTTATATCTTTATTTAAAGGGGACCCTTTACGTGAATTGGGCAGTGAATGTGGGATTGAATTTGATGAGGAGAAAACGGCTGTTATTGACCATCATAACTACGATGTTTCTGATCCTGGCCAGGTAAGGATATTGTTGGAGGGAGGGGTGAATCAAAGGTCATATTGACTCAATAATGGTCTGTTCCTCCCAAGGTAACCTAATTAATATGAAAAGTGTTTGTAAAATGGGAACAGTTGAATATTTATCGATTCTTTTCTGCAACAACCCCATCAAAGTAAAATCTGATGCCGTAGATTTTCGGTGCTTTAATTTCACATTTGATTAATTTTGCTTGTCAATGTGAAAAATATCCCTGAGAAATGGAACCCCTTTTGAATATTGTAATTTAGTGTGAGCATCAGGCTTCTCAGTCAGTTATGTGATTTGTTAACATTATTTAAATATAATTTGTTACAAACTGACTTCAAAAATACCTGAGCAAATTTGATTGATATATTCTTCCTTGTTTTCAAAGCACACACTGATCATTGCAGACAATGAACAACTGTTGAAGGCTCCCACTGTTGTGGGGAAACAGCCAAAGAATCCTCTTTTATTTCAGGGAGTTGGGTAAGTGCTTAGGTTTTTCTTGCTTTGTACAAATCTATAGCAGAACAAAATCAAGGATTGATCATAAAATACAGCTCAGTTGTGACATGCAGTTCTAGGCCATTGGAATACTTTTCAGATATCAAAATTTGGAATTTTAAGAAGAATTGAATGAGAAATGAAAACATAAAATTGTTGGGAAAAAATCAGGTCTGGCAGCAACTGTGGAGAGAAATCAGAATTAACGTGTTGGGCTGGGTGACTCTTAGAGTTCTGAGAAATGGCAATTGCTTTACAATGGCATATGTTATAGGTTCGTAATAAGGTTTGGTGGCATATATGATTTAATACAAAAGCAACTGCTGATAGAGAAAGAGGTTGAAATGGCAGCAAATTTGTTTGGGAATTACCACGGGAAGGAAGGTTGGCAACATTCAAACACATAGTGCAGCTAATTGGAATATCTTCTATACTGTTATTAACTGGAATTGATGAAATGTAACTAACATGGATCATTTCAAGGTGAGACATATTGAAACTCAGACAGAGCAAGCAATATCCTTGAGCAAAGATGGAAAGGGATGACCATCCCCAAAGCATTTTGTCATGTGAAACATAGCTACAAGGTTCATCAAATAATAGGATACATCTGAAAGGCATTTAATTATAATTTGGAACAAGTTGTTATACCCTCGTCAACCTTGGTGATGAAGCTATGCTAATAAAGGCAACTGATCAAGAGTGGGATATTTTCTATTTGGCTTATGTAAGAAATTTGGTAAGGTATTAACTATTTTATAATACTTTATGTGAGATGGAAGACATGAACTCATGGCTTCCTTCTGTGCTATCAGGTCTCTTGAAAAACTATTCCCATTAAATCTGCAAAGCAGCAAAAATTCTAAGTTGCTTCACAGTAGAAGGTCATATAGGAGCAGAAAAAGAACTGAAGAAGTTACCATAAAGCATTGACATGAGAAAGTATGAGGAAACTTTAAGAGGTGTGGTAAAACAGTGGTGAATTGTGGCAAAACAGTTGGAGAATTTAGGGAATGTTCCATGATGTGCAGGAAAAAAAAACTAAATGTCAACATAATAAAAATGATGTAGGCCAGAGGCATAACAGTGAAAGCTTGTAGCATGGACTTGAAAGAAATATATTATAGGAACCAGTCAAGCCAGTAGACAGGGAGGTGATTTCATTCTCAGTTGTGAAACAAATGTGAAATGTTGAGGTTAAAATCTGTATCAACACAATATTTCAGTATATTTTGATAGATTTTCTGTGCAGGCCAACTTTTTCATTTAACTGCAATTTAGTTAATATATCTTCGAGTCTTTCAGGCTAAACCTCAATGTTTATTTTTGATTTGTCCTAGTATGGTGGCAGATCCTGATAACCCTCTTGTATTGGATATTTTGACCGGATCCTCTAGCTCTTACTCCTTCTTCCCAGACAAGCCTATAACACAGGTAACTCGTGTGTAATGTCCAGGTTCCCCTTCCTCTCTGAGGAATATATAGTGGGATACAGTTAATTTATTCATTCAATGGATATGGATATTGCTGCCTAGGTCAGTATTAATTGTCCTTGAGAAAGCGATGGTACTAGTTTCTTGAAACTCTGCAGCCTCTGTAGTGTACGTACACTCATAGTGCTGTAAAGGAGGGAATTTGAGGATTTTAAACCAAAGATGGTGAATGAATGTCTGCTTAATTTCAAATTAGTATGATGTAAAGCTTGGAGGGGAATTTTCCAGTTGTGATATTCCCATGCAATGTCCCCGTCATCCAATTTGTCGACATTGTGGGTTGAAGCTATTGTCGAAGAATTGGGAGCAGTGCATCTTTTAGACGGTGGACATGTTGCCACTGTGGTGAGGGAATGAATGTGAAGATGTTAGATTGGGTGTCAGTCATGCATGGTGCTTTGTTTAAATAGCATTGAGCTTCTTGCGTGTGAGAGCTGCACTGTTCTTGGTGAGTGGATAGTATTCCGTGACATCCCACACTTGTCATGTGAACAGGCTTTGAGGAGTCAGCCTCTGACTAATAGTTCAATCTCTGTTTGAGCTGGTCATTGTGCTTGTGTGACATGAATAGTATCTGCCACTTATCAGTCCAAACCTGGATGTTGTCTGGGTCTTGATGTCTTTGGACACAAACTACTTCAGTATCTGAAGAATCATGAATGATACTGAATGTTGTGGAATCATCAGCAAACATCTGCACCTCTAACCTTATGATGGAGAGTAAGTGGTGAAACAATTGAGCATGCTTGGGCCCAGAACATGACCCTGATGAATTCTGCACTGATATATTATTGCTGAGATGATTGATCTCCACAACTACAGCCATCTTTATTTAGGCTAGATTTGACTCCAGTGAGTGGGGAATTTCTCCTTAATTTCTGTTTTCTCCAGTTTTGCTGGCTGTCCCTGATCATAGTTGGTTGAAAACTGCTTTGGTGTCAAGGGCTGTCATCCTCAGCTTCCCTTGACTCTTATGTCAACGCTTGGACTGAGGCTGTACAGAGGTCAGCAATTGAGTGGGCCTGGCAAAAAGCAAACTTGTCAGTGTGCAGGTTATTGTTGAATAAGTGCTGTCTCATACATTGTCAATGATACCTTTTGTCACTGATGATTGAGAGTATACAGATGGAGGAGTAATTGTCTAGGCTGGATTTGGCTTTCAGGACAAATTTCAGAGGGAACTTCTGGTGCTGTACTCAAAGACCATTTTTTTGTTTGAGCCTCGACAGTACATATCAACAGTTTGATCATGGAATCACAAACCAGTTCAATCCTAGAAACACCTGATTAGTGACATGTTGGAATGTTCATTAGGTAAAGCTTAAGAGCGTAGGTTATTGCATTCATCCCTTCCCTAGTTTAAGCAGGTGAACTGTGAATTCCCCAACTAATCCCTTATCTCAAACCAGATACTCAGCACGGACTGCAGACTGAATGAGACTGTCTGTCTGGTTCTGGCTACCTTTTTCAGTTTAGTTTTTGCCAATTGAGCACTTGAGAGGATCCCAACAAATTTTAGTCTTGTTTTCATTTTGTTGTACACTTCCTGCAGCATTTAACAGGCCATTTACTGCATTTGTATGTATGTCTACAAGTTCATGTTTTCAGTACTGGGTAGTTTCACAGCTACATGCTTCTCATCGGGCTTGAATGAAAGTGATGACCATGCTGTGGATATTGGATACTTAAGGAGTACATCATAATACATAGTGCACATATGTGTGTGTGTGTATACACTGTAGATTCTGTGGGTATACACTGGCCCCTGTCTGCTTGTACGGCTTCTGACTGGTCTTCATTTGAGTATCTTTTCCATTAAAATTAGTGTATGATATTTGGAAACTAAACCTGTTTCAAATATTACTGCATGTGGTACATGCCAACCAATCATTCATCACAGATAAAAAACATATAAAATAGGCATGAAATAGGTAATCAGATTTGTGACAAACTTGTGGACTTTTCTTAATCTAATAGTACCCACATGGTGTTGGGAAGAACACCTTACTGATTGCTGGACTCCAGGCCCGGAACAATGCTCGTGTGGTCTTCAGTGGTTCTATTGACTTCTTCAGCGATGCCTTCTTTAACTCTCCTGTACAAAAGGCTACTCCAGGAGCTGAAAGGTAAGACCAGATACTGAAGACCAAAGTGTTTTTTTTGAAAAATCAGATTTTCAACTGTAGTCTAGATTGCTCCATGATGGTTGTCATCACATTGTCAGAATAAAACAATTTTTGATTGTTTAGACAATGTAGGCAAGGTTACCCTTATTGTCCCTAAGTAAGTGATTTTGAACTGTTGCCATTTTTGTGCTTTCTTAATAGTGCTGGGTAGGGAATACCAGGATTCTGAACTTTTGGCAATGAAACAGTAATTTATTCCTGAGCTGAATGAACACGTGGCGCTGATAGTATTCCCAAAATATATCTGCTGCTCCTAGTAATGGTTACGGATTTGTGCAGTGCAGCTGAAGTAAGCCGGACAACTAAGTGTAGTAGATCCTCCAGCCTGGTACATCCGCAGTTTCATTAAGTCGTGGAATGTACTAACTCTGAGCAGGGGTGTTTATTCCATCACATTTCTAACTTGAACATTGTGAATAATGAAGAAGCTTTGAAGGGTCAGATGTTGAAAGAAACAATTTGCAGAGTACCCAGCCTCTGGCCTGTTCTTGTAGTTATGTTATTGAAGTGCAAGACTAGTCCAGCTTTTGACATGTAGTGAATCCCAGGATATTGTTGGACAGAACCACCAGTTGTATCTTTCAAGGTCATGGGGAACTGGTTGAGATTTCTGATGAATGCACTTGCTGGGCCAAGTCCAAATGGCACGAGGTTTATTATTAGATGTCAACAATCAGCTTCATCTTAAAATTCTTATCCTTGTTTAAAAATTCTTCCATTGCCTCTCCCTTTCCTACCTCTGCAATCTACTGCACTCCTAAATTCCACCAACATTTTTATTCATCCTCTAATCACAACCTCTTGTGTTTTCCTCAGCTTAATCACTATTATTGGTGACCATCATTTGCTTGGGCTCCTAACTCTGGAATACTGTCTCTACATCTCCCTGCCCCTCAGTCATTTTCCTTCTTTTTAAAACATTCCTTAAAATCTATCATTTTGGTGAAGCTTTCGGTCATCTTATCTGTTTTTTAAATGTGGTTTGGTGTACTGTTTTGTTTATATAGCACTTGTGAAGGACCCTGAGCCAGTTCATTATGTTGAAGGGGATAATTGTTAGTTGTTAAAGAAAAAATATCATTTCAATGTATTGTGGTATGGCCAACAAATTAATATTTTGCAACAGGAAACCACTCAATCAGTGATAATGAATATTTGTTTTCCGCTGAGATTCTTAGAATCGTGTAGCTGGATTCTTGATCTGAGTAAGCATGTTTTAACAGCAGGATGACTTTTATTCTAATTTCTCATGATAGTATTTGTTTTGTACTAAAACTTGTGCCTTCTGATTAGTCAATATCCAGAGATTTCAATTCGCCACTCCTTTTCAGTTAAAACATAACTGTAGGAATGTGAAATTTTGTAAGTTACGTTTATGAATCTAAGAGTTTATTCAGATAGAAGCAGTTGTGCCCTTGATATGCTGAATGATCAGTCTGATGTGTACTGTCATTCAGCACGTATAAGTTTCTTCTCTGGGAGTATCCACATTTTGATAATCCTTGACATTCCGGAGCTGAAATTGAGAATACAGAGTTATAGAAACTAGGGCAGGAGTAGGCCATTTAGCTTTTCAAGCCTGCCCTACTGTGTAATATGATCATGACTGATCTTCTACCTCAATGCCATATTCTCATTTTCTATCGTACCCCATGATTCCTTCATTATCTAAAAATGTGTCAGAATCATTCTTGAATACACTGTGACCTGGCCTGTACAGCTTTTACTGGTAACAATCACCCTCTGGGTGAACAAACATTTCCTTGTGTCATTTCTTAATTGCACACTGTGTAATCTATGACTGATCATCGTCCAGATTCCCAGATCAGGGATGAATCCTCCCTGCATCTAATCTGTCTAGCTCTATCTTTCTTTTGTACAGTTCTATCAGATTTCCCCCCTCGTCCTTCTTAACACTAGAGAATACAGGTCTTGAGTTTATAGCTATAACATTGACTACCCCTCTTTTGGATCTAGCATTCACAATTATAAACTGCAATATTTGGGTCAGGGTGTGCCGGTCACTGCACTAACCATTCTAGGATGCCTGGATCTCAAATCTACAGTTAAAACCATGTTTTACATAGTGCCTTTTTGTGAGTTTGGCATGGGGTAAATATTGTGCTCAAGAGTTTAATGTAACATGGACATCCTCTTGAATTTAGATTCTCAAAAACTGGGAATTATGAGCTGGCTGTGGCCCTGTCTCGCTGGGTATTCAAAGAGGAAGGAGTTCTCAGGGTTGGAGAGGTGTCCCACCACCCTGTTGGAGAAACCCAGCCACCAAATGCCTACACCATAACAGACCTAGTGGTACGTATGAAATTAATTGCTACAGGGTTTTTCAGTGGCTATTTCAAGTGATATTTTGGATTCAAATAGTATGGTGGGGTCTTAACAACAGAGGAGCCCAAGATGTTTAGCGTGGGAACTTGACTATGAAATGGGAAGAAATGGTGGAGATTACAATTAGAAGTGTGAGTGAAGAATAAAGCTTCGTGAAGACTGTAAGGAGAGATGAAGCAAAGCGCAAAAGGTTAGTTAAAGAATTTTGATGAGTAGTGTGTTTTGGCTGCCTGTGGTAGGAAACTGCATGTTAGAGCTCTCTCATAAGTAGAGAACTTGACATTGCTGAAAGGGGTACAGAAATAGGGTAGAAAGAAGTCATAAAATGGTTTGTAGACCAGCGATTTTCAAGTCTTTCTGCTGGGCAATAGATCTGTACTTTCTCATTCTCTTCTGTGGACAAAAGGCCCCCACCCACATTTTAAAATGTTCTTTTTTCCCAAGAGAAAGTAATTACAGCTACGTCTTGGTTGAACTGTGCAGAGACAGAGGTCATCACAGCATTTATCTTTTTCACTAGCTTACGTTTTGGTTTGGTTTTGCTATTTATATCATTCGTTTTGCTTCATAAACTGCCTGAATGCAAGCTAATAGAATCAATCTGTTTTATTTCCATCAAATCTTTTCCGCTGTAAATAAAAATCTATGGTTTGTCTAACCTTGTCTTTTGGGACAGGCCAATTGATGCTTTTACTTGAGTTTACAATGTTAGAGTGCTTAAAACTTGCTTTGTTTGAAGAAATTTAAGAAAAGCCTTTAATACTCTGGTTTTTCTTTTTATTCATTCATCACATACTCTGCTGTTACAGTTTTTAATCTTATGAGCTGGCATGTTAGCTGCCCAATATTTTCCTGTAACGTGTCTAATGGCTACTTGGCAACCAGGTTATATTGGTTTTGTTTTAAATCTTTTATTGCAAATTTACCGTCTGTGCACAATGTGTCCGGTATTCTTCTCTGTTGTATAAGACTTAACACACCTCAGTGGGATGCAGAGTTTGAATGGGTATAGTGTTGCTGTCCTTGCTTTATGCCTATCTTGCCAGCCTTTCACTTCCTTCCCAGCTGAAAGACAGTTAGTTCTATACTAATGGACTTAGATTTTGCTGATATTCTTTGGCAGTGAAACTGTTGTATAACTTAATGACCAAAAAGCAGAATCATTGTCTTAAGAGTTTGGATAAATTTCAGTGGTAGAAAATCAAATTGTACATATAGTTAAGTCTTTTCAGTTAAGGATTAAGGTGGCCTTTACACTTACTAAGAAGTAATATTATGTGTCAGAATGCAATGGTACATTATTCAACAATGTATGGTCTTTTTGACATCCTGTCTATGACATACTTTGATTATTCAAATGTGGATACCCAGGTTTGATGCTTTAAGATCTGCTTATACTTTTAGCTATCTAGCACCAAGCTATGATGCTGAAAGAAGATTTGGGGCTGTCTTGTGATGTTTTTAATATTCTGTCTTGGCGCAGGAGTACAGCATTGTTATTGAGAAGCTGTCTAATGGGAAATGGGTCCCATTCGATGGAGATGACATTCAGCTGGAGTTTGTTAGAATTGACCCCTTTGTTAGAACTTACCTGAAGAAAAAAAGTGAGTAGAATCTGTACTGCTCATGACCTGTTTAGCTGATTTTGGCTTAAAGAACAGGAGTAAAACAGAGCCCTACTTGTTCAATACTTGTACTCAATATCTAATCTTATACTGTAACTCTGAAAGTCAGGTAATAATATGTTAATGTTATTCTCATACGGAAGAAATAATTAAGTGGCAATGGATAAAGGATTGAAGCTTAGCTCTTGGAGAAATTAAGCTATAAGTGTAAAACATTGAACGAGTTTCCATGAGTGTAGATTGCATTGTTCTCAAAACAGAAATTTCAGGCATCGAAGGCCTTTATCACACTTTTTTAGGTCCCCAAGACACACATAGCAATTGACTCTGGGTTACCTCGCTGTTTCTCGTGAAAATACACATTCCTAGTTAAACATGTTTATGATGCTTTTGGGCGTTGGTTAAGTAGATCTGAACAAAGAACAAAAGAAAATAATGGCACAGGAACTGGCCCGCCAAGCCTGCGCTGATCATCATGCCCTGACTAAACTAAAAAAACAAACTGTCTGCCCTTATTCGGTCCCTCTATTCCCTTCCTATTCACGTAACCATCCAGATGCATCTTAAGTGTCGCTGATGTGCCTGCTTCCACCACCCCGGCAGTGTGTTTCAGGCTCCTACCACACTCTATGTGGAAAAACTTTCCTTGCATATCTCCCTTAAACTTTTGCCCTCTCATCTTGAACCTGTGTCCCCTTGTAATTAAAACTTCAACCTTGGGTAAAGGTTTCTGACTATGCGCCTCATTATTATAGATCTCTATAGGGTCTCCTCTTAGCTGCGTCTTTCCAGTGAAAACAATCCTAGCCTTTTTAACCTTTCCTCATAGCCAATCTTGTCTGGGAAAGGATGCCTTAATTTATCTGGGTGATGATGACAAAAGAGAAGAATCATTATCTGGGTGAGTAAAATGAAAGAAATTGAAAATAGGTGATTGCAAGGAATGTTTATCCAAACAATGTAAAAGAAAATTTGCATGAGAAATAACAGGATTTTATTTCAAGCAGGGACACTGGTGCTAGGAATACTTCCCATTTTGGGTGTCAGCATCATACAGCATCACATTGCCACACGTGGTTTGTAGGGGTCTCTGTCAGACAGTAGACTTATGTCCCATTTATCTAGATTAGGTGAAGGAATGCAAGGACAAAGAGACAAGAAATACACTGCTGGGAGTCACATAAAGTACTTTGTTTCTCTTATGTTTGCCTACCAGCTTTTGTTCTTTCTTTTGTCTCTCTTACTGTTACATTTTAGAATGAATTTTATAGTATTGCTTATAGATTGTACCCTATTGTTCATCATGAGTGAAAATGTTCTTTAATCTATATGTCTTCTATTTCTTAGATGGTAAATACAGCGTGCAGTTCAAACTACCTGATGTTTATGGTGTGTTCCAGTTTAAAGTAGATTACAACAGACTTGGATACACTCATCTTTACTCTTCCACCCAGGTATGCATCAGGCCGGCAGTTGAGCAGCAATATTGCTTGAAATTAGTTGACTTTATTGTGTATGAGATGTCTAAAAGGCTTGCAAGGATCAAAAATATTCAGCTGGTCTATGCTGTTTAATTGGAGAAGTTTTTCCTCGTTATTTTGATAAAGAATGATTTCTGTTGCTTATCCATTGCTAATCATTCCTATGAGAGGCAGCCTTTACCCACAACAAGAGATGTAAGTTAGGAGAATGACAGTGAATTAAGAGGGACAGATGAGATTAGTAAGTTTAAAAAATGACATACATAGAATAAATGAGTGAGAAAATCAAGTGGAGTTTGAAGCCAGCAGACATGAGGTCGTAAACTTTGGATCTGAGCACCTTCTAATTACTTTAATTAACTTGCTTGGACATGTTATGGCGTGCCTCCAGGGAAGATGGAACTTGAATCCACATATTCTGGCCAGAAATAGGGACATTACCAAGCGTCACAAGAGCCTTTATTTAAAGATGCCATCAGTTCAACGGTTTGAGTGGTATTGCATTTCACTTGGAGTCCAAGTCGCTTTGACAACATGCTGGATAATCAACTTCTGGGAATCTCCCTCAGTCCTACTGCCTCTGTTTGCTGTGTGATGGAAAGATTACAAATTGATATTCACTCAGTTTGGCCACATACAAAGGCATCTTCCTTATCATCAAGTACTGGGGTGACTCTTGAACTCTGATATAGGGATGCTACCCACTATGTTCTGCGTAACATTCTGGTGCTCTTCCGATAACAATATCTCCAGTAGTCTTCTGTAGTGGAGGCACGGACTGTGTGGAACGTGTTTGGGGTGTGGTATGTGTGGTGAATGGCTAAGTTTCCAGATTTTTTTCCCACAAGACTATTTAGAAACAAGCATAAAATGATTGTTTTATTAAAAACCTAAATCTAATCAAGTCTGTTTCTTTTTGTTCAAGGTGTCTGTTCGACCCCTCCAGCACACTCAGTATGAACGTTTTATCCCATCTGCTTACCCATATTATGCCAGCACCTTCTCCATGATGGTTGGACTCTTCTTATTTTCAGTGGTCTTCTTGCACATGAAAGAGAAAGAGAAGGCAGAGTGAGCTCCGATTGTGGTGTGCTGTGTTCTTGGCCTCAGTAATGCTGAGAGTTTAAGTTGATTTGAATTGGTGGTAGATGAATGCAAATTCTAGTTTTTTTTTAATACGGGCCACAGTAATTTTCTGAGCCCATACATTCGAGGATGCAACTAGACTACAAGTGACATTTGTCATTGATCCCTCCGTTGATCAGAGGTTTGCCATGTCCTGTAAGTTACTAAAGGTGGAGGTGTAACCATATATTGATTTTTATTTTCTCCTTGGAAATGAATAAAATTTGTGGAAAAAGAAAATATATTTAAAATTGCTTGAGAAAGACATCTTCATCTTCCACTCCTGATAAAGCCCACTGTTTCCTTGGCTGGGTCAGATGAAGGCAACGATTAGACTTCAATGGTGCTTCACTGAGTAATAGCCCCATAAGCAGAAAAAAACTGCAAGACTTTGCATTTGCCTATCACTGGTTCAAATCAAGAGTCTGAGTATTAACCATTTGGTTTCTCTTCAGACAGATCTGCCCTTTGGCCAATAAGAGATTACACTGAGTTGGAAGAAATTTATTTTCATCCATCTATTGTCAGTTGTTTAATTTAAAATGTTTCCTTCCAGTTTTCCAATTACTGCACCCAAATTGATGTAACTTCTGTTTAAACTTATTTTTCCACACCATTGGAAATAAAGTGAAACATTCCATTTTTTTTACCGTGGTTTCCATTTCTTTTAGCTCCTAAAGCTTTGGTCAAATCAAGTCGTTTAAATTTTGTCTCATGTGCCACGTACAAGTTAGAATCATGGTATGTGGCAAAATATGCTCCATTATTGCTAACAATGGAGTCTAAAATACCCATATTACAATGCTTGTGGCTAGGGAAAAAGGTGTACGATAACTATTCTGTACACACTTTAGCTGGAGTGCAAACCTCATACTTCACCATTTTGTTAAGTATCTGCTGGATGGTATGTTATCTGGCTGTTTTAGCAGTGCTTAAGGAAACAGCATTATAGCTGTTCCCCTTGCCTATCTTTACCGTTAAGACCATTCAAATGGCTTCCTGCAATCTTGGCTGAGGATGCCTCTGCCCATAATGTTTCGATGCACTAGATGGTTTTCATTTTGATGTAATCTTTAAACATATCAAATGCTGATGCATGAAAAATGCAATTACTGTGAGTTATCCCAAACAAACTAAATATCAAGATCATGTAGCCATAACATACAAGGATGAATATTGATGATGATTTGGTTCAAAACAGTTTATGCTGTAGAGACTCTTTCATTTTGATTTCTAACGAAAATGACCTGTTAGCAGAAACAATATCCTGAAATAAGTATGCTTTAGACGTGAGTGATAATCTCTCATTAGTGATTTAATAAGCTGTCAGAAAGATAAACAATGCTGTCCACTCAAAAATTTTAAACTCTAGTTCGGGTTTTGGAATGTGAAGTGATTTTTAAAAGAAGGGATGCATTTTCCTAAAGCTACCATCAGTGGACCTGGACTAATGAGTTGTTGTATTTGTAATTATAATACAGTGGATACCTTATAAGGATTTGCGGGTAATATAAGGCAATGAATATTTCCTCATCAAGATGGCAGTGGGACAGCGACAGGTACTGCTATTTTACGGCTCGTTTTGCGACAGTGGCGGGGCTGGTTTGCGGCGATGCCGTAAGGCGGATTGTACAGCTTCTAGCTGGTGTGTCGAGTGGTTGTTGGAGTGTCCGCTTTGGGTGATCGGGCCTTTGGTGTAATCGGCGATCGAGCGCCGGGTATTTGGTGCTGGTTCCCCGGTCCAGTTGTGTCCCTGTGTCCGGGTTTCGGTTGCCGCCATGTTGCTCACCGTTTACTGCGTGCGGCGCGACTTGAGCGAGATCACCTTCACCCTGCAGGTGAATGGCGGCATGCAGCTGGAGACTTTCCGGGCTCTCTGTGAAATGGAGAGCAGTATTCCCGCGACGGAGAGCCAGGTGAGAGTATGAGGGACGTGTACAGGCTTAAGTACACTGCCACACCCAGATATACATCTACTCCAGAATATACATACCAGCACCCAGCATCATGTGCAATTATTATCCGTTCTGAGACTATATACGCATAATTCTGCATATAACCACACCCATATATACTATGAAATGAAACCCTGCATCTGATTGTCAGTAGGGGTACTTGTACTTGGACCCATCTTTGATTCTGGGTACATACACAAGCATATCCCTACGTATCTGCATGCTATGTAACATTTCCCTTTCTTACACGCACTCCCCAAGATCAAACAACTCAGCTGTCTAAAATTGAATCTATATACTGGACTGAATTCTGAATGAAGCCATATACATCCAAAAGTACATAAACATAATAGTGGTGTGTTACATTTCACCCTAGGACGTTGAGTTTCCATGGTAATTTGAATCATGCATGTTGTGTGGAACTAGGGATGGTCATGTTAGAGGCTACAACTTGCTTTCCTCTCAAGATTGTCCAGAAGCCCTCTTGCTCTTAGCGTCTTCTATTGGTGTGTGTTAAGTTGATAGTCAAGCTATTTGATTCTGTTGAGTGCATCTATCTTGATCTTCAAGTATTGGAGTCGAGCTTGTACTCAGAATTTCTAGCTCAGAGGTAGGGACACTGCACCAAAAGACCTTAAACATAAGAAATGTTATAAGTTCCCAGTTAAAATTGTAGTTGCAATACTGAAAGGTGCAACACTAAGTGAAATGATATAAAGTAAATCAGTTTTCCTCATAAAAGCCTATGCGAAAGTGTAGTTAGATTCTGTAGGAGTTTCATCAAAAATTGTAGGAGTTTACCATCAAGTTGGTATGCTTCACATTGCTAAATTCAGGTATTGGTAAATAGAATAAAGTTTTTAAAAAAGTGTTGAAATGCTTGGGAAATATGCTGACTTAACTGTTGTTTCTGCAGCTCATTGCTTATATAGTCATGGATATGTTCAGCACGGAAACAGACCCTGTGGTCGAGCTCATCCATGCTGACCAGATATCTTAAATTAATTTAGTCCCATTTGCCAGTATTTGACCCATATCTCTTTAAACCTTTCCTATTCATGTACCAAGGCAGATGCCTTTTAAATGTTGTAATTGTACTAACTTCCACCACCACCTCTGGCACCCAATTTCATAAACGCACCACCTTGTGCCTGAAAAAGTTGCCTCTTAGGTCCCTTTCAAATCCTTCCCCCTTCATCTTAAACCTATGCCATCTAGCTTTGGACTCCCTTACCCTGGGAAAAATACCTTGTCTATTTACCCTATCTATGCCACATGACTTCATAATTTCTGTAAAGTCACCCCTCAGCCTCCAAAACTCCAGGGAAAACCCATTCTTCCCTGTTCACTACACCGCCAATTTTGCAGTTGTCTGCAAACTTACTAACAATTTCTCCTTTATTGACGTCGAAATCATTTATATAAATGACAAAAAGCAGTTGCTGCAGTACCAACCCTTGCGACAAAACACTAGTCACAGGCCTACAGTCTGAAAAACGAGCTTCCATCTTCAAGCCAATTTTGTATCCAAACAGCAAGCACACCCTGGATTCCACCATGTGATCTAACCTTGCTAACCAGTCTGCCATCCAGAACCTTGTCGGATGCCTTGCTGAAGTCTGTATAGACAAGTCCACTGCTCTGCCTTTATCAGTCTTCTTTGGCATTTCTTCAAAAAATTCAGTCAAGTTAGTAATGTTGACTATCCCTAATCAATTCTTGCAATTCCAAATACATGTAAATCCTGTCCCTTAGAATCACCTCCAACAACTTACCCACTCCTGATGTCAGGCTCATTGGCCCCTGGCTTTTCCTTATCACCTTTCTTAAATAATAGCATCACATTAACCACCGTCAAATCTTCCGGCACCTCTTGTGTGGCTATTGACGATACAAATATCTCAGCAAGGGACCCAGCAATCACTTCCTTTGCTTCCCACAAAGTCCTGGGTACCCCTCATCGTGTCCCAGAGATTTATCCACCTTTATCCATTTTAAAACATCCAGCACATCCTCCTCTATAATGTGGAGACATTTCAAGCTTCCATATCCTTCTCCACAGTAAATACTGACATGAAATACTTGTTTAGTATCTCATTCATCTCCTGCATTTCTACACATAGGCAACCTTGTTGATTTTTAAGGGGCTGTATTCTTTCCCTAGTTTTGCCTTCCGTGTATTTGTGGAATCTCTTTCGATTCTCCTTGACGCTATTTGCCAGAGCCTTCTCACATTCAGTTTTTCCCTGTTGATTTGTACCAGAGTTGTGCAGCATGGAAACAAACCCTTTGGTCCAACACGTCCATTCTGACCAGAGACCCTAAATTAATCTAGTCCAATTTGCCACCATTTAGCTATATTCTTCTCAACCTTTCCTATCCATGTACCCATCCAAATGCTTTTAAATATTGTAATTGTAACAGCCTCCAAAATTGGCAATTCATTCCATATATATATATAGATATTATATATATCACCCTCTGTGTGTAATGGTTGCCCTTTAGTGCGCTTTTAAATCTTGCCTCTCTCACTTTAAACCTATGTCCTCCAGTTTTGGACTTCCCTACCTGGGGAAAATACTTTGATTAATCAACTTATCCATGCTTCTTATGATTTTATGAACCTCTACAAAGTCACCCCTCAGCCTCTGATGCTGCAGGGAATATAGCCCCAGCCTATTCAGCGTATCTGTATAGCTCAAACCCTCCATCCCCAGCGACATTCTAGTCAATCTTTTTAGAATGCTTTTAAAACTCTCCGCATTCGTGGAGAGATTGAGAACCAGAGGTTATTACAGAACCCCAGAATTTTTCCAATGGAATAACGAGGCAAAAAACAGCTCATCATGTCTGCACCAGCTCCATTCCCCTTTTCTGTATAACCCTACACATTAATCCTTGCAAGTAATAGTCTAATTATGAATTCACTGACAGTATATTTCGGAGACCGCTGGCCATGACGTTCTGTTTCTTTGTCGCTCAGCCAGTCATGTATCTATGTTGCAACTGTCTCATTTATTCTTTGAGCTGACTATACCTTTCGTTAACAAAACTGGTGTAACACGTTATCAAGTAGGAAATACCTTGGAAGTTCATGTGCATCACATGAACAGCGTTACTCTCAAAAACACTCCAGCAAATTGGTTAAACCCTTATACTCCTTGAGGGATTCACTGGTTCCCAGCAATCTGTACATGTCATACGCGTCCTTATTTCTTGCTGTATGAAGCTCTCACTTGCCACCCATTCCTCCAGACCCTAATGCTCACCAATTGTGGTTGCAGTCTCTGCCCTTCTGCAACCTCTACTGCTCTGTAAACCTTCCAGTTGTGGCAGAACCTTCCTTTCATCGAACCTTCTGCAGTCCGACTGTCTGCATGCCACTCTCTCCAGAGCACTTGCTGTGAGTGATGGCTGTGGAAATAAGCTACAAGCTGGAAAAGTGGTAAGATGGTTTGTGTGGGAGCAGTAGAGGCTTTGAAATTGAGGGTTGGAGGTGAGACAGATGGTCAGTGAGTGGCAGAGGTTGCATATTGTAGGGCCACAGTGAGCAAGAGTGTCAGCAAGTGGTTTAGAGGGGTGGTAGCAAGAGAGAGAGAAGCTACTCCAAATCGGTGCTGATTGGATGATGGAGCCCTTCCTCAGACTTAGCACAGACTTTCTTTAAAACCACAATGTAAAATGAGAGTACATTAACTGACCAACATTAAAACAAAGCAACTTTTAAAATGGGCAACATAAAATGGGTATTTACTTTGTGTGCATCCAAATACACTGAATTCTACATCTGTCTATTTCCACATTGGCATCTGAATAGATGCCCACCAACCCAGACGTACACAGTCAGAACTATGTACATTCATATCCACCACTGTGAAAGAGTGCACTGTAATGGTTGCACCTATTTTTAGTAATGGGTAAATATATACGCACATTCATTCGTACATGCCCGGGTATCTGTGACAGGAATCTCACACGGTCTTGGATATAACTACACCTGTCCGTATATACATCCTCATATATGTTTTGTTCACATCTTGAAGAGATAGTGAAAAAAAGCCACCTGACTCATCATTGGCCTGAGGATTTCCTGAGTAATCAACAAGTGATTGATTTCAAGAATGCTCAGCAATTACTTTGTGTCTGTAAAAATGAACTGCACTTGAACGTTTTAATCTTTCATGAGATGTTGGCATAGCTGATACGAGCAGCATTTTTGGCCCATCCCTTATTCCTATTGCAGAAGGCAGTTGAGGGATGACTGTATTGCCACGGTTCTGCATTACAAAGGCTACGATGGGTAAAGATGGCAGATTTCTTTCCTAGAAGAGTAGTGGGTGTTTTTTAATTAAAACAACGGTTGATGAAAGTTCCTTGGTCATTTGAATTTAAATTCCACCAGCTGCCATTGTAGGATTTGAGCCTGTGACTCAATGCAGGTACCTCTTAGTCCAGTGACATTACTGCTTTGTCACTCTCTTTTATCTGTGGGCTCTTTGTTGAGTTACACACAAACATCCCTCAACGTACTGACAGTTCCAGAAATATATTAAATCAATGGAAATGTGTTAGAACTTTTTATTATTGCAAATGCTAGCAACAATTGGGTTTAGATGGAGTTTGAATTACAATAGATTTCAACTAGTGAAGTTCTTTCATCAAACAACAATTAGAGGTGATGAATTTGTCAACCTTGGAGGGAGATTTGATTACTTTAAAGGCAAAAATTATATACCTCAAATACTGCAGAGCTTACTGTATTATTCTGTCCAATTATTATAGTATTTAAATTTATTTACCTCACTGTAAATATACTTGTTCAATTGAATGGCCGCATGAAATATTTTGACGGTTGATTCAATTTCAAGTCAATTTCTTCTCAAACACCATGATCCACCGTGATGTCTGAATGAGGGTGCAAGTGAGAAGGCTCTCTGCTGCTATGTTTTATTTAAGGCAAAGTTGCTTAAGGTGATTTATGCTGTAAGTAAAATATAACTGCAGATAAGTCTTCACACTGCATTACATTTCCGCTACTTAATGTGTGTTTTTACATTGATTATGTAAACCTCTTGATTATCCAGGACGTTTGATCAACCTGGTCCCATAGATGCCAGTTAATAAAAAGTTTGCTGTAGCATCTTTGTGCATTGTTTCATATACGCAGGAGTGTTATATTATACAATGTAACATCCAGACCACCATGAGCAGCTTGACGAATTGCTGCAAATAATCAAATATATATTAGCAGGACTGTTGTGTTTTGATTTGATGGACGCTTTTTAGAATGTTGTATGTAATTTTAGTGTCACTATTTTGCAGTGACTGAATTAGTCAAATATTGTGTGTCAAATCACCAAAGTGTGACAGGAACATGGCTAGTGTAGATAGGAAAGTGCATTGACATGCACAAAATATTTCAAATGAGAGTTATTTCCCTCTAATTGACTGTAATGTCAAATTCATCAACCAACAATAAGTAACAATTGAATGTGTTGATCTGATATCAATGAGCAAACAAGGAAAAAAATCATTAATCATGTATTTCTAAAACAAGCCATAGATCAAAAATGGGCAGTGAGTACTTTAGAAATGAAGACCCATCACATTGGCGTTCTGTACTGTAATTTGATTTTCATATTTTTTGTTTTTCTTTAAATTTGCATCTGCATTCCTTGAAAAATAATAACTAAACAGTGAGAAGCTGAACCACATTACTCAATGTACATTATGAAATTGAAGCAAGAATTGCTGGAGAAATTCAGCAGACTGGCAGGATCTGTGGAGGGAACCAGGAGTTAATGTTTCAAATCCAGTGATTTTTCAGTTTGAAACATTAACTTTGCTTTCTTTTCACAGATGATGTCATATCTGCTGAGTTTCTTAAGCAGCTTCTGTTTTTGTTTCAGATTTCCAGCATCCCCAGTTCCTTGTTTTATTTTACATGATGAAGTTGGTTTGATTCACTAACTGAAAATTTATATTTTCAAAAAACGACTGTGAAGTAATATTTTTTGGCTAGTTTCTGGTAACAATATATAGATCTGTTTACATGTACAATTGTTTGTTTCAAAGATTTTAGTAATAAATAAAATTAAAGTACATGAAAAAAATCTGTATGTCAGACAAGTAAAATGCTGTCCTTGAATACAGTAAACTGTGTTTGTTTCCGAGCAAATGACTTGAAAAAATGTGGGTTGTTATTCTTTGCTTTGCAAATGTGAGAGTGGAGGAGTAGTGAATAAATTTATGTCTGCTTTAGTAAGCATACAGATCTTTTACAGTAATTAATATCAAGGAAAAGTCCAAAATGTTCATGTTTACACAGAAAAAAGTTATCTTGTAGGCTTCTAGGGAACTAAGAGGGGGTTTTGTTTCAAACAGCAATCAGTGACATGTTTTGTGAATATTACCAAGACTCATTAAGGAAGATGCTAATGTGGTTTGTGAAGAGAGCTTGCTGTGGTTGCTGTGGACAGTAGCTACTGGGCAGAATTGTGAAATTTATCAATGTTAGCAAAACTTGATGCAAAAGTTGAAGTTCTAAGCAAGCTGTCCATATATGGAGTTTTAGGCTTACAGTACTGATCAAGACAACATAAAACTTTCCTTCGTCATTCCCTGCTCACTTCCATTAATCTTTAGAGAACAGCTTCTTGGAGAGATGTCATCTGTATTTTACCAGAAACCAGTCAAAAAATATTAGTTTCACAGCCTCTAACAAATATTTTGCCCTCTGGATGTCAATGGCTGTTGCAAGACTGCAGTGATTGCTGATTTTTGGTTCCTCTAAGCATAGTGGTCCAGCACACTAAGTGTTCATGTATGCAACTGACAAGCTGTCTGGGTCATCCCAACAACATTAAACCATGGGCATGTAAATTGGGATTAAAGTTGCCTAAAGAGCACATCCAGTGGATGGGCAGGTTGTGTACGCTGAAGGAATATCAAAATTGTACAAGTCTTGTGGCCCTTGAATAATTTCCACCACAGTCTTTGAGATTGGTAAAGATGTACCAATGCCAGAATCGCTGTATGTTAGTCAAATCTGAGTGTTGTTTCTGTGTTAGATAATCTTTGCAGAGCGGCCATTGATTGATGACCGGCTGACACTGACAGCGTATGGATTGAAGGATGGTGATGTACTGGTATTGCGACAGTTGGAAAGACCTCCAATGCAGTCTAGTCTACCACTCCCAGGTGTATCAGGTGAGAGAATTTGTAGGAAAAGTTTGCCAATTGTTTCCATGAATTGATGGTGTCTACAAATCACATGTGTACACAGTAGTAAAAATTCAGCTTTGTGACCTCCTAAACACTGTTGTGACGATGAAGGGAATTGTATGTGTGATTATTCTTTTAAGATGGTTTTCATACAAGTGCTGCAAGGTGTTAACTTATTAGTCATTCCTTTCCTGTATTCTACTTGTAAGACTGATGAGTTAGCATTAAAGGCATCACTGGTGGCCTTAGTAATCCTGGATGAGGGACACAAAAGTCAGTCAGGTTTCCCACTCCTGAGCGTTACCATGTTGAAAACTAGATGTGCAAGTGTGTGGATTTTAGATAAGGACAGAATTGGGCTCAGATGATGCATTCTCTTGTGCAGTAGCTTGTGACTATCCATAGTCATGCATAAATAATGGAGTACTGGAGTGTTCAATATTTGTGGAATTGTGCTCTGCAGGGAGTCAATGCCTTCATTAGAGAAGAGATGATTTGCAAAGGACAAAGGTCTATTGGGGTTTTTAAAAATTCTTTAGACGAGACTGTGTTGAACACACTGTATGACCTGGAATGGTCAATACCCATGCAGCAGCAGTTAGAGTTCATGCATTGTGTGCAACTTAATCATGTCTTAAATAAAAACAGAAAATGCTGAAGAAACTCAGCAGATCTGTCAGTATATAGAGAGAAAACAGTTAATGCTTCAAGTACGGTGACCATTCATTATATCTCAGCTGGAAATATTTTTGAATGATTTTGTGTAAGTCAAAAGGAGGATCCAGTAGGTGGAACTGTGCTAATACGTACTGTCAACGTTGGCCCTATTGCCATCGAATATAACAGCACAGAAAGGTTTGATTCATCCCAGTGCCATTGCTGGCTCTTTGAAAGAGCTGATCAATTAATCCTGCTCTTGCTTTTTTTTCCCCATAATGATACAATTTTAAAAATTCCTTCACAGGATGTGGATGTCGTTGATTGAATAGGCAGTGATTGCCCATCTCTAATGGCTTGCTAGGCCATTTCAGCAGGCAGTTAGGAGACCACGATAATGCTGTGGGTCTGGATTAACATACCAAGACTGAGTAAAGACAGCAGACTTTCCTTCCTAACAGACATTAGTGAACTAATAGATTTTTGCAACAATTGGCAATGGATTCCTGGCTACCTCTGTTGGGCTTTTTTAAAGTCAAGATTTACGAATTGAATTCAAATGTAACCATCTGCCACTGGGTAGATTTGAACTTCTGTATCCAGAGGATTTGCCATGTTCTCTGGAGTACTAGTTCAGTGACATCAGTGCATTGCCTTTCCCTGCTTCATTTTCATGAATCTAATTCCCGCTTGAAAGTTACTACTGAATTTCCTTCCACAGTGTCTTTGGGAAGTTCATTCCTGATCACAACAAGCAAAATCATTCTGTTACCTTCCTCTGACTATTTTTCAAAGGTACCTGAGATCTGTTCCCTCTGGTTTTTAGCCCTCTAGCCAATGGAAACAGTTTCTCTCTATCTATGAAAAACCTTCTACTGAAACTCTCTTTAACCATCTCTGCTTTAAGGATAACAGTGTCAGCTTTTCCAATCTCTCTCCTAACTGAATCTCTTCATCTCTACTGTCATTCTAATAAATCCCTTGCAGGCTCTCCGTGATCACGACATCTTCTTGAGGTATTCCAGCTGAGGTATAACCAATGAAACCCAACACAAATAAATTCCTTGCTTTTATACTTTTCTTTATAAAGTCAAGAATCCTACACGGTACAACGCATAAGGAATCATTCAAGCAGAAGAATGAAGATCCTACAAAAGGCATTTAACTTTCATCATTGCTCATGACTGGGATATGGTTTTCACTCTGCAATATGTTTTAGTTTAGCTTGCGACTGACCATTTAAAAAAAATGTTATTCCAGAGGTTTGAGTGCTTTATAAGTGTTCTCTTTCTTGTCTCTTTCATTGCCTCTTTTTGTGATACGGGCACTGGCAATAGTGTGAAGTTGCTGAATTGCCGTTGTATGTTTTAGTTTGATATTTCTTTCATCTCCTCCTTTAGGACTTCCCAGGATTGACTTCAGTGGTATCTCGGTGCCTGGGTCAATGGGGCACAGAATGCCTCCTTCTGGAGTAGCTAATCAGCAGCCACCAAAGCCAGCTTCCAGTAGCTCTACTTCTCCTCCCCCTGTTCCAGCTCCACACAGTTTGGAAAATAATCCCACTTTACTGCGGGACATGCTTCTGGCTAATCCACATGAGCTATCGCTATTGAAGGAACGGAATCCTCCTTTAGCTGAGGCGCTTCTTAGTGGAGATCTTGGTAAATATAGAAATTCTGATTTGTCATTTATGTTGGTCTCCCTTCATAGTTGTGCTGCTGTTTAATACAATTGCCTCTTTGTGAGGAGTAAAATACTACCCATAGAATTTGTTACAAGATAGCTGTATTTTATCAGCCTGCTTATATTCAGCAGGCTGATAAAAGTTTCTCACTGTGTAACTATGGATTTTTACTTATTAAACAGTGATGATAGTTAAAAGGTTGGGAAATTGAATCCAGTAATTTTGCTTAATATAATGAGTTAACAAATATTCAGTACCCAGCTAGAAAAAGACTTCCAGGCCCATCTTTGAGATGTAATCTGCATTAATTTCAGATAATTTCTGTATTAAAGTTGTGTCTCCTCGAAATTGTAGTCCTGTGGCTGTTAAAGGATTCATTTAGTAAAAGTTTTTCCTGGTTACAGAAGGGTGAGGGGTGTTTAAAAAATCAGCAGAAATGCAGTACTGCTTATGGAAATATAAACATGGATGAGGTAAGGAAGATGAGCTAGTGATTTTTTTTAATGTTCTGTCTGATAAATTAAGTTTTTGTCGGAATGGAATGAAGAAACGACACAGGTGAAGTGCAATTTCTTTTCCTTGTAAATGGCAATGGAAAGCTGGAAAAGGAGAAAGTTTGCATGATTTGATCTGTTATTTCTGTGTCTTATTATTCACCAGTTAAAATAAAACTCTGACCCATAACAAACGAGGAAGAGAAGTGACAGTTTTAACAAGTTTAAATGTTGGTTTATGAGTATCCCTTTGGCCTTTGAATCAGAAAGAAATTAGATTTCATAGATCATAGAAGATCATAGAATCTCTACAGTGTGGAAACAGGCCCTTCAGCCAAAAGTATAACAGTGATTGAACAGTAAAACTCCAGAGATCTGAGCACGTACTCTGAGCTTCAGTACAGCACTGAATGGTGTCTTGGAACTGCTGTCCTTCAGAAAAGGTGTCAAATCAAGATCTCCTCTTCCCTCTCAAATGGACCTAAAAGCTCCCAGGGTAGTGTTCCTAAATCAGGCAAGTCTCTCAGTGTTATTATTGATATTTATCCCTAAAGGCTCAAAGTAAAAACAGATTACCTGGTCACTTATCTTATTGCTGATTTTAGGGCTTTGCTGTGCTCTAATTAATGGCCACCATTTCGCTTTCAGCATCCATTATAGTAGCATCTAAACTTCAAGAAGTGGCTGTAAAATATTTGTCCTATACCAATGGTGTGAAAGACACTCTCAAGTTTGTTCTTTCTTCAGTGGTCATGAAGTTGCATTATGGCTCCCAAGTAACCACTTGGATTAACAGCCAAAAGATAGTTAATGCCTATAGAACTGTACGCTGATGAAAATTCAGTTGCTTCAGAGGTAGAAGGGAGGACATTTTCTCAAGCATCCAAAGAATATTTTAGGCAAATTTGAACAATGCAGCATGGTAAAAAGTTGTATTAACAGCTTTCTTCACATCTCATTAGACAGACAGAAAAGCTTCATGTCATTGATAAATTTTGAGCTAAGTGACCAATTGTTTGGCAATGATCACTATTACTCATTCATTGCTGTTACGTGCTATGTACTATCTCAATAGTTAAGCATTTCTTTACACTTTGTGCTATCTCTGTATAGATAAGTTTACAAGCGTGCTACGAGAACAGCAACTGGAACGAGCTCGGCGAGAACAGGAGAGAATCCGACTTCTGAATGCTGATCCCTTTGACCTGGAAGCACAGGCCAAAATTGAAGAAGACATTAGGTAAAGAGCTGTCTCTGAATTTTCGTACTTAACATTTTAGTTTAAGTCATTGTATAAAGCACTTTTAAGACATTTTGGTGCTGATAAGGTGCTCTGCTACAGTGATTTATTTTTCTTTATCCTTTCCGGTCTTTCTTATGCTTAGAGTGTCTACAGTTGTCTGAATTGAGTTGTTCCTGAGTGCTTATTTGTTAATTTAAAAATTTGGTGCCCCTATGTTAGGAATGAGAAAAATGAGTAGTATTCCTAGGAAGAATGAAAAGTAGGAGGGGTGATGGTACTGACTAAAGAGAAGTTGTGGTTCTGGAGAAAGAGGATGTCCCCTGGCAGTCAAGGACAAAGTTGATTTAGGTTGAGCTAAGGAATTTTAAAAAAATGCATTGTTTGTAGGCCCTAGCTAGTGGGAAATTACAGAGGTGCAAAAATTATACAGTAATTTAAATGGGGATTTTAATTATTCAAATATGGTTTTGGATAATGGCAGTGTAAAGGGCAGAGGGAGGAGCAAGAATTACCGGAGTGCATTCAGCAAAAGTTTCTGCACTTCAACTTCAATGGATCTGGGTCGAATAAATTGGAGTCAGAGGTTGGCAGGAAGGATGGAAGATGAACTATAACCTTCAAAGAAGAAATGGTTCAGACATGGTCAAGTTTTATTCCTTCAAAAAGGAAAGATGGCAAACAAATCCCAAGCTCCCTGAATGACAAAAGAGGTGTATATTTTGGTAAGTAAGAAACGGTGTGCTTGTGACACATGTCATGTAGAAAATTCAATTAAGAATCAGGTTCATAAAGAAGTTCAAATCGATGTTGAAAGGCAAATAATAAAACTAAAGAGGAAGTCTGAAAAGAGTTAATGTAAAAAGGGAATTGCAAAATTTTCTTTAGGAAATAAACAGTAAGCAGGTGGTAAAAGGCAGAATGGGGCTCATTAGAGGCCAAAAAGATATTTTGTAATTATATTTATATATTGGAGGCATAGGGAATGGCTGGGGAAAGGTGCCAGGAGGAAGGTAGTGCCCAAGCCATGGTCAAAGAGGAGACAATTCAGTTACTAAAGAGCTTAAAATGATACAGAAGAGGTATTGGACAGGCTTTTGTACTTAACTTTGACAAGGCACTGGGACTGGATGAGATTCACCCAAGTATATTGGTGGAAGTACAAATGGAAATCGCAATGGCACTGGCAATCATTTCTCAATCTTCAGACTTGGATGGTGTCCGAAAAGTGGACAGTTGCAGACATTATATTCTTGTTCAGTAGAGCGTGCAAGAATGACTTAACAACCGTAGATCTGTCAGTTTAACTTTGGTAGTTAGAAGATATCTAGAAATAATATCTGCAACAAAATTAATAATCACCTGAACAAATGCAGGTTACATAAGTACCAGCATGGATTTCTCAAGTGAAAACATGTTTAACTAACTTACTGGAGTTTTCTGATGGAGTTAGCAGTAAGTGTTGATCAGGGCAATGCTATTGATGTGAACTTTTAGAAGGTATTTGATATAATGTCATACAACAGGCATGAGAGCAAACTCAGGGCTCATGGAATAAAGGGGACAGTGCCAACATGAATGCAGAATTACCTGCGTGATAGGAAACAGTGTTATGGTTAATGGATGTTTTTATGCCTACAGTAAGATTTGTTGTAGCCTTCATCCGTGGTCAGTATTGGGAATCTTGTTTTTCCTAGTATTAATAATCTGAACTTTATGGTACAGGATGATGTGCAAGTTGTAACCTGTGAGAAGAATAGTGTAGAACTTCACAAGGACACAGACAAATTGATGGAGTATCCTAGGCTTCGATAATAGTGACACAGAATACAAGATCAAGGAGGTTATGTTGAACTTCTATAAATTTGCTCAGAATATTACATCTCGTTCAGGGCTTCACTTTAGGAAAGTTATGAAGGCGTTGGTGCGAGTTCAGAAGAGGTTTATGAAGTTTGTTCCAGGGTGAAGAATGTCTGTTGTGCAGAAATTGAAGAAGCTAGACTGTTCTGCTTGGAGACAAGAAGGCTGAGAAGATTGAAGCATTCAAAATTATAAGTGATTGGGCTGGGTAATTGGGGAATAAAATGTTTCCACTTGAGAAAGGATCAAGAACAAGAGAACACAGATTTAAAGTAATCAGCAGAAGAAGCAAAAAGGGAGGAAAAATATTCACACATTTGAGTGGTTAAGATCTAGGGTGTGCAGCTTGAGAGTGTGGTGAAGGCAGGTTCAATCAAGACATTCAAAGGAAAATTAGATGGTTATTTAAAAAGGACGAACATGCAAGTTTACGGGGCGTCGGTAGGATGCTAACACTAGGTAAGATGCTCATTTGGCGAGCTGGTCCAAATGTAGTAGATCGAATGGCCTCCTCCTGCATTCCTACTCCTGAATGCTCCATGCTGGCGTAAATGTAACGTTGACCTGCAGAAAATTTTGGTTGTGATGCACTGTACAGTTGAATGGCCTGTCAACAGACTCTTGAGTTTCGTAAGCATCACGGCTACTTGTGCGAAGTACCGCTTTTTTGACGAGAGATTGACTTTTCAGAATGGATGAGAAGAAAATATTTCTGAAGTGTTCTTGTGTTCACAGAATTGTTAAGGTAATGTTATGTTGGTCCTGGAATTTAAGGAGTTTTTAAAATTACTTCTGCCACTATACCTTCTGTAAGGTTTTGCTACTGCATTTGAGAAATAGCTGGAGAGTTTTGCCCATGCACTACTCAATTTTTCTAACCCTTCTGCAATTAATCACCCTTTGTTTTTGGATGTCAGTTTACCTGGGCAATCAGAATTGGAGACTGGATCAGCTTTTCTTTTCTACATGTTCTGATGTTATTGTTGCTTCTCATTAGTACCCAGCATATTCCCTGTCCTTTTGGAAATGACAGGTAGACACAGAAAAGGAGGGGAAAAAGGGTGGCTTTGACAATGCAGTACTAACTTTAGGCATTTACCTCGTGATCTGTGCTAGTGAGTTTTGCTTGCTGACTGCATTGCTCTGACTTGTTGTGGTGCCTTATTCTGATGTTCTGTTAATGGATGCTTTTGTATTTCAGACAGCAGAACATTGAGGAGAACATGACAATTGCAATGGAAGAATCACCAGAGAGCTTTGGTCAGGTGGCAATGCTCTATATTAATTGCAAGGTTAATGGCATGCCAGTTAAAGCATTTGTAGATTCAGGTAGGTTCATATGTGCTCATACAAATAAGTTAAACATAGCCTCTAAGTTAGTTTGAAGCAGTCATTGTAAAATCCTGGCAACAGAAGATCAGGCCGAGTTGAGAAGTAAGATTGATGAATGTTCAGAGGGAAAAATGTATTTGAACAATATCAGGTGCACAGGATCCCTGCCTCTGCTGTGACAATACAGAGAAATCAAATTTTAAAATACCATGTTTGTTGTACTCATACAATGACCATTTGCGGTTATCTTCCGTACAGGGCATTAAATACACAATTACTGCTTTGTTTACACATTCTTCAAATGCACATTAGTACACAGTCGTTAATACACAAAACTGCTCCTTACATGTGTTTTCTCAATAACTGGGTCAGTTAGATCAGTTGGTTGGATAGCTAGTTTGCAATTCAGACTGTCACCGACAGTGTGGGTTCAGTTACCATATCAACTGATGTCGCCATGAAGTTCACACCTTCTGAATTTTGCACCTCACTTGAAGCATGGTGACCCACCTTAAACTCTCAAATAGTTGTCCCTCTGTAATGAGAGAGCAGTCTTTTGGCCCTTTTACCACTTGAAATAAACACTCCCAAGTGATGAAGGAGTTATTTAAATTGGACTGATCAAATTACCTTTAGGCACTGGATGTGAGTTTGCTCGCTGAGCTGGAAGGTTAGTTTTCAGACGTTTCGTCACCATTCTAGGTAACATCATCAGTGAGCCTCCGACGAAGCGCTGGTGTTATGTCCCGCTTTCTATTTATCTGGTTAGGTTTCCTTGGGTTGGTGATGTCATTTCCTGTCCTTTTTCTCAGGGGATGGTAGATTGGCTCCAAGTCAATGTGTTTGTTGATGGAATTCCAGTTGGAATGCCATGCTTCTAGGAATTCTCGTGCATGTCTCTGTTTGGCTTGTCCTAGGATGGATGTGTTGTCCCAATCAAAGTGGTGTCCTTCCTTATCTGTATGTAAGGATACGAGTGATAGTGGGTCATGTCGTTTTGTGGCTAGTTGATGTTCATGTATCCTGCTAGGAAGCTAGTCACCAGGATACATGAACATCAACTAGCCACAAAACGACATGACCCACTATCACTCGTATCCTTACATACAGATAAGGAAGGACACCACTTTGATTGGGACAACACATCCATCCTAGGACAAGCCAAACAGAGACATGCACGAGAATTCCTAGAAGCATGGCATTCCAACCGGAACTCCATCAACAAACACATTGACTTGGAGCCAATCTACCATCCCCTGAGAAAAAGGACATCACCAACCCAAGGAAACCTAACCAGATAAATAGAAAGCGGGACATAACACCAGCGCTTCGTCGGAGGCTCACTGATGATGTTACCTAGAATGGTGATGAAACGTCTGAAAACTAACCTTCCAGCTCAGCGAGCAAACTCACATCCAGAGCCTCAACTTGAGCTACAAATCTTCTCAAAACTCGCTAGTACCTTTTAGGCATTTCAGTAAATGGGGCTGATCCCCTTTCAATTGGAGTTGTAAGCTAATGGCATAGTTGTGCATCTGAACATAGTGATAAGTCTACACTGTTGCTGATACAGGAGCACAGATGACAATCATGAGCCAAGCATGTGCTGAGAGGTGCAACATCATGCGCTTGGTTGACAGGCGGTGGGCAGGAATTGCTAAAGGTGTTGGAACACAAAAAATCATTGGCAGAGTTCACTTGGGTAAGTAATTTTGCCATAATACGTGACTGACTTCTTTTTTCTCCTGACAAGAGACTTCCATTACTACTGTTTTGGAAAGTAAAGCAGAATATCTGTAGTGCTATGAATTTTTAATGGTTGATAGAGACCTTAAAGATTTGTCTGCACATATAAATTAACATTTTTGCAGAGCTAACAATGGTGAATAAGATGTGGTGATGTGATTTTAAGTTATTTTCCCCCCTCGTTATCTTAAGGTAGCTTATTGGAGAAGATTTTACGTTGTATTTCACTATTTCTGATCTGCAGTGATTTGATGTAACATTCAACTATTTATAGTGACTTGGTCTCCAGTCATGGGGCCAAACATTGAAAGAAGGATCATAACCCTACTTGAAACATTAGAACAAAAACTAACCAAAAATAGTGTGCTTGTCCAAGATAAAAATACTGCCAGCATACAAGAACTAAGAACATGAGTAGGGCATTTGACCCTTTGAACCTGCTCTTCATTCAATGTAAAATATGGTTAACTCTCTATCTCCATTTTCCTTCCTACACTGTCCTGCTATCCTATAATTCCCTATCAATCTGCATCTAGACAATACTCAACAACTGTGCATCTATGCCTTCTTGTATTGCTAATCTCAAAGATGCACAAATCTTTAACTGAAAAAAAATGTCCTCCTTTCAGCTTTAAATAACTGATCCCTTATTCTGAGGCTGTGAGCCCAACTTCTAGTTTTCCAAGCCAGGAAAAACATTCTTCCAGCTTTATTCATGACTCATGGTTCTGGATGTTTGCCATATAGAAGTTTCTCTTTGCTCTGGTTGTAGAGTTGAAGTACCTTCCAGTAGTTTCAGAACAGTGTTATCAACAACTGCAGAAAGAAAGGACTCTGTGTCATTAGTCACAGAAAGGGAACCGTGACCTAAGTTAAGAATTTGTGCACAAATGTTGGTAAAAGCCAGAGTATTCAGTAGTTACTTGGTTTTGGTGTTCAGTTCCTTCAGATAGCTTTAGTTGATATATTGTTGTTACAGCCCAGGTACAGATTGAAGGTGATTTCCTCCCCTGCTCTTTCTCCCTCCTGGAAGACCAGCCAATGGATATGTTGCTTGGACTCGATATGCTCAAAAGGCACCAGGTAAGAAGCCAACAGCAATTCCAGATAGTGGAGCCAAACTCATTGAGGTGAGGGTAACACAGTTCAAAATTGGGAGCTGACATCTTGTGAACTGTCACCATTATTTCTGACCTAGCTAGGCCTTTAAACCCTGAGTACAACTTGCACTTCAGTATTGTAAATTGCTTCAAAACTCTTAACTAAACAAATTTTATTTGTAATTCAAACTGACAGAACTGCGGATGCTGCAAATCAGAAACAAAAATAGAAATTGCTGGAACAGCTCAGCAGTTCTGGCAGCATCTGTGAAGAGAAATCAGAGTTAACGTTACGGGTCCAGTGACCCTTCCTCACAGAACTAAAGCATTAACTCAGATTTCTGTCCAAAACGCTCCCGGATCTGCTGAGCTTTCTTAGCAATTTCTGTTTTTATTTGTAATTAGCTTGCTCCTGGTATCAAAGTCAACAACACAGCCCTGCTTTGAGCTTCCAGCAGAAACTTGTTGGACAGTTAAAACTGCCTTCAGATGTACCTATCAAATTCTCACATGTTCCTTCTTATCCTGCTGTTCTGACAGCAAGAGCATCATCTGGAAATTGGTGGGATCTAATAACTTTGTCACTTGCACCAGTGAGCAATTGTGGATTTCTCACTTGACCAGTCTGGCAGACCAAAAGAATCTTGGGCCAGTTTACTGCACTCCTTTGGGTCTCACAAAAAAAAGTTTAGGCATTTCCTGCCAAAGCTCTCCTCCAGACCTCCCTACTCCAACCCCAAGCCTTAGGCCCTCCAGCATTCCCATCCTGTAAATAACATGAAGTGTGGGTACTCTTTTCTTAGTTCTGGGTAGTGGTGAGCTGTTCCTTCTCCTTGATATTGTGTTCCCACCTTCTGACCATCTGCTGACAGACAGTTTTACACAGGAGCCCGACTCGCAGATGAGGCAAGCCCCCATTGCTGAGATTGTGTTGATTTACCAACTGCCGTGGGACACACTGCCATGAGTTAAAATCAGAGCTTTGGTATCCAAGCTAACAGATTTTGTGGGTAGAACTCAGGAATAAAAAGGGAGCAGTCACATTACTGGGCCTGTATTACAGGTCTCCAACTAGTTGGTGGGCAAGATAAGAGCAGATATGGAGATAGCTTACTGAGTTGTTTAAGAGGAATAGGGTGATTAGAACAGATCTAAACTTTGCAGTCCTGCCATGTCCACTTGTGAATGGTGGTGGACAACTAAATAACTCACTAGAGGAGGAGGCTGCATAAATATACCCATCCTTAATGATTGAAGAGCCCAGCCCGTCAGTGCTAAAGATAAGGCTGAAGCATTTGCAGCGACCTTCAGCCAGATGTGGCAAGTCAATCATCCATCTGGGCCTCCTCCAGTTACCCCAGACTTTGCAGATAACAGTCTTCAGCCAATTTGATTCACTGCATCTGATATCAAGAAACTGTTGGAGGCGCTGAATAGTGCAAAGGCTGTGGGCTCGGAAAACATTCTGTCTGTAGTAGTCATGTGCTCCAGAGCTTTCCACTGCCCAAGCCAAGATCTTCCAGTACAGTTATAACACTGGCAACTACCCAACAATGTAGAAAATTGCCCAGGCATAACGCGTACACAAAAAGCAGGACAGGTCCAACCTGGACAATTAGCACTCCTTCAGTCTAGTCTTGATCATCAGTAAAGTAATGGAAGATGTCAACGATAGTGCTGTTAGAAAAACCTATTCAGCATTAACCTGCTCAGTGACACCCTGTTTGGGTTCTACCAGGTCCACTCAGCTCCTGTCCTCTATACAGCCTTGACCTAAGCATGGACAAGAGAGCGGAGTTCCAGAGGTGAGAGTGACAGCTCTTGACATCAGGGCTGCATTCGAGCAAGTTTGGCATCAAGAAGCTCGAGCAAAACTGGAATCAAGTATCAGGGGACAAACTCTGCATTGGTTGAAGTCATACCTGGCACATAGGAAGATAGTTGTGATTGTCGGAGTTCAGTCATCTCAGCTGCAGAAAATATCTGCAGGAGTTCTTCGGGGTAGTGTCCAAGGCACAAGCATCAATGATCTTCTCTCCATCATAAGATCAGAAATAGGGATGTTTACTGATGATTTTACATGGCTCTGCACTATTCGCAACTCCTGAGATACTGAAACAGTCTGTGTTCAGATGCAACAAAATCAGGCTTAGGCTGACAAATGGCAAGTAACTTTCGTGCCATACAAATGCTAGGCAACAGCCATCTCCAATGAGAGACAATCTAACTACCGCTCCTTGACATTCAATGGTGTTACCATCTCTGAATCTTCAGCTGTCAACATCCTTGGGCTTACTGTTGACCAGCAACTCACCTGCACATGCCACATAAATACAGTGGTCGCAGGATCAGAAAGGCTAGGAATCCTGCAGTGAGTAACTCAGTTCCTGACTCTCTCAAGCTGTCCATCATCTACAAGACACTATTCAGGAATGTGATGGAATACTCCCCACTTGCCTCGATGGGTGAGTGCCAACAACATTCAAGAAGCATGACACAAACCAGGACAAAGCAGCCTGCTTGACTGGCACCATATGCATAAACTTCCATTCTCTTCAGCAGTAGCAGTGTGAATGTATACAAAATACACTGCAGAAATTCACCAAAGATCCTGAGACAGAACCTTCCAAACCCAGGACTACTTCCACCTGGAAGGACAAGGGCAACAACTACACAGGAACACCACCTTTTTTTAAAAATCTAATTCACAGGATGAGGGTGTCATCAGCATTTATCGCTCATCCCTGATTGCCCTGAGGACAGTTAAGAGTCATCCACATTGCTGTGGCTCTGAAGTGACATTTACACTAGACCAGTTAAGGATGGCAGTTTCCTTCCCTAAAGGACATTAGTGAACCAGTTGGGTTTTTCCTGACAGTTGAGAATGGATCATTATTAGACTTTTTAAAATACAGGTTTTTATTGATTCAAATTCCACCATCTGCTGTGGTGAGATTTGAACCTGGGTCCCAGGACGTTATCTGGGTCCCTGGATTAACAGTCCAGCGATAACACCACCATCGGCCACTTGCCAGTTCCCCTTCCAAGCCACTCAGCATCCTGACTTGCAAATATATCATCGTTCCTTCATGGTTGCTGGATCAAAATCTTGGAATTCCCTCCCTAATAGGATGAGACAATGGAGTACTTAGTGAATGGCAGGACAGTAGGAAGCATAGGGAAACAGAGGGATCTTGGGGTGCTTGTCCACAAATCCCTGAAGGCAGCAGGACAGATTAATAGTGTGGTTAAGTAGGCTTTATCAGTTGTGGCGTAGATTATAAGCGGGGAGGTAATGTTGGAGTCATACAAAACTTTGGTTTGGTCACAGATGGAGTACTGTGTGTGGTCTGGTTGCCCCACTATAGGATTGATGCGACTTCACTGGAGCGGGTGCACAGGAGCTTGACCAGGATGCTTCTTGGGTTTGAGTATTTTAGCTATGAAGACAGGCTGGATAGGCTCTAGTGTTTTCTTTGGAGCAGAGAACACTGATGAGGGACCTGATTTGAGGTGCACAAGATTATGATGGGTGTTGACAGGGTGGATAGGAAGCAACTATTCCCCTTAGTTGAAAGGTCAATGTGGAGGTGCATAAATTTAAGATGAAGGGCGGGAGATTTAGAGGGTACTTAAGGAAAAACCTTTTCACCCAAAGGGTGGTGGGTGTCTGAAATACACTATCTTGGAGGGTTGTAGTGGAGGAAAACTTTACCACCTTTTGAAAGGTGCATGGATGAGAGCACCTAAAATATCATAATGTTCAAGGCTTAGAGCCAAACGCTGGAAACTGGGATTCATGTAGATAGCTTGGTGCAGATTCAGTGGACTGAAGGGCCTCTTCAATGTTTTATGACTCTGAAGCTATAGGACTGTAATGAAAACCGAGGGGTGCCTGTGCATGGCTGTGCATGAGTCAATGTCTTCAGGAAAGAAGTGAAATTTAGTGAGGGAAACGCTTCAAACTATAGTCTTAGCCACTTCTCCTGTTCTGCAGCAAACACTACTTGATGATCAAAAGCTCTCCATATTAAGAATAATTCTTGTCTCATTTATTAAAAATTAAACTCATTATACATGATATTAGTTGGTTATTGGTTCATAGGTTATTTTAATTTCCAGAATTTTATGTGTCTTTGATCTTTTTATTTCTGTCTGTTTTAAGTGTTCAATTGACCTGAAACGCAATGTGCTAGTTATTGGCACAACAGGAACAGAGACACGCTTTTTATCTGAAGCAGAGTTGCCAGAATGTGCCAGGCTGGCATATGGTGTTCCACGAGATGATCTTCGCCCTGAGGAGCTAGCAGACGCAGAGCTGGCGGAGGCACTACACAGATCAGCAGAGGAATCTGGTAATTTGCAAAAAGTTTTTCCTTTGAAGAAAATTGTCTAAATATTGTGGGAAGCAGTGATTTTAAAATTGATACCTATAGCCTATGTGATTATTTTAAAGGCAGAAGGGTTTCTGATCCAGCTCAAATTTATGAATAGTTAGTCTATAATAAATGTTTCACTTGATGGATCCTGGTTGTGGTTTCATGATCATTTAGTAGCAAGAAGGTAAGTAGAAACATTTTCTTTAGTCTTTTGCACAGCTTACTCAGTATTTTGTGTTTCCATTTTAATTTTGGCTTTATAAAGGTTCTGCTGGTGTTTAATATCGTGGGCACCAGCAGACTCTGTTATCTCTCAAAGTGACAAACTTGTTTCTGAGATTAGACAAAAAAACATTAGCAGGCCCTTCAGTTATGAAGGCGTTCCAAGCTGAGTCCGTCCCTGCTCCCACTCAAACACTATTTGCATGACATGATGAGATTTTCCTCAGAAGCAACTTTAATTGACCCTACTACAGTAGCAGATGAGAGCAAATTAACTCAGCATGTCCTGGAGATTGGACTTGGCACATTTTGCTCTATGTGGCTTAGTGTATGTCAGACAGTTAAAACCATATGGATCTGCACTACTGAGGGAAGTGAGAGCCTGTTCTCTTCCCAATTCCATTTTGTTATATATCAATATGTCTGTAACATCATGTGTGTACTTATAATTAACAAGATATTAGTATTTACATTTTTTTTCCTGGTCAGTCCAACCTTCAGAAGCTGGGAGTGCTAATGCAATGAATACTGTCTAATAATATTGCTCATACATGTGTTGTGATGTTTGTGTGGAATGTTAATCTGTTTGATGTCCATGGTGAATTATACTATATGCATGTTGCATGCCTCAATTGGCTAATCAAGTTTGCTGTTTGGTTTGTTTTGGTTTTTCTTTTATCCTAACAGGACGCCGGCATCACTGATGCATGTTGCACTTTTGCTGTCCATGAAGATGATCATAGCCCAGGTATTTAATGTGCTTTTACTTTTAGATGACTTAGAGTCTGGTACAGCAGCGAACCATCTTGTATGGAACTACGTGGCTTGTTTCATAGTTGAGCTTCTTATTTTCCTTATTAAGTACTGAGGCTGAATAATGCCTTTTCTCACTGGCCAATCAAGTCACTTCCAGAATTGCACACTTGTTCCTGTCAGTGGAAAATAAAATGCTGAGGTGAACTATCCCTGTATCTGAATCACCCAATAATGGACAAAGTTCCAGCCTTCTCTCCAACAATACAGTGAGATTTTGTAACACTGAGTACAAACAGAAAGGTTCTGCCTACAATTCACTAAACACTCCTCAAATTTTCATATCAAAGGGGATTAAGTTCATGATATAACATCTATTTTCTGTTACAAATCTAATTACTACACAATGCTTAGCTATAAAATGCACGTATCAGGGCCAGAGTTTTTCTAATGGATTTGATAGGGTATTTACCACAGAGTGATAGGGATATAATTCTGTGGCCTACTTTATGGACCTGTGCTCACCATTGTTAATGACAGTCTGACAAAACAAATATCTTCTTGAATAAATTGGGGCAGAATTTGGTGGTAAAATAATGACAAACTCTGAGCGCATGCTGTTATCAGTGTTCTTTAAAACAAATAACAATTTATGTAGTGCCGTTGTGAATTTGACACCATGTCTGTCACCTCTCTTGAGAAGAACGCCTTTAGGGGAAGCTATTCTTTGTCTATTTTACCAAACCTTGTCCCTTTCTTCTTTTCCTACTATCCTGGTTTAATGCCCTGTACTTCATGGAATCATAGCGTCCCAACAGGTGTGGAAAACAGGCCCTTAGGCCCAACAAGTCCACACTGATCCTCAGAGCATGCCACCCAGACCCATCTCTATAATCTACACATCCCTGAACACTGTGGGCAATTTAGCATGGCCACTCCACTTAGCCTGCACATCTTTGGGTTGTTGGAGGAAACTGGAGCACCTGGAAGAAACCAACCAGACATGGGGAGAATGTGCAGACTCCACACAGACAGTCACCGTGGTCCCTGATGCTGTGAGGCAACAGTGCTTAACCACTGAGCCACTGTGCCGCCCCCATTGTATTTTGTTTTGAGATTGAAGAGTCAACTTGTCAGTCTCTATGTAGTGCTTCTCTGGCCATGAAATTTAGGCTTGTTCTTCATTGCATTGGCTTAGGGACCTGGGTGGCACTGCTGAGCAGCTGTGGCATAAGGGGACTATACAAAGAACCCAACTCAATTCTTGGCTCCCTATCTGTTCACTGTAGAATCATCCTGATTGACCAGTTGGATCCCAATGATTGTGTCCTTTCTCAAACCTTGACAACTCAATTCAGGCATTCTGTATTCACAAGTTAACTGGGTATTCCTTACCACTGTCTTACTCTGAATTTTTGTAGATGCGTAAAGAATGGAAGGTGACGGTAATTACTTGTCTTCAGAAGAGCAACCCAATTAGTCTTCCTCCCCTGCAATTTCTCCATATCCTTTTTTGTTTACTTTTCAAGTCTATATACTGATTATTTTTGGAAATTACTGTTGAATTACTGTGGGGTGGCCAAGTGATATTATCGCTGGACTGTTAATCCAGAGACCCAGATAACATTCCGGGGACCCAGGTTCAAATCCTACCACAGCAGATGGTGGAATTTGAATTCAATTAAAAAAAAATCTGGAATTAAGAATCAAATGATGACCATTAATCCATTGTCAATTGTCAGAAAAACTCACCTGGTTCACAAATCTCCTTTAGGGAAGGAAACTGTCATCATTACCTGGCCTGGCCCATGTGTGACTCCAGACCCACAACAATGTGGTTAACTTCTAACTGCTGTCTGGGCAATTAGGGATTGGCAATAAATACTGCCTAGCCAGAGATGCCCTCATCCTATGAATGAATAAAGAAAAAAAAATTCCTTTTGAGGCATTGCATTCTAGATGGAAAAGTAAATTGTGCTCAGCTCCCCTCTGATTCTTTCACCGATTATCTCAAATCTGTGTCATCTGTCACAGCCCTTCATAATTTTGAGCCTCTATTAAAACTTACTTTTGTATTTCCTGCTTCAAGGAGAACAATCCTGCTCCCCAGTTCTTAATTATTGTTGGCACAGGTGCATAAAGTTAGCACACTGTGTAAGCTTCTGATTTATTGTGGGACTTATCGCTCCTTTGTAAGTAAGGAAATCATGTAAATAACTTGTCAGATTTTAGTCTACTGTAGTTGTTTGTAATATTGCTGTGTGTCACCATACTGACATGCCGTTTATTCCCAATAATAATACTCCGGCATTGAGTAAGATGTATTTCAAAATTGCTTTTAAGGTGCAGCTTGTAGTCACCACATGACTATCAGCCTTCAGGGAATTATGACCTACAGCAAGTTGAAGCATTGTTGCTCGGTAATAACAAGTACCTATGATTTAAATAAGCACTTAATTAACAACAGATTTCTAAACCCTGATGTCAGGTTTGGGTGTGAGTCAGAAGCCCAAACTTTGAGATAGAAGTCACCTACTGTGATTTTCTTTGGAGCAGCCAGTTAATGGCCAGAGGGCAAGCTTCTGATCCAATTAAGGACTGTAGTAGGGTTCTTAAAGCTGGAGAGCCAGTAAGAGATTTTAAAGCTTGAAAGCAACAGCAGTGTTGTGATAACAGGAAAGTGAAGGAGAGCGTGCATCCAAATGGTTGTTCAACGCACCAACTTTTCACAATTTAGACTGAGAAATGACCAAAGCTTAAAATAAACAGATGAGGGAGTGTGCAACCTCTCTGCATTGTGACCTGTGGCTGCTGCTGCACACAAGCAGGGAGGGCTTTAAGGTCAACCTGGAACCCTGGCCTCTGGTCTGCTACCAAGAGGCTATATTGGCCCCCATAGTCTGTGTATACCTTGACCAAATGAAATCCCTAATTGACTTCAAGTTGTTGGTTGGCTGGTTTGCCAAGCTGACTGGTTTTCATGCAAATGTTTCGTCCCCTCTTCTCGGTGAAATCTTCAGTGCTGTCCAGCCTCCATTGAAGTGCTAAGATAATAAAATGTGAGGCTGGATGAACACAGCAGGCCAAGCAGCATCTCAGGTGTGCTCCTGAGATGCTGCTTGGCCTGCTGTGTTCATCCAGCCTCACATTTTATTATCTTGGAATCTCCAGCATCTGCAGTTCCCATTATCTCCATTGAAGTGCTGTTGTTCTGGTCCAGTTTGTCATGGTGGCGAGTTCTGTTTCTGGTTTTGCTCCATTGTAATATGTAGATGGGGTCTACTTCGACATGTTTGTTTCTGGTACTAGTGGTTGAAAACCAGGCTTCCACGAATTCTTGTGTTTGTCTTTTGTTTGCTTGTCCTAGTTCTTTTACATTTTCCCAGTTAAACTGATGTCCTTCTTTATAATTGACCTACTTTAAGTGGCTCTTAAGAAACTGGATCAGCTGACCACCCTTGCAAGCAGGGAGGCCTGCTACACACTCTCCCCACACCTCATTCCACCTTTGTGAAAGTGGCCCAGGATGAGTTGGAATTGGGGAATCAGCAGGCCATCGTAGCAATTTTTTTTCCAATCCTGGGCGAGATTTGGGCCACAAAACCAACCTTTGTCAGCTCAGCGGGCAACTGCTTTTTGAGTTCTCATCTCTGCAGTAACAGTAACTGAGCTGGTGTTGTTATTGAAATCTTTTTAACTGACATTTAGCCAAAGAAATTAAAAAGCCATCTATAAAAGACGTCATTAACACGTATATGTGGTGCTAGATTGGTAATGAATAGAACGGGGTTTAACATTAGAACTGCTGGATTATTTAGTCGTATTGTGGTTTGGAATAAGCTGTCTACATTGGAGTAATCTGAGACTAGATTTATGTTTTTCTGTTTCAGGAAAAGAAAATGGCAAAACTACCTCATTGGAAAGTCCTTCATTACCAGCACCTCATCATCTTCCTCTCCCACTTCCCACTACAAGAACTGACCTATCTCAGGCCCCCAAAACCCAAAGTCAGTTGGACTGTTCACTTTCCGTCCCTGCTAGCCTTCCTTCACAAAACGAGAAGAAGTTGGAACTTACAGATGTAAACAACCTTCAGCTCACTCCTGAGTGCATGGAACCTCAGGCAGAAAAGCAGGCACCGTCAGGATCATTGGCCAATAAGTTGACCCCTCTCTTTCCTGATAATCTGTCTGCTCCTTCTCAGGCATCATTAGGGAAGAACCACATACCACAGGGTGAAGGCATTCCTTGCAGCTCACAAGACCTTTTGAACTATCCAACTTCAGATACCAATGATGAGTCCCTGCCAAAACGTGTCTTGCCAAACAAGAGTCCGTATGAGGTTGGCATGGAAAAGGGTGACATCACGCATTGTACAACCAAAGCCTGGTGGGAAATTATAAACAAAGAAGGTTTAGATGAACCACCGACAAAAAAAATTGGAGAGATTTCTTCAGCTGTACAATCAAATAGTGATCCTGTGTCTGATCTGGGTTTGGTTAACAGACTAAGCCAACAGGTCTCACCTAAATTGGCTTTTGCAGCTGGTTCTAACCTAAATGAAATGCAGCAAGGCACCGAAACTGGAAAGGGGATTGATGATCCTGACAACCTCATTAAGCCATTTGATATGGACCTTGAAATAGCTGAAAAAGATCCATGTAGCTGTCAAAAGAAATTTGAGACTGATGAAAGACCACCACCTGAATCTTCAACTGGAAACATTGAAATCTGCGATGCTGAAATTGTAAACTCTACTCAGCAGCTGGTAGACGAAATTAGATATTCAGCATCAAAAAGGACGGAAAAATGTAGTCAAAAGGAGGGAGAAGTCACTATTTCAGATCAGAATTTGGAGGATGAACATTTAAGATCATGCTGCTCCATTGCTCAGGAGACTATGCGTCCTGAGTTACCAAGTGGCTGTGTGAGGGAAAAGTCTGAACTTGCTGTTGTCACTGAAAAAGAGCATGGAGAAGTACATCCTTTGACTGAGATTAAACAGTCTCCTTCTGAGCAGGATCAGACAACAGTCTCTGATTCACATTTTTCCCCTGTGGCTGCTTTATTTGAACTACATCAAAAGTTAGTCGTCTCATGTCAGGACGTTTCCTTGAAGATGTCAGTCAGCTCAGAGGACAACCATCGGTCAGACACAACAAATCAGGAAGAAAGTTTTCAACTAATGGAGGTGTCTGAAGAATGTTCAGATAATAATGCTTTGAGGACGTGTGTCAATGTAGAGGTGGATACTGTTGCCGTGGAAGAGCAAAATGAACCTTTGTTAACTGCTAATTCCAAAATTTCTCCAAAAAGAGACAACAGTGTGGAAAGCTTCAATGAATTTCCAGAAAAATACACTTCAGATGTGGCACAAGTTAAACCTAATGAGACTTTTGTGCAAGCATCAAAGGATGAGGCTGCAGCTTTTATTACTGTGTCTAAGGATCAAACAAAGGAAATGGAAGTTTTCCCTACTGAGGAATCTTTGCAGACCCAAGAATTATCAGTACACCCGCATGATTCTGCAGCAGCTGAAAGCAGCCAGAACACTCAAAGTAGTGAGTCACATTTGCAAGAGATGACAAATAATGTAGCCTGTCCTTCAGAGGACCCAGAGGTTTTACCTACACCCATGATGGGGGAAGGGACCATTGAAGCCAATACGAATCAGCCTAATAGACGTTCTTTGGGTAGTCCTCTAGAAGTGCGCCCCCTAGCTTTCCCGGCTGCTAATGTTGCACGAATAAGACGCTCAGGATTCACTCAGCAAGAAGCATTGGAAGCCCTTGAACGTTTTAATGGCAATACAGACCTGGCACTTCTGGTTCTCCTCGCAAGAAACATTGTAGTTCCTATTTGAAGCTGTCCAGTAAGAGCCTGTAGGACAGTGATAAGCTGGTACTATTTTGATATTTGGTCTACAGTGGATACTGTGGTGGGTAAAAAGGAAACATGTTGACCAGTGTTGAGAAAGACCTGTTTTAGCTGTTGGTATCATTGGTGGCATCTGTCACTGGCAAACCAGTTTTGAGGTCAAGTTGTAGCAACGTTAGTATTTTATTTCAGTGCCATTCTTGATACCACTTCACTGAAATATTCACTAGTAGCCTATAAGCCAACAAACCTAGTCAATTCAAGTACTGGCCTTTGTGCAGTTTAAACTGCCTATAATTTTTAACTGCATGTTCTCCAAACACAGGAGAAATTAGTAAGAAGAAGTTTGAAATGGCAAGGAGAAGAAAAGACAGAGGTAGCAGCTTTGAATCCTTGGAGGATGATCTACGTGTACATGGGTATTCATGGTGGAATCATGTTAGATTTTAAAATTTTTGCAAGGTCAGTAGTTATCGCCATTGGATTTGGGGGTTACTTGAATGTTTGACTTAACCATCAGGAGAAGTGGAAAGTCTCCATCATGTTTCCTCCATAAGGATAAAAGTTCATGTTCTCACCTTTTGAGTACACAAATTTTTAGAATTCCTTTACTGTTTTATAGCCTTTGTTAAATCTGACACAGCAACACCACCTCTGCTGGACGTATGTCACATTTGAGGCACATTCAGTATTCAGTTGGTTTTAAAAAATGTTTTATGAAGGTATTTGTGCTATTTTTTTTCTTAAATGACAGTAGTGATGTTGCTGTAATCTTCAATGGCTGCTTAGTGCAACCTCTGTTCTTTGTTTTCCTTTTTTAAAACCAAATAATTAAAAACAAAAGTTATTGCCAAACAAAACGTAGGTCGTGTGTCAGCTGAAGCTAGTGCTTAAAAAGCTATCTATGTGAAGAACTATGAACTGTTTCTATTTCTTGCTTCTAAAAGCTGATATCTAAAGGTGCAATGATGAAGTAGCACACTAAAGATATGGAGGACGGCAAATGGGAACAAACAAGAAGAAAATTTTGATTCAGTACTGACATAAAAACCTATAAACTATTCAAGGCCATAATCTGGATTTTCAGGGCTGAATCTTTACTCTCAGGGACTGAAGGATTGGGATCATATCAGAAATTAAAATGTATGAACACTGTAACAGGAACCAAGCCTGTCCACTTCCAGGTTTAACAGGGGCAGGATGCCTGGTGGCAGAGAATGGGTTTACTTATTTAAATATTATAATGAGGCCATGTGCCTTTGTTTTACGACATTCTATTTTTAACCACAGACAGCCAGGCTTCCCAAAGCATGAGTGATTCAGCAGCTTAAATATCATAGTAAAATCATAGAATCCCTACAGTGTGGAAACCAGTCATTTGGCTCAACAGGTCCACACCACTCCAAAGAGTATCCCACCCAGACCCATTCCCCTAAGACACCAAACTTAAACACCCTTGGACACTATGGACAATTTAGCATAGCCAATCCACCTACCCTGCACATCTTTGGGCTGTGGGAGGAAAACCACGCAAACAGGGAGAGAGTGTGCAAACTTCAAACTGCAAACAGTCACCTGAGTCTGGAATTGAACCTGGGTCCTTGATGCTGTGAGGCAGCAGTGCTAACCACTGAGCCACTGTGTTGTTCCAAATATCTTTACAAGATGGCTTGTGCATTAGGAGCACTTGCTCCAGAGCCAAAAAAACCCGAGTAAACTGTAGTCTTCACCGCACGCGCGCACCCCCCCCCCCCCCCCCCCCCCCCCCCGGCCGCCGCCGCCAAATGGTCCTGCAAGAGCTGCCTGCATCACTGAACAGAATCAGACTCACCTGGAACTCCTCATACAGTGGCAACCTGGGTTGCCTTTGTATTCCGTTGTTGCTGTACGTCTCTGAAAGTAATACTTGGTTCTCTTTAAAATATTTACATTGCAGAGACATTAAACAAATACTTTTAATGAGCTTAAACCAGAATATGAACACGCCAAACTGAGATATTCTCTAGGGATTGAGCTCTCACTGGCTTCAAATAATAACAGATTTGTCAAACTGAGCCACTCATCGGTTTTGGGCCTTTGAAGTCACCTTTCCAGCCAGAAGGAACCTTACTGATGGCAGCCTTACAGTTGAATTCTGCTATCTGTACCAAACCATGAAAAACACGCAGCCTGCATTGTGATCCAAGAACTTTTAAAACTTAGCAATGTTTCTGTCGTTGGATTATTTGCATACTGTGTGGGATAAGCTGAGCTTCCTGAATGGGTGACATGGATCACTGTAAAGACATTTCTTGACACTGATTTTGCCAGGCATTTTTGCTAGCTAGTAGATATCAAATCCTACAGAGCAGTGTGTTACAGGTTCAGTCACCAGCTTGAGTTGAGTTTGTTGATGCCAACTGGGGCTGTAGTTGGGCTACTTCACCTGGCTTTAGTAGTCCTAAGAGAATAAAGGAGAAATAAAAACAAAGTACTGGAGAAACTCAGCGGATCTGGCAACATTTGTGAGAGAAAAGCAAAGTTAACTGGGCAAGTTTGATATGACTGTTCTTCAGAATTGAACTCCCTTTTCAAAGAAGTCATACTGGACTCTGAAAATTAACTTTGTTTCTGTCTATTTTAGATCATCAATGTCTGCAGTATTTTACTTTAAACTAGGAAGGAGAAGTAGGTTTGTTGTTCTTTTTCACCATCCACTGACCCTTGTTGGAATCTTTTGTCTAGGTGGACAACAAACCAGGGTCATATCTATCTTTGACTGTCTTTACGTGTTCAGCAACCTGCCAAAATTCACTCTTCAGATCGTCTCGTGAAAATTGTTCATCTCTGTGTGATACCAGTGAGCATCATTCTACCCCTTAGATCTACATCCGATCAACAGCTGACACGTTTAAAGAGTTGTATTTCTTCATTTACTTCCTCCACATTCAGTTGGTCAAGTTGGGCTTACCGATAGAGTTGCTCACATCCCCTTTCTGATATAGATTATGCTCATAGAACATCACCAAAGATGATGCAAGAACATAAAATATAATACAGAAAATCTTAAGAACTTGGCTCTGGTTAAAAGAGTGCTGCTGCTTAGTGGGAGAAGAAAGCGCACATAAAACAATAGAAAATGATTGTAAATCCAACAAAAGGAACTACTTCACTCAAAGGTGAAAGGTTAGTCATGGTCAAAGGAGGAAACCTCTGCTGTAGGAGGTTAAAATGTACCCAGGTATCTAGCTAGGGTCGATAAGACCAGAAAGGGTAAGCTTTGGTCAGATGGTCATTTCCCATCCTTGATAATTTTTCTTTTGATCCCTTTGTGTTCAAACATAAAGGTGGATTCATCATTGATAGACTGTTGTATTTAGCTCTTCTTGGGTTTCCTGGGACCTATTTTGGAAACATTGGGCAGAATCTAGATGCCAACAATTTCCACTTGAAAGTCAGAGTGGTAGCCCTGTGACTCCAGCTTGCTTCTCTGGCCCTCCAAGTGTTATCGACATCTCAGACCAAGCTGCATACGTAACAACCGCATGTAACTCATCAACAACCAGGATCTTTGGGTCCCTGACAGCAAAGTGGATTGTGAATTTGCTTCTGCCTGATATGTTTTAGGCAATTGACAGGCGCCTTGCAGGCCAGGGTTTACCCATGGACTGTGGACTACCAGTGCTTGAACAAGTACATGGCTGGGCATTAAAAAATGCTGCCAGCACTACAGATCGCAGGTGACAGGTACTTCCGTCTGTGGTGAGTGGGAGAATACACCAGGTATGGTGCTATAGGTCATGAGCTGTGTTTGGGGTGGTAGCATGGTCAGAAACCCTCCATGAAATTTGCCAAAATCGACAGAGCCAATTTCAAGTGAAATTCAGACCAGTATCAATTCTTTAGGTTTCTAAAGTGAACAGAAGAAAAGTTCATAATCTGGAAGAAAATCATAATGGTCTCAAAAAGCTGTGATAAGTAACATCAATTGCTGTACTTTAATCTGAGTCTGAGGAATGGAAAGATAATCTATGTTGTGTGTGATCAGCCTGCAGGAATTCATTGAACAAGAATGGAATATTAGGTTTTCTGTCCTAAAGTTAAGCAAAGTATTCTCCATTCAGTAATGCTTTTTTGCATCTTGGTGTCAATCACTGCCAAGGTCAGCTCCCTATCTCCAGCTTTTGGGCATACGTTAGTTTCTGAATAAAAGACCAATGAATGTTTTGTACTTTCTCAATTTCAGTTCCCATTGTGAATTGAATGTTGCCGTGGACGCAATTGGCAGTTGGTTCAAGGTCACCACATTATTAATATCTTGGCAATGCCTTTACTTGACCAACATTCTTGGTTAACTCTTTGTTGATGAAAATTCATGATATTATGATTATTGGTACAGTGGAACAGTTATTGTACATTAGGATTTGACCTGTTTGCTTTTGAAATTGATCTTGTTTTCAGGATCTCCTGTTAAAATCTACAATTGTATTCAAACAAATCTATTCATTAGGTACTGTCTATACACTTCTCAGGTCAGCTTCTGTTAGAACATTGCCATTGTGAGTCTGACTTCGATTACAAAACACCATTAGGAAACTAGGAAATGACAAATAGGCTGATCTGCATCTGAAAGAGAAAGATCAGTTAATGTTATAGATCCTACCTTTCATCAGACCTTGTGACCTGTCCCCCACCTTCCCAAACAAAATTGGTATTGGAGCAGTGATCACAGCTAAGTCTGATTGGGTTTCTGTCTGATAACAGATCATTTTCATACATCCAGACTCTTTATCAAGTTTCTTATTTGTGGCTACAGTCAGTCCACCAGGGAAAGCTGCATGCTTATCTATACCCATTAATTAGTAAAGCCAATCATCGAGTGCATAACACCTTTGGATCACTTGAGAAATTGCCATAAACTGGGTACAGATTTTAGATTAGTTGGCCTGATGTATATGGTTTCTAAACCATACCACACAAGTCCTATCAATCCAACCTCACCTTAAGTATTCACATCATGAGTGGCCAGTACAAAATGATTGCAATGGGTACCAGCTGTCGGATGTACTGCAGGAACTAGCTATATTTTTTCAACGATACTTGAAAGACAAAATACCATTGTTTCCAAGTTCTCCTTCAAATCACAGAATATTCTAATTTAGAGATATACTGCCTTTGCTGGATCAAAATCCTGGAACTTCCTAACCATAGTGCTGTAGAAGAATCTTCACAATGTGCACTGCAATGATTCAGGTTCACCACTATCTTCTCATGGCAAACTAGAAATAAGAAAGAAATGCTGATGTCAATATCCTGACAATGAAATTTTAAAATTGAGCCTCTTTGTGCAGAATATTCTCCAATATCTGATAAACTATTGCTTTCATCTTGGTTGCTAAAATCCTCATTAATTTTTCATTATTCTTGTTTTTACTGCTTTATCAATTTTAACTTGGAACTGGGAACTGAGAACTAAACAGGTCTTGGACTATGGGTAATAGTTGTGTTAAAAAGAAATCTGACCAAACAAACTTCTGTTTATTCATGAGGCTGGTTCATGATCAAAATGTTCTGCAGACACTTTGTCACCAGAGAAGAGCGTTATGTTTAAACAGAGCGTAGAGGTTGGCTAATAACAAGGTCAGCCCCTAGGAACTGGTTCCAGCGAGTCTGGAAAAGGCACAGTGCTCAAGCAAGTGGAAGATGTTGAATGGTAGCTGACCTTGTGAAGTAGACAGTCTGTCAGAGAGCAGTCAGAGTTTGAATTGGGTTTTTCTGTGAGAAGGAAGATGGCAAGTTGGTGCTTCAGTATGAAGATTTGAAAACTCCCTGCCTGACTTCCCATGAGCAGCTCTTAGAAGGTCAGGCAATAGACAACTAAGTTATAAATATTACGACCTGTCTGAGTGAATAGAAATGAGGATGCTGATCAACATCAAAATCAAACATGGAACAATCATCTGTACTGGTGAAACAACACATCGTAAAACCACTTAAGTAATCTGCCCAGTTTTGTTATTTCATTTATCCCCTAACTGTTTGTTTGTCTGCCTTTTGTGTGAATGGGGATTGAAAACAAATTCTTTTGGGTTTAAGGCATAGACTATAACCAAATTACTTTGTTTAATTTACTCTGCTGAAGTTACTACATTATTAATAAACTGCTAAGTCTTTTATTTAAGATACAAACCAATGTCTGGAATTTGTTATTATTGAGAATGGTTGTTCAAAAGTCTGGTTAGGAACTATTGGGGTCAATTCTGAAAGTCTTTAAAGGTTTTAATTTTATTGTGTTGGCAAGTACGGAGGGAGAAAGGCTGATTTGATTCAGCAATCTGTCTCCATGGTGTGACATGGTACACCCATTTTGTTTTGTTTATGTTAAAAGCAAAAGACAATTTAAGCCCTAAGTCTCCAACAGTGTTATAGGCATAAATTTATGCATGATGACAGGAATGGAATCGTAGCAGGACCAAGTTTGCTTTTGGACCCAATTTTTCATACTACTGTCAAAACAGGTTGCAAACCATGCCTCTTGCCCATCTGAAATATAGAAAACACCACATTATTGTTTTCCTGATGACGTGATAGTATTGAAGCATTCAATAATTTAAATTGTTCAAATAATAGTAAAGTTAATATAGAAAATAACCAGCAACACTTGACTTGCACTCATCATGAAAATAGAACAGGAATAGATCAGAGATAATGGGAACTGCAGATGCTGGAGATTCCAAGATAATAAAATGTGAGGCTGGATGAACACAGCAGGCCAAGCAGCATCTCAGGAGCACAGGAATAGATCATTCGGTTTATCAAGTGGACTTCACTGTCCAATGGGATTGTAGCTGACGTTATTGTGGCCTTCACTTTTCTGCCATCCCCAATAACCTTTCACCCTTGTGTAGATCAAAAATCTGCCCAGTGACCCAGACTCCAGTACTCCGTGCAAGAGATTCCAAAGAATGAGAAGAAAATCCTCCTCCATCCCAATCATAAATGGAGACCTCTTATTAACTGTGTCCACTGATGCTAGACTTTCCTATCAGCATCTACCTTGTCAAGCCCCCTTAGAATCTTATGTTTCAAAGATTCAAATTACCTCTCATTCTTATAAGCTCTAAGGAATGTGGGCTCAACCTGCTCAGTTTTTCCAAATGAGACAACCCCTTCAATGCAGGAATTAGCCTTTTGCACCTGTTCTAAAGTGCTTCCAAAGCAAGCACTTAAGTGGAGAGTAAAGTAATATTATGTTGGATTAGAGATAATGGGAACTGCAGATACTGGAGAATCCAAGATAATAAAGTGTGAAGCTGGATGAACACAGCAGGCCAAGCAGCATCTCAGGAGCACAAAAGCTGACGTTTCAGGCCTAGACCCTTCATCAGAGAGGGGGATGGGGTGAGGGTTCTGGAATAAATAGGGAGAGAGGGGGAGGTGGACCGAAGATGGAGAGAAAAGAAGATAGGTGGAGAGGAGAGTATAGGTGGGGAGGGGATAGGTCAGTCCAGGGAAGACGGACAGGTCAAGGAGGTGGGATGAGGTTAGTAGGTAGGAGATGGAGGTGCAGCTTGGGGTGGGAGGAAGGGATGGGTGAGAGGAAGAACAGGTTAGGGAGGCAGAGACAGGCTGGACTGGTTTTGGGATGCAGTGGGTGGAGGGGAAGAGCTGGGCTGGTTGTGTGGTGCAGTGGGGGGAGGGGACAAACTGGGCTGGTTTTGGGATGCGGTGGGGGAAGGGGAGATTTTGAAGCTGGTGAAGTCCACATTGATACCATTGGGCTGCAGGGTTCCCAAGCGGAATATAAGTTGCTGTTCCTGCAGCCTTCGGGTGGCATCATTGTGGCACTGCAGGAGGCCCATGATGGACATGTCATCCAAAGAATGGGAGGGGGAGTGGAAATGGTTTGCGAAGGGAGGTGCAGTTGTTTATTGCGAACCGAGCGGAGATGTTCTGCAAAACGGTCCCCAAGCCTCTGCTTGGTTTCCCCAATGTAGAGGAAGCCACACTGGGTACAGTGGATGCAGTATACCACATTGGCAGATGTGCAGGTGAACCTCTGCTTAATATGGAAAGTCATCTTGGGGCCTGGGATAGGGGTGAGGGAGGAGGTGTGGGGGCCAGAGTAGCATTTCCTGCGGTTGCAGGGGAAGGTGCCGGGTGTGATGGGGTCGGAGGGCAGTGTGGAGCGAATTACGCTGGATTGTACGTGTTATATACAATACGGAATTAAGCTATTAATCCCAACCAGTTCATAATGGTATGTATGCTGTGCTCAAGCCAACTGCTATCTTTGCTGACCTAAGCTGGTTTTTTGTAACCCTTTGACCCCTACTCTCTCATAAATTCTTTTAACTTCTCCTTAAATAAATTGTTTGATCAACACATTCTTTCACACTTTGGGAAAGAAATTGCTGAATTTCCCCCATTGGATATCCCGGTGACCATCTTATATTAATGGCCTACTCTTCCACAGGAGAGAAAACACTCAGTCTGTACCAGACTAACAGAATCTTTCGTAGTTTTAAATATCTCTTCGAGCTTACTCCTCAGTCATTTCTTAAGAAACCCGACCGTTATACAAACTCTGTTAGTTCATCAAACAGTTGAAACATTGAATCATCCAGTGACAAAACCAAACAATATTATGGTTTGCCTTCACCAATCAAAACTTCTCTCAAAGGTGTTATTTGTTGTTTTGAAGATACAGAGCTGCCTGGAAATAGGCTTTTTGGGCTATGGTCTTCAAAACAGTGGCATTGAGGTTCTGCTCTAAGTTTATACAGTGGTCCTGGGTCGCAGATCCAATAATCAATTGATAAAGCAACACAATCTGAGAGAATTGGTCATAAAAGCTTATGATACCATGTGTCAAGAGTTTGACCTCAGTTGTGTTTGGTGCAAAAAACAACTTGTGCTGTTAAGAGTGTCTTAACAAAGAAGATATTGCAAAAATAGTTACATAGGGTGGCCAAAAATATCCAAAAACAGATGATCAAATAAATGCTGAGTCATGCGATGTAAGCTCGGCCAAAAGTCTAGTCTTTGAGAAAGCGTTGAGGATCCAAATGTTTGTGGCAAAGACAATGCTGCTGAAGGTGAGACTATGAAATGAAATGCACAAAAGATTAGAACTGGAGGACAGAGGGAAACTGAGACTGGATAATGTTACAAAGATGAGATGTGTAGAGGTCATGGAATGCATTGGAATACAGTGTGGGTTAACAATGATGATCATGAGGTAGTATGGGACAGGATACAGAAAACTAAATGATGGGTAAATTGGAACTAGTGAAAGTATGCGGGATGACACTGAAGAAGTGACAGAAGCATGAATAAGTATTTCAGAGGCAGAGCAGCAGGCGTATTGGCAGGATGCAGACTTGTGATAATAAGGTTTGAAGCTTAGCTCTGGTTGAACATGATACCAAGGTTTCACACAGTCTGATTTGGCTTAAACAAGTGGCCAGGGTGGTGACTGAATCAACAGTAGGAAAGCTGAATATATGGCAAAGGTCACAAACAATAGCTTTGGTCCACCAAAGGAAGTTATAACCCATGACAATGTCAAGGAAGTAGAGAACGAAGGATTGATCCTGGCAGGAGTCAGTGATAGAAGTGATTGGGAAGAGAAGCAATTGCTGAAGCAAGTATTTTAATCTCCAGTAGGTAAGAATGATGCAAAAGTTGTTAAGATACCAATAGACAAGTAAACTTGCAATTCATAGATCCCAATTTTATCCTAATGGATTTTCTACAACACAGATGAGAATAAAATAGCTGAATTTTGGCAAATTCTAAATGTTTTATTCATCTACCTGAAGACTTGCCAGCAATTCCAAAGAAATGACAGTCTGAGCCAGTTGAATTTTTGGTTTCACCCATCTTTCAATGTGTCAGTGGAATATTAAGCTTTAAAGCTACTCAGATGGCAGGATTAGCATTACTACAATATTATGCCCAAAATGAAAAGAAAATCTAAAACAGTTTTGATTTTTAGAGATACCCCTAATTGTGTATTTTAACTCACCTTGAATTCTCTCATTGATGACTCCATAGTCAACTCATTCCCCGGGCAAAAGGACTACTTAATTTATTCATAAAAGGATTGCAACTCTTAAGGTTTTGCTCAATTTCCCACTCACGATGATACTTATAAAACCACATAGGAACTGTGCCAAACAATGAATCATTATGCTAAAGTTTGATATACTAATTTTATGTTGCAAGTTCTGCCACAAAATTATGTGTGAAATCCAGCATGGGGTACACCATCTGGCACCTTGCAGACTGAGTACTTGGAGTTTTTCTCTTCTCATTATTTTTATTTCTTTCCTTGCCTCCAACAGCAACTTTTCTCTGTGGTCTATGTATTCAGCACATGCTCCTCTGAATTTTAGCACCTAGAAATATATTTTGCTTCACATGGATAAATAAAGTCTAAAAATGTATTTCAGTTAGACTATTAGCCACAATCTCATATTTGCCCAAATTTCTGTCCATGCTCAAGATGTTGGAGTCATATGCCCCATTACAGGAAGGAAGTGGAAGCATTGGAAAAGGTGCAGAGGGGATTTACCAGGATGTTGCCTGGTCTGGAGCGCAAGCCCTATGAAGAAAGACTGAGGGACTTGGGTCTGTTCTCATTGGAGAGAAGGAGGCTAAGAGGGGATTTAATAGAGACATAGAAGATGATCGGAGGATTAGATAGGGTGGACAGTGAGAGTCTTTTTCCGAGGATGCTGACTTCAGCTTGTACAAGGGGGCATAGCTACAATTTGAGGGGTGATAGATTTAAGACAGATGTCAGAGGCAGGTTCTTTACTCAGAGAGTGGTAAGGGCGTGGAATGCCCTGCCTGCCAATGTAGTTAACTCAGCCACATTAGGGACATTTAAACAGTCCTTGGATAAGCATATGGATGATGATGAGATAGTGTAGGGGGAGGGGCTTAGATTAGTTCACAGGTCGGTGCAACATCGAGGGCCGAAGGGCCTGTTCTGCGCTGTATTGTTCTATGTTCTGTATTTGGATATTATAGATACTTTTCATAAAATCCACATTAAATGTATCCCATTTATAAATAACCATTGTGATAATATACAATATATAAATGATACTGTACAAAATATGCTCATAGTATATCATATCATAATCCCTGAAGTAACACAGTGAAGGATTAGTGTGGGCAGCAATGATGGATAGCTGTCATCTGCCAAATTAAACCAGTTTAGCAAAATGTGATCTAAGATCTATTACCCAGTTTGCTTTGCTGCGAAGGAAAATTAATGAATGGAAAATCAAGAGGCAAGAAAAGGCACCGGGGATTAGTGGTCTGTTAAACTCCCTGTCCAATTTTCTCCCATGTTGGTTTCAATGGAAAGAATAATATATGAATATGTAATAGGTAACTGTTTTGCAACAGTCTATTTCATACCCCTGCTGTAGTTGAATTTTGTATCAAATTTCTACTTTGGGAATTTGAGGACCTTTTTAGTCCAAAACAGGATAGGTTGCAACTCTTTCTAATTAAAATAGTTGCTGGTGCAATTTCCAAATGCTGGCCCAAATAAACTGTAGAAGTGTTGGTATTGGGTATTGTTGAAAACTTTCTATTAAAAGTTGAATTTGTTGAATCTGAATCCGTTTAAGGAGATTGTGTCTGTCAAGATGATTATTCAATTTTAGTGGGAGAGAACAGTAAACAAGAACCAAGGCAGATCAGTTTGATTTCTAGATGACATGGCTAACAAAGAAAGATTGCAGCTTCTTCATCTCAATGTTTGCGTGGCTGACAATTTAAAGCATAAACCAGATAGCTTCAAACTATTTCAAGGTACTGTTTATTTACCAATCACTTGTTCATTAATGGGGTCCGGAGAGGTTTGTCTGTGTGTATTGAGTGGGCCACTTCCCACTAAATGCTGCAGTTAACCCTGTTGGCCAACGCTTTAAAGGGTCCTTTAGTCTTTTATGAATCTGTACACCCCTACTGACCATCTACAGAGTTTGCCATTGCAGTGCAGTGATTTTAAAATTCCCATAATTTTGTTTAAATTCCTCCATGGCCCTGATACTCACTCTCTGCATAACACCACCAGACCCACAACCCTCCACAAAACTCCAATTCTTCTCTCGTAGGCATCATGCAATTCATTTGCCTCAGCATTCTAGCAGCATCATCCCGGCCTAAGCTCTGGAACTTAGTCAATGATGATCCCCCAGTAACAAAAAAGAAATTGCTGGTGAAACTCAGCAGGTCTGACAGCATGTGTGGGGAGAAAGCAGGGTTAATATTTTGAACTTGGTGACTCTTTTTCAGAACTGGTGATTTGCTGTGGAATATTTGACAATGGCAGTGACACTGGTTGTTAAAGGTAGTCATTGTAAGTGCTAATCGCCACTTATCAGTCCGAGTACATATGTTGTACTGGCCCCTCTGCGGGAGTGATTGCAAATGGAACTGGAATCAAGGCAAACATCCAGGAACATCTTCACTTCTGATATGGTGGCGAGAAGGTCAATGATAAAGCAGCTAATTGGTCTAGTACACTGCCCTGGGGAAATTCTGCAGCATTGTCCTATGGATGGAATGATGAGCCTCCAATAACTACAACTACCTTTGTGTTAAGTATCACTGCAGCTGATGGAGAGTTTTCCCAATGATTCTATTCCTCCTGAGTTTTTCAAGGACACGATGCCACACTTGGTCAAACACTGCTTAATGTCAAGGGCAATCACTTCTGCTTCTTTTCTGAATTGCAGCTGTTTTGTCCAAGTTCAGACCCATGCTGTAATGATGTCTGGAGCCAGGTGGCTCTGGTAAAACTTAAACTAAGAATTAGTGGACAGGTTATGGTGAGTACTTGACAGGAGTGTCTATGATCCCCTTCATCATTTTCATCATGAGAGGAGGCTACTGTATGGTAATTAGACTCATAGAGATGTACAGCATGGAAACAGACCCTCAGTCTGACTCATCTGTGCTGACCAAGTATCCTACATAAATCTAGTCCCATTTTCTAGCATTTGGCCCATATCCCTCCAGGCCCTTACTAATCAAATATCCATCTGGATATCTTTTAAATGTTGTAATTATACCAACCTCCACCACTTGCTCTGGCAGCTCATTCCATACCCGCACCACCCTCTGTGTGAAAAAAGTTGCCCCTTAGGTCCCTTCTAAATCTTTCCCCTCTCACCTTAAACCTATGCCCTCTAGTTTTGGACTCCCCCCATTCTGGGGAAAAGACCTTACCTCTTCACCCTATCCATGTCCCTCATGATTTTATAAACCTCTCTAAGATCACCCCTCAGCCTCCAATGCTCCAGGGAAAATAGCTCCAACTTATTTAACCTCTCCTTGTAACTCAAACCCTCCAACCCTGGCAACATCCTTGTAATTTTTTCTAAACCCTTTCAAGTTTCACAACATTCTTCCTGTAGCAGGGAGACCAAAATTGGTTGCTTTGTAATTTTTAATTTTTTTTATTTCACCAATTTTTCTAATCAACCTGTTCAGAGATGTTATTACACACATCTGGAGCAGGTGGGACTTGAACCCAGGACCCTTGTTCCAGGGGTAGAGAACTGGTTTTTCAGGATGAGGAATAAGTAGATACTTTTTCATTTTGTTACGTTAGTGCTATTAGGACAGTTTGGCTAGGGGGTACAGTTAGTTCTGGACCACCAGGTTTCAGTATTACTGCTGGGATGTTGCCGGGACCTGTAGTCTTTTTTGTATCCAGTGCATTCAATAGAAGATAAAGTGTGAAGCTGGATGAACACAGCAGGCCAAGCAGCATCTCAGGAGCTCCTGAGATGCTGCTTGGCCTGCTGTGTTCATCCTGCTTCACACTTTGTTATCTTGGATCCTCCAGCATCTGCAGTTCCCATTATCTCTCATTCAATAGAAGATGTGGTTTTTAGAGGCTAATCATCACATCAGTAGAACAGTACCACATGAATTCCCCAGGTCACTACACTGTTCTTTCATATTACTTGGAGTGCATTCAGTTGTTCAAAGATTGATTTCTTCAACAATCAGGCCGTCAGAAAGAGGCCTGATAAATCATCCATTCAGCACTTTTTGTTGAAGATGGTTGCAAACTCTCCAGCCTTTTCTTTTGCATTGACATGATCCTGAGCTCCCCCCGTTACTGAAGACGGAGTGTTAGTTATGACAACACTGCAATTCTTTGATTGAATCCGCAGGGGTTCATGGGATATTTTAGTTCCGAGCTGATCAGGATGTTTCTGAATGATATTCCTGTATGATAACTTCACTGTTTTAATTTTGATATGCCTGATACTGCTATGGCATGCTCTTCCAAACTCTTCGTTAAAAAAAAATTTGTCCCTTGATGGTAATGATGGAAGGAGAGGTATGCCAGGCCATGAGGTTTCATACTGTGATGGAATACAATTCTCCTGCTGCTGATGGACCACAGTGTCAGTTCTGTTCTGAATCTGTTCCACTCAATACAGTGGTGGTGCAACACAACACAGAGGAAGATGTTGTCAACATTGTGATGAAACTCTTCTCCACAAAGATTATGTGGTCTCCATTCCTATGAATAATGTCTTGTACAGATAGATGTGCACCAGGCACAGTTGGTCAGGATGATGTCAAGTTCACAGGAACATAGGATCAGGAGTAGACTATTCAGCCTCTTGAGCCTGTTGGACCATGCAATGAGATCATGGCTGACCTGTGGCCTGACTCCAAGCACCTATGTTTGACCTTGAATATATTCACTGACTTGGCCTTTACTGCTGTCTGGAGCATTGAATTCCAGAAACTAATGACTGTCGGAGAAGAAATTCCTTCTCAATTCTATCTGAAAAAGGAAAACTTTGCTTTGAAATTGTGCTCTGTAGTTCTAGATTCTCCCCCAAGATAAAAAAAACCTCAGTTTTAGAGCCTGAGATAACAAGGTGTAGAGTTGGATGAACACAGCAGGCCAAGCAGCACCAGAGGAGCAGGAAGACCGATGTTTTGGGCCTCGACGCCTGAAGGTCTTGGCTGCTGTGTTCGTCCAGGTCTACACCTTGTTATCTCAGATTCTCCAGCATCTGCTGTTCCTACTGTCTCTGAAACAGTTTTAGAGCCTGATGGGTTTCCCCCCTACACTGTCTTTTGTAATTCCAGATTTATTTAATGAACTGAGTTTAAATGCCCCAGTGGGATTTGAATTTGTCTCTGGAACATAATTCGACGAATGTGGTTCACGATGACACGTTGCTCATTTCTATTTTATGGAGATTTTCCAAACAACTTGTTCAGAGATATTGTCACACAGACACACACCCGTGGAGCAGGTGGGACTTGAACTCAGGCTTCAAGAGCCACTTGTTTCCATTTCACATAGTGTGAGATGCATTGACTGGGATGTGAATAGGGTCATTAGCAGCTCTAGGAAAGGATGTGGTGGAGGCGTACATACCAAGCTTGTCTATCTAGGCTCAGCAAGCGCTGAATCTGCCGCAGCGTGACGCTACCGCCAGGGGGGAGACGTGAGCAGCTGTGACGCTCCGAGTGCGTGCGCGCCGCCGCGGCGCTGTCGCTCCTGGCGGAAGATGGCGGATCGGAGCGACTGAAAGCGGGAGGTGGTGAGAGCCACGGGCTTCGCTCACACAAGCAGCGGCCTTGAGTGCACACCGAGCCGGCACAAGGCGGGCGAGGGTGGGGAAGGGAGCTCGTCCGGTGAGTGTCCGAGGGTCCCCGGCGTGGCACGGCACAGCCAGTGGCGGGGGATAGCTGGGTCCCGGCATGGGCTGCCAGCTCCCTCTTGTACATCCCCTTCCCCACCCAGCGGGAGGGGGAAAGCTCTGGGCAGGGTGGTGCCCGGCCTTAGGCTGATCCCGGGCCCCCACTGCCGGCCGTAGCAGAGACAGCGGACTCCAAGCAAATGGGGCTCCGCAGGCTGCTCACCGTGAGCCCAGGGCGCTTTGGGCCGGCATCCGGCCCTTTGTATTGGGAAATCTCCCTGGAGTGAGTGGGAATTGGCCACACGCCGCTGGTAGCCTTGGAAGATCTGGATCCAGGGTCAGGTGTAACGTCGGAATACACCTTTATTGAGAGCCCTCCTGCACCCACTTACCGAGACGTGGAACTGGATCCAGAATTGCTGGGCAGTGAATTAAAGAGAGGGCTGATTTCCCAATCTGTATGAGGGATAAACACAGGTGACAGAGTCCTTTGAACTCCGTAATGTGGGTGTAGTAACTGTGTGGCCTTTATGTCCCATCATATTCAAGACAACCAGTGTGATCTTCGTATGGCATACATTCAGTAAGGAAGAGGAGCAGCACTGTACCTCAGTGCTCTGCTTTAAATAAGGAATGTGCTAAATATGATGGTGTTTGTATTAGCAATAAGGAGGGCACATTAAACCATACTACCTATACCTGTAATTTGGTTAAGGAGGGGTGGTGAGATCGCTGAACTCATCAGGTTTGAACACAAAATTCAAAATGAGCTGTTGACAGATAGCCAGGAGATCTTGACTTTATTTTGGTTCTGTTGGTCTTTTAAGTTATTGGAAAAAATGGGAGGCATGATCTTTTCTGTTTCATCATAACCTGACTGCTTCAGATAAGTGGTCAAATTTTGCATGTTTTAACAGTGAAACTGAATCTGTACTGTTCTACTGATGCTTACTATTATCCTGGGAAAGGGATTTTTCAAATAAATGAGGACTGAAGTCTTGCAAAAACTGCACTTCGAAACACATCTTAATTTACCTTGAGAAAATATTTCAAAATGTGGTTGTAACTAAAACAGATAATATGGTTGCCTATTCCAGATTTGTTGTTGTGAAAGACTAGAATTGGTGATCAAGAAGCTGGTTTTCAGTTAGCCAGCTCAGCATCTATGCACTCTATCTTTGGAACACTTAGTTTTGATCACTGTTCATGTGTGGTTTTTGGAGCCAAGTCTTTACAGTAGGGTTACATTTTGAAATGTGTGGTTGTTGAAGTGTCAGTACATTATGGTATTGTAAAAGGGTTTCAGTAATCCTTGGTCATGGGCATATGAAATTTTCATTATGTCTGTTTGAACTATAAGAAGTACCCTGTGGGTTGAGTTTGCAATGTATTTTTCAAGCTGTCTAACAGTAGGGTTGTTAAAGGTCTCCACCTGGTGCTGGAAGTAGTTTAATGTGATGAATTAAGCATTGATAACAAGCAGGTTGTGCTGTCCATCAGAGATAATGGGAACTGCAGATGCTGGAGAATTTGAGATAACAAAGTGTGGAGCTGGATGAACACAGCGGGCCAAGCAGCATCGTAGGAGCACAAAAACTGATGTTTCGGGCCTAGGCCCTCCATCAGAAAAGGGGGATGGGGGAGAGGATTCTGAAATAAATAGGGAGAGAGGGGGACGTGGACTGAAGATGGTTAGAGGAGAAGATAGGTGGAGAGGAGAGTATAAGTAGGGAGGGGATAGGTCAGTCTGGAGAGGACGGACAGGTCAAGGAGGCAGGATGAGGTTAGGTAGGAAATAGAGGTGCGGCTTGAGGTGGAAGGAGGGGATAGGTGAGAGGAAGAACAGGTTCGGGAGGTGGGGACGGGCTGGGCTGGTTTTGGGATGCAGTGGTGGGAGGGGACGAACTGGGCTGGTTTTGGGATGCGGTGTGGGAAGGGGAGATTTTGAAGCTTGTGAAGTCCACATTGATACCATTGGGCTGCAGGGTTCCCAAGCGGAATATGAGTTGCTTTTCCTGCAACCTTTGGGTGGTATCATTATGGTACTGCAGGAGGCCCATGATGGACATGCCATCTAAGGAATGGGAGGGGGAGTTGAAATGGTTTGCGACTGGGAGGTGCAGTTGTTTATTGCGAACCAAGCGTAGATGTTCTGTGAAGCAGTCCCCAAGCCTCCGCTAGGTTTCCCCAATGTAGAGGAAGCCACAACGGGTACAGCGGATATAGTATACCACATTGGCAGATGTGCAGGTGAACATCTGTTTGATGTGGAAAGACATCTTGGGGCCTGCGATAGGGGTGAGGGAGGTGGTGTGGGGGCAGGTGCAGCACTTCCTGCGGTTGCAGGGGAAGGTGCCGGGTGTGGTGGAGTTGGGGGGGAGTGTGGAGCGGACAAGGGAGTCACGGAGAGAGTGGTCTCTCCGGAAGGCAGACAAGGGTGGGGATGGAAAAATGTCTTGGGTGGTAGGGTCGGAATGTAGATGGCGGAAGTGTTGGAGGATGATGTGTGTGGAGGTTGGTGGGGTGGTGTGTGAGAACGAGGGGGATCCTCTTTGGGCGGTTATTGCGGGGGCGGGGTGTGAGGGATGAGGTGTGGGAAATGCGGGAGACTCGGTTGTGGGCGTTCTCGACCACTGCTGGGGGAAAGTTGCTGTCCTTGAAGAACTTGGACATCTGGGATGTACGGGAGTGGAATGCCTGATCCTGGGAGCAGATGTGGCGGAGGCGAAGGAATTGCTGTCTGTTATTGGTCTTGTTTCTTGCCACTTTGTTGTTTTCTACTGTATAAACTGTTTGGCAAGCTGCATTACTAAAAGGTACAAAATAATCAAAAATGCTAATGGAAACTTGGCTTTTATTTTAAGGAAATTGGATCTCGGGAAATGAGTAAGTGATGCTTTAGTCACAGTTTTAGCCAGATCCTGTCTACCTTGCTGCTTTCGATATTAGATGGGAAATGTCAGGAAATGTATATTAATGTCTAATATACATTAGAAAAGGCAAAGTGCAAATTCACCAGAATTACAGTAGGCCTTATATTTTGAAGACACATATAAACATAGCTCCTATATGCTTGATTTTAGAGGATGATCATTTTGGGGTATTTAAAATGATTGTGCAATTCAATAGATTAAGATACAGTTACAATATTTGTTCTGGCGAGAAGTCTTAAAATTAGTTTAGGCTACTTAGAGACAAAATCAAGTGGTTCTTCGTAAAGGTTGTTGGAATTATTGAACACTCCAGACGTAGAAGTTGGAGAATTGAGGTACAGGTCAGTCTAAATAAAACTGAATAATAAAACAAGCTTGAGGCGCTCAATTGCCTACTCCTCTTCCTATTGATCCACATGCAATTTGCTATTTTTATTCAGGCTTGTCACTCTCCAAACACATGCAAAATGAAGTTGTTGAAAAGTTAGAATACTATGAAAATTACACTAAATAGTGCTTTTTAATCAGTTGTTCATTTGAAGGAAAAAGAGCTTTAGAGTAAAGAATCTCAGGAAATGTTTTCTCTTTGGGAGAGACCAGAACTAGAGATAACAGTTTAAAAATTAAGGGCCTACTATTTAAAGAGATGAGAATAGTGTTTTCTTCAAGGGTTGATGCTCTCTGGAGTTCTTCTCTTCAGCTTAAGGCTGAGGTTGATACTTGTTTGATGAGGGAGTCATGGGATATTGGGGTTAGAAAAGAAGCATTCAGATGAGTCATCATCTTATCAAATGTCAGAGTGGATACATGGGGCTAAAGGACCAACTCCTCTCAATTTATATATTCATATGTGATAAAATTTATTTTTTATTAATAAAACATACAAGAAAATTTATAGATACTTGACAGTGCATCAGTCAGAACTCTTGGCACAAGGTGTTTGGGGTCTTGGGGAAAAGTGGAAGTGTAATCTGATATTTGTGGAAGTAATGGTTCCTGTGTTTTCTGGGAAGGATGGTGTTATCTATGGAGCAGGCTGGGAAAGATCGGTGGGGATGTTAAGTGATAACTCTAGAGTGCGATTTGATAATGTATCCTGAGCAAAGAGTTTTACTTGCTGCAATTAAGAAGATTAATTGTAGATTTTTTTTGTTTTTAAATATGAGCCTTCTAAAACTTCAGAACTGCTAACAGCGAAACACAGAACAAAATGTTTCTTTCCTGAGTCCCTGGGAATGCTGTTTTGCTAAGACTGGGCAAGTAGTTTAGTTCCTATATACAATATATGAACAAACACATAAATTAGGAGCAGAGGCAGGACATTTGGACCTTCAAGCATGCTCTGCCATTCACTGACATCACGGCTGAACCTTTGCATTCAAATTTCCATATGTTCCTCTGCTGCCAATAACCTTTGATTGCCTTGCCTGACAAGCATCTACCTACCTTTGCCTCAAAAATATTCAGTGATTCCACGTCCACCACCTTCTGAGGCAGAGAGTTGTAACCTTTTACAACCCTCTGTAGAACAACAGAAGTACTGATACTGCCGCAGGGATTCAAGCTGTTCAGTTCTTTTAAAGATGTTTAGGGATTCATTTAGTTTTTTTAGTTTCCTGTGACACCATTTTATTCTTAAAGCAGATTACAGATATGCTGTTATGTAGGAATAGAGAGATTTCACACACAGCCTTTTGACCTTGCTAAATTTGTAGCAGTATTGACTAAGCGTGGGAAGTGTTGCTGTTGCTTGTATCTAGATCTTCACATGCAGCGCTTGTTATGAAAGCAGACACCAAACATTCTGTGATTAACAATGTTGAAATGTGAAAAGCATCCAGAATGTAGTATAGATCTTGTCCTTCTAAACCAGAGCTGCGTGGAAACAGCATTTTGAGCTGAATGACACTGAGATGTGTTATGATCCCAGCTGATGTTGTTATTGGACTAGTCAGATCGCAGACTGAAATCTGGCTTGATAAGTCATATTTTGTTTTTCTTTGGTTTTAACAAAGTTCTCTTTCACTGAAATATTAACACGGCATTGTAGACTTGATTTTAACAATTGAACAAAAAATTATTATGAAAAAGAAATGAAAATAAATGGAATAAGCCAAACTACTTAAATATAAAACAAGTGTAAAGATTTTGACAGTGAAGTATAATTCCATTAATCCCAACAGCATTTCTTTGCAGCATTTGCGCCTGAGAGAATTCTCTTTTCTATCACATTGATAAATAAAGTTGCTGTGATTCCAGAGGAGTCAAGGGCTGCGCTCTCATCAGAGGGATGACTGGTGGTGATTTAACCTGACAGTCACCACACCTCAGGCGAGGGAGAAATTGAGAAGGAGGGACCATCATGGTAACCTCAATCAGTATAAGAATTGAACCTGCACTGTTGGTGTCACTCTGCATCTCAAACCAACTGCTGATCCAACAGCAAACCGACTCCATCATATCTGTAGGGCTTAACTAATGCTTTAATTCCCGTTCATGGAACTTGATAGCTTCTTCCTTGGCTATTCATCCAACTGATCTTATCCTTTCTCAGCTTCAAAAACCCCTTCGGAGTTTTAACCACATGTCTCTTCTGGAATTTTTTTGTAGATTCCTGGCGCTGAGATAACCTATTGGTTAGCAGTTCTAAATGATCTCCTTTGAAGGAGAAACTGTTTCACACATCCAGGATTTCTGCACACTGAAATCAAAAGGCTTTCTAATTTACAAGTGTTTTCGCAAGCCCCAGAAAAATTCTGAATCCTCTGACTGAAGTTAATTAGATGACAGGATACCTTCTTACTAAAAAATTCTCCCAAATTAAACTGATGCCCATTAGCTTCCAAGAAACTTTGTTTAACATTATCTATGGCTTAGAAAGCTTACAGGTTAATTATTAGACCCCTTCATAGACACAAGCCAAATCCCACATGTTACTAGTTCAAAACTCCAACTATAAAATATATTATGTTAAAATGTTCATAAGTTACATAACAAATCAGGTGTATAGCTGGTGAGTGGTGTGATTGGTGTTAGAGATGGAAACAATTTGAGTTAAGAACTTCAAGTGAAGAAGCTTTTTAAAAAGCTAATGTGTCATTTTTAAGGATAAGTTTTATTATACGACTGTTGTCTATACTTAAAATGTCTCATGGCGCTATGAGCGAGATCTGTATCTTACTGAGTTTATTGTACTGATTCAGTTCTGGATACTAAGAGAGTCCAAAACTAAATGCAGGACAACTTTCAAAGTTTTCAAATGGGTGAAGAGCATGTGGGAGAGAACAGGTAATCTTAGGATGGTTTATTTGATTGAAAATTTGGATTGGCATGGTTTGTAAACACTGACTTCGTGCTTTATTTTTATTTGCCATTCTTTTCAAAAGAGTATGCCCTACCTCGCTGTGATCACTGTTATACCCAATTTCAACTAATAGGAAAAATCATGCATAATTCAAGTATCTGTTGTACATTAGAGATGCTCCTGAATCATGAGGTGCTGATAATAAACCCACAAAAGAAACTTTTAAGTCCCATCAGATTTTGAAGGGACATGTCTTTGTGGTATAACCAAGAATATCAGTTAGAGAACCTTGCAGAGGTGTCCCCTTTAATTATGCCATTATTTGATTCCTGTGCCAGGGATAGGTTATGTTTTTATTCTGACATATGTATGCACAGTGAAGTCCAAAACTCCGTGAAGATGGAGAAGAAAGCAAGGGAAGTGTAACGACAGTGCCCCAGCATTCTAGCACTGCCAACATCTAGTTCGTGTTATTCTTGAACGTTGAGTTAATTTTTAAATCTTTTGTTTTGCAGTTAATACAGCTGAGAATTGCCACACTTCCAATACACAACTGAACAATTCTTTCTCATTTTTGATAGTGGCATGCAATGGCCAGCTCGTCAGACAGCGAGGATGACAGTTTCATTGCCATGGATACAGAAGAGGTATTGGATGGGACCATGGAACAGGATGAAGAACCTCATGTTGAATTGGAAGTTGAAGAAATGAGGCATAACCGCTCAATGTTAGAGTTGCCTGAGGAAGTGCTGGAATACATCTTGTCTTTCTTGTCTCCATATCAGGAGCACAAAACAGCTGCTCTTGTTTGTAAACAATGGTATCGACTCATTAAAGGTATGGTTTGTGGTTCAGGTAAAATGTTTAAAGTAGAATAGAGGCCTGGAGCTTTGACCAAAATGTTAATATGAATCATAGATTGGTCATTAAAACAGAAGGAAATCAGATGTCCTTTATGCCTGTGCTGGATCTTTGCAAGATCAACTCAACTGATCCCACTCTCCTGCCCTTTCCCCTTTCCCCTGTTTATCTCTATTTCCTATGTCTGGAGCGCTCATGATTTGGAACATCCCCACCAAATTTCCTCCTAACTTTATCTTCCCTGATGAAAGAACCTCAGATTTGTCAATCTTTTTATAAAATTGAAGTCCTTTATCCCTTGAGCCATTGTCATAAATCTTTTCTGTACTCTCTCCAAAACCTTTAGATCCTTCCTAAAGCTTGGTGTCCAAAATTGGATGCATACTCCATTCAAACTGGTGTGGTGTAAATGTTCTTCATAACTCTTTTGTCTGACTTAGTTTGTGAAGGTCAAGATCTCATTTGCCTTTTAATTGCTTTCTCAAACCTGTCCTTTGACCTTCAATAATTTGTGCACACATACCTACAGGTCTTTCTGTTCCCGCACCCACTTTAAAATTGCACCTTTTATATTGCACCACCTTGCTGTTTCTACCAAAATGCCTCACTTCACACTTTTCTTTGTTAAATTTTTGTCATGTGATAAGAGTGGGTGGGATGCTCTTGAAGAGAGCTGGCATGAAAACATGCTGTATGTCGTTCTGTGCTGTAGCTGTTCTAAATCCTCTTGAAGTCTGTCTCTATCTTTCTCTCAGTTCGGATTACTTCCAATTTTTGTGCTGTTTGAAAATCATGACATTTTTTGTACATCCAGAGTCTATGATGGTAACATTTATAGTGAAAAGTAGTGATCCAAGTACTGACTGCTGGGGAACTCCATTGATATCATGCTCTTTTTTGAAAAATGACCCCTCACTATTACTCTGTTTCCTGTCCCACATCCAACTTTGTAACATGCTAAACCTTTTATTGCACAGACCTCTGCTTGGCTGATAAGCCTGTTAGGTGACACTTAGCAAATACCTTATGGAAGTCCTTGTGCACCATGCCAACTGCATTACTGACATCTACCTTCAACATAAGAACTAAGATCGGTAGGAACTAGGCCCTTCAGCCCTGTTCCATCATTTAATACGATCATGACTGGTCTCATCTCAGCCTCTACTCACTTTCTCCCTGCTCCCCATTACCAATTAAAAATCAGTATCTCATCAAAATTATTCAGTGACCTGGCATTTACTGCACTCTAGTTTTGTGATTTCCATAGATTCATGACTCTGAGAGAAGTAATTCCTACTCATCTCTGTTTTAAATCTGGAGCCCTTAGCCTAAAACTGACCTCTTGTTCCACATTGTTCTTCTAAAGGAAACATCCATTAAATATTTATTTTGTTAATCCTCTTTAGCATCATCTCTGTTTAAAAAAAAATTAAACAAGTTTGTTAAACATGATTTCCTTTAACAAATCTGGCTGGTTTTCCTTAATTATTTTGCACTTGTCCATATGATTGTTAATTATTATAATTTTTGAAATAGTTAAACTGCCTTGTCTGTAGTTGCTAGTTTTATACTTGCAACCTTTTATAAAATAAGGGTATAACATTTACAATTCTTCAGTCCTCTGGCACCACCTGCATACTTGAGGAAGATTGAACAGTCATGACCAGAATCTTCATAATTTCCTCCTTTACGTTCCTCAACATTTTTGGATACATTTCATCTGGAACTGCTGAATTATCAACTGTAGTTCAACACTTCTCCAACATGTTCTTTTGATAATTTTAACCCATAATTTCAACGACCTCTTTCACAGTGACTTTGGCAGCCTTAGCTTCTTTGCTAAAGACATGTGCAAAGCATTCATTTAGCATTTCTGTTATACTCTCAGCTTCTGTGTGCTCCTTTTTGGCTCAGCTTGGCCTCATCTCTCCTCTTCATATCCTTTTGCTACTTATATGCCTGTAGAAGACTCGTGGATTCTTTAAGTTAGGCAGGTTCTTCTTGGATACTGTCCTTCCCCCTCTCGTTTCCTTTTTCAGTCTCTGCTGAACTTTTTACATTTGACCTGATTTTCACTTGTATTATCACCTGACCTAGACCCTCTTTTCCCTATCTTTGATCCTTGCAGAAATTACCTCAATTGTAAATGTACCAGCTCATCTTTAAAAGCAGACAATTGTCTGTTACTCTTTTCCTGCCAAAGTTTGCTTCCAGTTTATCTGGACCAGATCTGTTCTCACCACAATGAAATTAGTCCTCATCTACTTTGGCATTTTTACTCAAGGTTGCCTTTTCATTACCAATCTAAACCTTTTGACACTGTACCAACCCTAATCTAATTGAATGGTGAAACATGCTTTATGGGCTGAATAGCATACACCTATTCCTTCATTCACTACAACCTACATGTATCTCTGTTGACACTTTATCCATCTCACTCCCAACAGTCATGTCCAGCAATAGAATCACAATTGTAGAATCTCTGCGGTGTGGAAATAGGACATTTTGCCCATCAAGTCCACACCGACTCTCTGAAGAGCATCCCACCCAGACCTGCAATGCACCTAGCAAAGGAATGGTCCTTCTATTGTTTCTTAATTATAGTCAAATAGATTCTGTTCCTGACCCCTCCAAGATCTCTTTCCCTTCAGCACTATACTATACTCCTTAATTGATACTGCCACCTTTCCACTTTTTTCAGCAACTCTGATGAAGAGTCATCTAGACTCGAAACGTTAGCTTGCTCTCTCTTTATGCATGTTGCCTGACCTGCTGTGATCTGCAGCATTTTTTTTGTTTTCTCCACTTTTCTTCCCTGAACAGTTTATGTCTAGGAATATTTGGCATTGATACCTACATTTTTTGACCCAGGTCCCTGTTATTATATGATATAATATTCCCATGTAGCTATATGTGCTTGCAGCTCACCAGCCCTTTTTTTTACCACAGTTAGTGCATTAATACATGTATATTGCAATCTTAATTCAAATGTATTCTGTCTTAATCTGACTCAGCTAAGTCTTCTGTTATTTCTGAAATAGTGCTCTCTGTCTCTCCCAATCTTAATGCAGAATGTAATGAGTCATGCAGTAGAACATTTCTGTGAAAAAGAAAACGCTTAATACTATTTGACAGTATCAAAAAAAAACTTTTATCCATCCGTCCTTCCTATTCATAACTTATCTTTAATTTATGTCCTCGAGTTTGAACTTTTGGGCATAAGGAATAGTGTACCCAGATCTACTGTGTATCAGATTGCTTCACTACCTTGAAAATGCCAATGAAGTGAAGATCAAAAGGCCATAAGTGATTCTACATCATCTTAACCGGCACGCATGTTTGCCTGCCTTCAGTGAGGCAAGGTTCATGTTATCTTCTGGTGTTGCCACTTTGTTTAATCCCCCATGTCAACTTGTTGCAGAGCCACTGTGTCATCCTCATCCTAAAGATGCACTCATAATGGATTCTTAATTTTATAGATCTTTGTTGACCTCTTCACAAAAATTGTCTGATGGTTTAGTGCCCTGGGATAATAGTGATGGAAGGACCCCTCTTGAACTCATTTATGCTGATGTGTTGATAGTCTTTGCCGTAATTCCTGCTCCAACTTGCCTATCATTTTGGGTTTTTCTACGTCCACTGAGTTTCTGATTTCAGTTGCCACACAAATATCAGGCAATGATCATTTCCGATAAAAGGCAATCTACCCACTGCCCCTTGACGTTCAGTGGCATTACTATTACTGAATCCCCCTGTATCAACATCCTGAGGTTTACCATTGATCAGAAACTCAGCTGGACTCGTAATATAAATACAATGGCTACAAGAGCAGGCAAGAGGCTAGGAATACTGCACTAAACAACTCAAAATCCAGACTCCCCAAAGCCTGTCCCCCATCTAGAAGGCACCAGCCAGCAGTGTGATGGAATACTCCATACTTGCCTGGATGAATGCAGCTGAAACAACACTTGAAGCTTGACACCACTGAGGACAAATCAGTCTGCTTGATTAGCACTACATCTATAAGTATGCACTCCCTCTTCCACTGACACTCAGTAGCAGCAGTGTGAACCATCTACAAGATGCAGTGCAGAATTTGCCAAAGATCCTGCGACGGCCATTTCGAAACCCAAGGCTTCTCCCATCTAGAAGGACAAGGGCTGCAGATACATGGCAAAGCAATCACCTTCGAATTCCCCCCCAAAGTCGCTCACCATGCTGACTTGGAAATATAGTGCTGTTCCTTTACTCTTGCTGGATCAAAATCTTGAAATTTTCTCTCTGACAACACTGTGGGTGTATCTACAGCTGGTCTAGGCTGCAGCAGCTCAAGAATGCAGTTCTCCTTCTTAAGGACAACTAGGGATGGGCAATAAATGTTGGCCAGGCAGTGAATCCCAGGTTTCATAAGCAAAGTTTTTAAAAATTGTTTGTGTGGATATGGCTGGGTAGCAGGGGAAGGGAATGGACAATCAAAAATAAAATTGCTATATCAGTTCTGTATGTAGAATTGTAATTGAATACAAGTGTAATTGCTAGAGTTTTGAGAGTTAGTTATCTGCCTGAAGTAAACGTCGTCTTGAAATGAGTACACTTGGAGAATTGGAGGCTGAGGAGTGACCTTAGAAAGGTTTATAAAAACATGGGGGTCATGGATAGGGTGAACTTAGGATATCTGGTTGGCATGTACGAGTTAGACTGAAACATTTGTTTTTGTGCTGTATATCTCTAACTGTTTGACCTGAAAGTGGAGGGGAGGGTTGGGGAAATGGTGACGTGGATACAAGTAGTTCTTTCCCTTGTTGAAAATGCCATTAAATTCTTGCATCTCTTTGACTCCAGGCGTGGCTCACCAGTGTTACCATGGTTTCATAAAAGCTGTTCAAGGAGGATATATTCAGTGGGAGAGCCGCACCTATCCTTATCCCGGGACTCCGATTACCCAGCGCTTTTCACACAGTAAGCAGAGTTTCCTGATGGCATTGTATGGGGCTAGGCAGAGGGTGTTTATTAATGCACCTACTGTACTGTATTGGTGCTGCAGTCCTGTATGCATTGCAACTGTTGTTTACTGCAGCAGAAAACCCAGAGGGACTGTGCTAATTTACATGGCTTGTTAAGTCATATTCTATTTTTAATATTGTTTTTTGGGGATTTACCAAGAGTAGAGTGAAACTTAGAATAATGCTCACTGTGTTCTTCTACTTTTCAATCTTTCTTCCTCAAAAGTATTGGACTAGAAAAGTAAAGAAGCCTTATTGCAATAAGAGATTTTGGCTGGAATGCTGTTGGTACTTTTGGCCACCTAAACCAAGCAAGGTGGATATATGTTTCTTGGAAGGAATCCAACAAAGTCCCTCAACTATGAGGATGTATGGAAAAGGCTCTGTATAGGTGTCTTGTAACTGATTGTGATGTACAGGAATCTGTTTTTTTAGCCCCTCTCAGTGTTCACATTTAGTGGAATAAGACAACTGCTGATTAATGAAAACTCACTTTGCTGTATCATCATTACTGCCCATTGCTAAGCTAGTTTCTAAATTAACAGGCCTTAACTTTATCTTAATGATCCTACGCAGGAATGCTTTCAAATCTGACCAGGATAACAGGACAGCTCCTGACCCTCTGTAGCCATCTACTGGAACATGTTTAAGGGATGGTGCCATAGCATCACAAGAACCCTAATATCTCAGTTGTGTAGATAATTTTAATTAGTCAGTTCGGATATGTTCTGACACATATCTAGAGTGGGTGGGACTTGAGCCCAGGTCACCTGGTCCAGAAGTAGGGACACTAGCATTATGATGCAAGACCTCTAGCATCTCACCTGTAGCTTGGATATATTAGCAGTATCATTTACATTAAGCAAATTTAGATCTCTGATTACAAAAAAAGCCTCACTGCTGTTTTCACCTTGAAACTTTGAAGTCATATCTAATGAGATTTACTACTACCTCGGAGACAAAATATTCAACAGTGTTACCATCACTGAAACCCTCACCAACAACATTGTGGGGGTTATCATTGACCAGAAACTCAACTGACTCACCACATAAACACTGGCTACAAGAGCAGGTCAGAAACTAGGAATACTGTGACAAATAACTCACCTGCTGACTCCTTGAAGCCTGTCTAACATTTACAAGGCACGAGTCAGGAGTGTGATGGAATACTCCCCACTTGCCTGGATGAGTACAACCCCAACAACACTCAAGCTTGGCACCAACCGGGACAGCCTGCTTGATTGGTACTATATCCACAAAAACCCACTCCCTCCTCCACCGATGCTCAATAGCAGCTGTGTGTACTATCCACAAGATCCTCACGTGGCACCTTCCAAACGCTTCCATCTAGAAGGGCAAGGGCAGCAGATACATGGGAATGCCACCACCTTCAAGTTCCCCTCCAAGCCACTCGCCGTCCTGCCTTGGAAATACATCGCTGTTCCTTCACTTTCGCTGGGTCAAAGTCCTGGAATTCTCTCTGTAATGACATTCCGTGTCAACCTTCAGCATGAGGACTGCAGCGGTTTGAGAAGGCAGCTCACCACCACCTCTTCAAGGGCAATTATGGACGGGCAGTAAATGCTGGTCAGCCAGTAATGCCCACACCCAACAAATGAATTGAAAACAAATCAGAACATTGTTGCAGTGTAGTATTATTGTAGTGTAGCTCTTGGCCTCTGTACTCTTCATATTCTCAAGCTAGGGTTTCTACTGTTCCTCTGTTTAATTCCAGGTGCTTGTTACTATGATGCCAATCAGTCCATGTATGTCTTTGGAGGTTGCACTCAAAGCAGTTGTAATGCAGCATTCAATGACCTTTGGCGGCTTGACCTTAACAGCAAAGAATGGATCCGTCCTCTGGCATCAGGTATGTCATAGAACAAAGGGACCAAGTGTCAAAATACAACATTAATCAAAATAATGGTCTCCACCATCCTGCCAAGAGATGTCAGATTGAAAGAGGGGAAAAACAACCTGGTTTGGATACATTTCTTGGTAGATTGTTGCTTTGTGTTCTAATTCAAAGTTAATGCCCTGCGAGGCTGTGTTAAGTCTTAACAGTGAACAGTTACACAAACAAAATATGTTGGTTAGTGGTGGTGCAATAGATTCCACAATATTGCAGCAATCTTCCTAAATGGCCTAATGGAGGATGCAGGAGACTGTATCCTGGCTGACTGGATCAGCCATGCACCATGGAGTTGATCCTAGCTAGCAGTTCCAGTGCAACTGTCTCCGCATTCCTTCCGATAGGGCTGTAAAAATTAACTAAATTCCTGATTCTGATCATAATCAGTTGGAAATTACAAGTGTGGTCACAGGTGAGAATAAATAGGCTCGTCTGTAATGCTTTCCACCGTTGACTAGTGTGCCATTAGAGCTCAAATATGAAGATTGGGCACCTGAATAAAGCCCTGAAAGACTGCTAGAGCCCATGGAACCTGTTCTGTAATATGTGTTGAAATGTTCAAGAAAATAAATGATAAAATTGACAAAGGAGAATTTCTACATGAAACATTCTCCTTATAGTGAATATTTTGCTTCACTGGGACTTAAACCACCTTAGAGCCCAGAGCAGCTGTTAGCCTGAAATGAGGAATTCCAGAAGGAATTTATCTTATCCTTATAAATTCTTCTAGCTGTGCCCTGAATTTCAGAATCAGAAGCATACCTATTGGTTCTTTTCCACATGAGTAGAAGGAGTGAGCTTTAATTCTTTTATGCTGAAGACATCCAGAGCAGAATCAAACTCTTTTTTTTCCTTTGGGATTGAATCCTATAACTGTCAAGAAATTGCATGCAGGAGTGAGGATCTTTATAAAATTGGACACTTTTTTATAGAAGTGTTTGGAACTTTTCTTTTGGTAAAGCTATGTGTGTTCGTCATTCATAAAAATACAAAACTAATCATAATGGAAAGAACAGTGCAGAAGGGTGTTAATGGTGTGCACGTAATTTTTAAAAACTGTTCATGTCCATTTCTTCCCATCTCTTAACCGGCAATGCCTCTTGCTTATGGTTCTGCAAATGTTGTATACCTTCTGATACCTTGTAGGTGACTGTTTTACGTGTTTTGGTGTTGCTAATTGTTGGAAAGATACTTAGTTTGGGTCCATCATGACCTTATCTGATGCCTGTACACATGTCCTTCAATCAGAATTCACTGCAGAAGTTTGCAATGAGTGTAATGGCCGGTTTTTCTTTTCTTGATCCAGTTGTAGTGGACTGTTTGTAGCCTCATGTCCCAGCTGAAGGAAGGAGGACGAAAACATTTATTTAGGTAGTGGCTGCCGTAGGGCATCCTGACTGCTTTGCGAACATGGAATTATTTTCAGAGTATGTTTGCTGTTGTTTTATAGGAAGATGCAAATTGGTTATATGCTGTGTTTTAGCCAGGGCATCTGTTCCACTTTGGGAGAAGTTTTGTACATAAATCTGAATGCGTAGTCGGGGACCATTATGCCGAAATCCTCCTGCAATCCAGCTTTCTCTCAGTGCTGTACATTAGTGTGTGACTCTATTATGTACTTAGGAGTTTTAGTGTGACTCGAGTCCCCAGCCGTGTAGTTGAGAGTGCTGCTATTGAGCCAAACTGAACAAAATTAACTTTTTTTTATTCACTCCTGGGATATAGGTGTGACTGGCCAGAAGGCATTAATTACCCATCCCTAGTTTCCCTTGAGAAGCTGGTTGCGTACGGCCTTTGTGAACTGCTGCAGCTGATGATCTGCAGGTAGACCTACAGTACAGAATGGGGTGATTTTGACACAGCAACAATGAAGGAATGGTAATGTATTTTCAAGTAAGGATGATGAGTGGATTCGAAAGGAACCTGCAGATGATTGTTCTCATATATCTGCTGCCCTTGTACTAGATGTCTAAGGAGCTTTGGGAGAGAGCAATTAATAATGTGTATAGTATCCTTGGCATTATTAATAGGAGTATAGTGTACAAGAGCAAGAAAATGGTGTTGAACTTGTATAAGAAGCTGGTTAGACCTCATCTGGTGTACTGTGTACAGTTTTGGGCACTACATTATAGGAAAATGTGAATGCATTGGAGTGAGTGCAGAAGTAATTTAAGAATGGTTCCAGGAATGAGAAGTTTCAGTTATAAGGATAGACTGATTAAGTTGGAACTGTTCTTCTTGGATAAAAGGCGAAGAGGAGGTCTAGTAGAGGTTTTTAAAATCATGAGAGAGACATGCATAGTGTAATAAGAAGAAAACATTCCTGCTTGTTAAAGCACAGACCCAGAAAGCACAAGTTTAAATGATTTGAAGAAAGAATAAAACATAGAACAGTATGTCACAGTACAAGCCCTTTGGCCCATGGTGATGAGCTGACCTATTATCCTACCCTAAGATCGAAACTAACTTGCATACTCTTCATTTTATTATCATCCATGTGCCTATCCAAGAGTCACTTAAATGCCCCTAATGTATCTGACTATACTACCACTGCTGGCAATGCATTCCATGCACCCATCATTCTATGTAAAGAACCTACCTCTGACATCTCCCCTATACCTTCCTCCAATTACCTTAAAATTATGCCCCCTCGTGATAGTCATTTCCGACCTGGGCAGAAGTCTCTGGCTATCCACTCTTGTACATCTTTATCAAGTCACCTGACATCCTCATTCACTCCAATGAGAAAAGCCCTAGCTACCTCAACCTTTCCTCATAAGACCTGTCCTCCATTCGAGGCAGTATCCTGGTAAATCTCCTCTGCACCCTGTCTAATGCTTCTACGTCCTTCTTATAATGAGGTGACCAGAACTGAACGCAAGATTCCAAGTGTGGTCTACGCAGGGTTTTATAGAGCTGCAGCATAACTTTGTGGCTCTTAAACTCAATCCCCCCCTGCCAATAAAAGCCAACCCTCCATATGCCTTCTTAACAACCCTATCAACTTGGGTGGCAACTTTGAGGAATATATGGATGTGGACCCCAAGATCCCTCTGTTCCTCCCGACTGCCAAGAATCCTGCCATTAACCCTGTGTTCTGCATTCAAATTCGACCTTCCACGATGAATCACTTCACACTCTTCCGGATAGATTCCATCTGACACTTCTTTGCCAAATTCTGCATCCTGTCAATGTCCCTTTGCAACCTACAACAGCCCTCCACACTATCCACAACTCCACCAACCTTCGTGTTATTGGCAAACTTACTAACTCACCCTTCCATTTCCTCATCCAAGTCATTTATAAAGATCACAAAGAGCAGAGGTCCCAGAACGGATTCCTGTGGAACACCTCTGGTCACTGACTCCAGGCTGAACATTTTCTGTCTACTACCATCTTCTATTGGACTGCCAAATTTCCCTGATTACCGAGCTTCCTTACTTTCTGAATGAGCCTACTATGGGGAACGTTATCAAATGCCTTGCTAAAATCCATATACACTTCATCACTGTTCTGCCTTCATCAAAGTGTTTTGTCACATCTTCAAAGAATTCAATAAGGCTTGTGAGGCATGACCTGCCCCCCTCAAAGATTTGCAGAAGAAGCAAATGCAAGATTTTTTTATTTCCACTGTGAGTAGTTAGGGCATAGAATGTTCTGTTTGGAAGCGTGATGGAAGCAGGTTCAATTGAAGAATTCTAGAGGACATGAGAAGATTAATTTGATTAGATTTGGGGGAAAAAGCAGGAGACTGGCAATTGGTAATCATGCTCATTGGAAGAATCTGCAGGCACAATGGGCAAAATGGCTTTTTTTTTGTGGCATAATGCTTTCTGTGAACCCAAAAGGGATCGATGAGTGGGACTTGGTGCAAGTTAAGTTACAGACAGAGTTGCTCTGAATGAGATTAATCTTGTTGCAGGAAGGAAGATGACTTACTAGCTGGGAAGAAATTTGGTTCAAATGACTAACTTGCAATAGAGAGAAACAGCTAGAACTACCCTTGTCTTTATGGTTCAACCTTCACTGAACTTGGTAACTATCAAGAATGCTTTCTTTAGATAAATGTTGGATGAATTGAAAGTAGATAAATTTAAGATTTGGATGGGGTTATTGAAATCTCTGATCATCAGTGGAAAATCAGTCCCAGAATTGATCTTCAAGCTATTTGTTTGTGATTTTAAATTGACTATTTTGATCCAGTTTGAGTTGGTGACGCAATATTTCATGCAGGGTTTGGTAGTCTGTCTTCAAAGGAAGCTAAAGTATTTGATATTATTGATAGATGGCAGGAAACGTGAACCCAGAATTAAAATGTTACAAAAGAGAGTCATAACATTGATATATTCTTGTTACCTTCTCCTAAAATCTCCTGTTTTTCCTTGATGTGAACAAATGCTTTTTTACATATTTTACGCCTTTCAGTATGTAATCAGGTTAATTTAAATTGTGATTACAGAGCGAGGGGACAGAAATGCAACATTCTGACATTAGACTGACATTTTCCCACTGCAGTATCTAATGTGGAGCAGACTCTGATCAAAAACAGCAAATGCTAAATACTAAAAGGGAGCTGGATGAATATCTGGTTAAGGATGCAATTGATGGTTCTGAGAGTAAGTATAGGCCTAGATGGTCAAATACTGTAGGGAACCAATGATTACAATCCTTTTTGAAAGCATGAAGATTTAATCTGGAAGATAGCTGCATGATTAGTTTGCTGAGGACAATGGGAGGGTAACAAAACGTAGTGTCTGGGACCACCTTCACACATGTGTGGATCTGTGGCTGGCAAGTCAGTGGCTGATAAGGACTTAATGTACCTGAGCTGAGGTTTTGCCAAAGTCCTTTAAAATTACAGTGAGATTTCTTTTAGTCTCATGCTGCCATCTTTTCTAAGAGGCTTAATTTTTTTTCTTAATTGCTGCTGTATCTATAGGCTAAGTTTCTCTGAGTTGTAAATGAGGACCCAGCCCGTTTCATTTTAAACGACATATTTTTGTGTTTTGCCTACCACATCAGATGACTTTGCGTTTCTCCATATTCTTTTCTATCTCATTCAAGCTCATTGACTTTAACATATCTATAATATCCTTTTGCAGCCACTGCGTATCTTACTCTTAGCTTGCTTTCCCATGTAGTTCTGTATGCGAGATTACAAACTTGATGGGCTGTAAATATGTCCCTTTTTCAAGTCATTGTCTTAGGTTGTAAATCAATGTGGCTCATGCACTGATCCACTCACAAGTTATAGTGTCTCAAGATGAAAATTAACCATTTATTCCTCCTGTTTTTTGTTTGTTAACACACCTACAATCCATGCTTAAATATTAGCCCAGTTGCATGAGTCCTAATTTTTTTGTAGCAACTTGTGAAGGACTTTTTGAATATCAAACCCAATGGTGCACCCTTATTTATTCTTCACCTTACATCCTGAAACAAACCGATCAAATTTCTTTTCCTTCTTCCCGGGATTTGAATGTCTTGGAATTTGAATGTCATAACATTTGTTGCCCATCTTTAATCCCTTTTTGGAGGGTAATGATGAGTTGCCTTGAAGCTCAGCAGTTCTGCAACCACAGTTGTTTTCAACTTTTCTACAATTTGATATGACTGAGTGACTTGTTTGATTTGTTTTTGAGCGCAGTTAAGAGTTGATATACCATTGGTAGGTATGGGCCTGGAGTCATATGTAGACCAGACAGAATGTCAGATTTTCTCCCTTGGTAGGAATTAGTGAATTAGACAGTGTTTTAATGATAGTCTGCTAATTTTTTGACCATCATTACCTAGATTAGTTTTTGATTTCAGATTAGTTGAAGTTCGATCCCCACAACTGTCATGGTGGAATCTGAATGCATGTCTCCTGAGGATTTGTCCCACTATCTTGTTTGGGAATATGTTACAATCCCTTTCATAATTCTGCATTGATTATGTTGAACTATGTTATGATTTTCCATGTGCCTTTGCCATATCCCTGTGAATAGATGACTATCAGACTGTGGCATAAGTTCTCCGGATTTCTCTCTCCCTCTTCAGGGATCACTAATAATCTTCAGTGGCATTACACTTGTGCTATGTTGTAATGAGTTTTTCACTGCATTAACTTGGTTCTGTGGTGTCCTTTCTCATATTTCATTCTGAATTGGAATTGCAGTGCATGGTATGGATTCTGTTTTGCATTGTATATTTTGTTACCTTAAATTGTTTTTAAATTGTGTTATGTTGTATTTCATGTTTTAAGTTGATTATTTTGCGCTGATTTAAGTTAGATTTTCTGAATATTGTTTAGTTTGGTTCTGTTTTTGGATTGAACACGGTTTTGAGTTGTAGCCTTTTGCTTTCAGTATTCATCAGAAATGTATTGGGTTTTATATGGAATGGTGTGATGGGATTTGCATTTTAGTTTTAGATTATGCTTTTATACCAACTTCTTACTTGTGTTCTATGTTGGGATTTATTCTGCACTGCTTTGGACTTTTTTGCATGCTGTGTTGGATTTAATTTTCCTTTTTTATCCAGGTGCATTGTACTTTTTATGGTGCATTGTATTGTTAGCATATGTTATATTAATTTTTATTTACTTCCAGTTGAATGTTCTCAAGTTTGGAATTTGGTAAAATGGAGCTTAAATAATTTGGGTTTTTCAGATTTTTTTTTCCATTAATTGTATTGCTCTGTTTAAGCATGTGAAAAGTCTTCATTTGACAGTTTATGTTGGAAGCCAGAGAATAATGTTACTGAACCTTCATCGTGTTCAGCAAGTTGCATGTTTTAACATCCACGTGATGAGTGTTACTGACAAGGAGAAGTATTAGTGTCCATTCCTATTCACCCTTGAGAATGTGATGGTGAGGCACCAGCTTGAACTGCTGCAGTCTGTGTGGCGTAGGTCCACCTTTGATGCCAATAGGGGAGGAGTTCCAGGATTTTGACTGAGTGACAATGAGCGAATGGCAGTTGTGGCCCAAGTCAGGATGAGGTGTCACTCGGAAGCAAATTTTGTTGGTGGTGGTGTTGATATGCCCTTGTTCTTCTGGATACTGAATTTGTGTGTTTGGAAGATACTGTGAAAGAATGTTCAGAGCTATTTGATAAAGAATTTTCTCAGGTAATATATATTTTATTTGTAAGGGAAATGTTGGTTCTACATGGTTGAGATGGTAAGTTGTCAGTTCAAATTTTAATGTAGACCTGCTTGAAATAGACCTGCAATTTTGGCCACAGTCCAAGGATCACTGTTTTTAATGATCGTTGTGACTAAACTACATGGGCAAGTACGGTACAAAATTGCTGCTATGTGCTTAACACAGGAAGGAGCGTTAACTGCTGCAGTTGGAGGATGTTCTTACATTTGCTTTAAGGGGATTGAAATTCAGAAGAAATTTGATGCTTTCTGACACCATCCTTGAATGGCCTAGCTCTATCCTTAAGGTTTTGTGTGTTCTGGACTATCGAAAAAAAGGAAATAATTTCTTTCCTATCTACCCTATCAAATCCTTCAATCATCTTAAACACTTTAATTAGATCACCCTTATTTGTCTGTACTCAAGTGAATACAAGCCTAATCTATGAAACATGCTATTATTGTTATAACCCTTGTAGCCCTGGTACCATTTTATAAATCTATGCTGAAACCCTTCCAAGGCCAGTGTACTCTTTGTGAGATGGGCAGAACTGAATGTAGTACTGCAGATGGGGTCTAACCAGTGCTCTGTATGACTTGATAATTTTCATCCCTTTGTAATCCAAGCCTGTTTGGATGAAGGCCAATATTGCATTGACCTTACTAAATTATTTCATTTGCACTGTTGCAGCAGCTTTTTATTTCTGTGCTTGAGCCTTTTAGTTCTTAGTTTCTCAAAATTGAGAAAATAGTCTGATATTTCTAAGGTTTTGGAATAGATGTGTAGCTTGGCTTGTGGAGGTTGGTTGGCTCCCCGAGCCGGTTTGTTATTGTGCAGATGTATCGTTACCGTGCTTGGTAACATCCTCAGTGCAGCCCCTTTTGAAATGTCGGTGTGTTTTCCCACCTGGCAGGAACACTGAGGATGTTACCAACCACGGTAACAAAACGTCTGCGGAAGAACAAACCAGCTCAGCGAGCCAACCAACCTCAATAGTCTGATATTCTTTTAAATCTTAAATCTGATTTCACACTTTCCACATTGAACGCTATCTGCCATAGTTTTGCCCATTATTCAAACAGCTATGCTTTTCACTGGGACTTATTGAATAATAATTAGAAATAACAACTTAACTGATATCCCTCATCATTTGAGGGCAGCTTTGGGGTCAATAATTGTTATTCCTCTTAACATCATATTTAACAAAGGATAAAAATTGAATTGATGATTTAATCTTGCTTCTATGATTGAGGTAGCTACCTGTTGGAAAGCGGAGTGTAGTTCAGTTTGGTTTTGCTTTATCTGTTCACTTGACTTCTCCTAAATTCATTCAGAGCACAGATCTTTAATTCCTGTGAGCAAACAATAAAACCAGACTTTTGTTTTCCCTGATAAACTAACATTTTATTATGGCAGTGTGGGTTTGCTCCATTAACAAAGTCTGGAAGGTACTGTTTTGCATCTGTAGCCACCCCACGCAGAGTTTTTTTTTGCACTAGAAGTGTGAACTTGATTCTGTTTAGTCCTCCATCCCTGACACAACAGAGAAAAAATTGTTTTGAGAATAAGTTGGTATATAAATCTGAGCTGAAATCAGAGCAAATCACTCCTTAATCGCGTTTTGCATTTCTGAAAAAAGATTGAGTTATAAAATTTAGTTTGTCTGGAAATGCCAGATGGAAGGGTAATGCCATTTTTAAAATTACGTAAATCTCCTGGGTATTGCTTTGCTTACCTGTTTAAGAAATATTGTAGGAAAGAACTCTTCACCAGAAATGCTTTACCCCAAGAATATCTTCTTGCTTCAAGAGAATACAGACAAGGGCACTCTGCTGTCAGTCACTGAGCATTGATTTATTCACTAAGCAACAACTGAGATTCAGCCTGTTGTCATGGCTACCCATGTTTATTTAAAAGAATCCAACACTCCATTAAATATCCTTCTGTCTGTGTTTTAACACTGTCTGTCGGACATAATTTAGATTCATGTTTCAGTGTTTGCAGAACAGCATCTTCAGTGACACTGAGTTCTTGACTTCTTGAAAACTTGTGAAGTTTTACATTAGTGTGTCCTGATTTTATTTGTTAGATGTTTACCTTTGTGGTCTTGCTAGTTTTGCTCCACGATTCTTCCCCGTGGTTTCAACATGCTTTGTCTGTTTCTCAGTGTTGTATGTTAATAGGAAATGGTGGCACATTGGTAATTTCATTGGACAATAAAGGAAAGGTCCAGGCTTATCCTCTGGGGCCACAGGTTCAGATCCCTTCATGCTAACTGATAGAATATAAATTCAATCCATAAATTTGGTGTAAACGGCTCAAATCAGTGAAGGTGGTGATGAAAATGACTGATTTTCAGAAGCTGTGGTTGACTAATGTCTTTTAGGCAAGAAAAGCTGTGACCCTTACCTGTGTTGGTCCACATGTGACTTCAAATTGTCAACAACATGGTTGAGTCTTGACTGCCTTCCGAATGGCCCAACCAAGTCCCTTAGTTAAGGAGACATGGGTAATGCTGGCCTTGGCCTGCATCCCTTGGAAACATTTTTTAACAATATACTTCTTGCTGCAGTTTTGACTGAAACAATTCAATTTTTTTTAAACTTCATTTGTTGTCTTAAGCTAGTTTTTATTCATTTGTATCTGAAAAAAACAAATTTTTGTGTAAAAGCAAAGTACTACAGGTGCTGGAAATCTGAACTAAACACAAAATGCTGGAGAAAACAGGTCTGACAATATTTTTCATGAACGAAACAGTTAACATCGTCTTTGGTCATATTGAAATTGAAGCTGTCAGACCTGTTGAATTTCTCTAGCACTGTTTTTATTACCAAAGTTATTTGTCTTAATCCTGGTTTGTATAATTCTAAAGAAAAAGGTAGGAATAAGATTATAATGCAATCCATTAGAACATTCAAATAAATACTTATTAAAAATTGTCCGGATGATTATTGGCCACGAGTATTCATTACAAGAAAGTGCTGTGTTACATCACTTTGTAAACTCTCTAGCATTGATCTTATTTGAAATTCTGTGTTCAATATTTGTCTGTAACAATGTAAGATTTATTTACAGGCAGTCATTGACTTACAACTGGAGGTTTTCAAACCATTCTATACGTATTCTCAAGATAACAATGCAAATCTGTTGGTAAACTTCTGGCGTCCTAAAAACATCAGATAATTATGTGTACTGGGGAGGAGATTGGGCTCTACTGCGACTCCCTTAAAATAGAATGTACATGTTAGAATTTTTTTGTCATAATTGCTTGTATTTTGTAAAATTGTTGTGACTCACAGATAAAATATGCCTTAACTAGACTGTAATTAATAGCCAAGAAACAAATGAGTGGCAGAGCCAAATAAAATGTGACTGTTCCAAGTGCGCGAGTAGGTCATGCTGATTGTAATTTGCAAGTTGTGTGAATTTTTTTTTGGAAATTGTATATGTGAGATATGATGGAAATGACACCACGTCTTTCTGTCTGAGGGACTGTGATATGATTTACAGGGTGCAAAATAGTAAGTAGCTTTTCAATCCAATTTTGAATTTGTTTATCCAAGGATTATCCAGTTTATCACTTGGTCAATGGCTTTAACTAATTATTTGTCCATGATTAATGTCCTGTAAGTTTTTTATAATTTGGGCTGGCAAATGGCTGGTAATGTTTATGTAAGTTGTGTGCTAGGCTTTATCATGCAAGATAGGATCCAACTTCTTCCCCCTCACCTTCAAATGTCTATAATGTCTTGGTGTGGAGTGGGGTGTTGCTACCACTAATCAGCAGCTTAACTACACCATGCGTATCTTCATCATGACCCATTTTTTTTATCACATGGATCACCATTCCCCCTTACAGCAAAAATTATGGATGGGTGTAGCTGCAGAAACCTGCATGAATCTCAGCACCAAGTAAGACAGCGTCCAGACCGGAGCTATCAGCTTGATTGAGGTTCAGATGCTGTACTTATTATCTACAGGATACACTTTAGTAACTCAGCAAAGTTACTTTGACAGCATGTCTCAAACTTGCACTATCTAGCATCAAGAAGGCCAAGACCTTCATTATAATGGGAGCACCACTACTTGCAAGCCTCACAGCATTCGGACCTGAACACATGCAGTTCGATTACTGTTGATACGTCACAATCCTTGTGTCCTCGAGTACAATCATGGATTGTCATAAAGATTGCAGGTTGAACTGGACACAGAATGTGGCATTAATTTCTGTTCGCTGTATGCAGCCAGATTGTTGCACTGCACTGTCCTTAAGATTGCACAACGATGCAGCTTAATGGAACCATTGTCTGCCAATGTCATCTGCATCCTAGGAATTCATAAAGATATATTCAGTTTGACCTATCTCAGTATTACTTTTGAGCACAAATAGTACTCCAGTAATCATTGTAGAATGAAAACTATTTGTGAAATTATTTCCCTTGCTAGATCCAGTTGCACAGGTAGTCTCATACCATACACAGATGGTGATTCTTTTTTAAATCAGACTACATACTGAGTGCAATCATGTTGTCTTGCAATGGAGAATAAAGTAGTCTAGCTTGATCTTGTTCTTAATCAATATTGGTACATGCTAGTCTTCCAGATGGACTCACTGAGTAGGATCCTGCTGATATTTTTGCATTATTTCTGTCCTTTCCTTGTCCCAAGCATTATTTGCCACTCAGGCTAGTTGTAATAGCTGCCTGATATTGACCCTGCTATTAACTAGCTAAGCACAGGCCAGACATTGAATTTGACTTTCTCTTTATTAGCAATAAGGAGAGGTTGGACAAACTTGGATTCTTTTTGCTAGAGTGTTGGAGGTAAAGGCCAACTTGATAGAAGCATATAAAATTATGAATGGCATGGATAGAGTGGATAGTTGGGGTTTCTCTTCCATGATGGAAAATCAAACACAAGGGAAAATAAGTTTAAAGTGAGAGGGTAAATTTAAAGGAGACATAAAAAAGATTCTCTTGTACACAGGGTGGTAGGTACCTGGAATATGCTGCCAGGGGAGGTGGTAGAAGCAAATATGATTAGCAAAATTTAAGAGTAATTTAAAAAGGCATGTGAACTGGCAGAGAATAGAAGGATATGGACCATGTGCAGGCAGATGGGATTAGTTTAGGATAGCATAATGGTCAGCAGAGACATGGTGGGCTGAAAGGCCTGTTTCTTTGCTGTATTGTTCCGTGTTCTAACATGCAGTACATGATACCTTAACATGTATCTGTAGGTTTGTTTGGTTGTTTTTCAAAGAAGCATGACTGTTTTCCCCCTCCCTATTTCTGGCAGGTTCCTATCCTTCTCCAAAGGCTGGAGCTACATTGGTGGTGTACAAAGACCTTCTAGTGTTGTTTGGAGGCTGGACCAGGCCAAGCCCCTATCCTCTACATCAACCTGAGAGGTTTTTTGATGAAATACATACTTACTCGCCTTCCAAAAACTGGTAAAGATTTCATTATTGTTTAATATGCTACTGTATGTGTGAGACTTCTTAGGCCTGGATCTTAATAAAACAACTTGTGTTAAATATTATTTTGAGAGAATGTACTTGTTTTACTGCTTTAAATGAATCTAGTAATCATGCAACTGCAGAAAAATCTGTCCTGTCTGTCTAATTACAAGTGAGATCCACTGTAATGGCGCTGCTACTTTTGACTTAATTGGCAAGTTTCCTTTTCTTGTTTGCTTTTTAAAACCCACCGAAAGCTGAAGCACACTAAGCCCAAGAAATATTAGAACCAAGCACAAGTTCATAGTGTTTCCTTGAAGCAAAAATAAATTGTTACATACCAGTGCATCTGGCAAGTCTTTCTGGAGCAAAAAGAATCAATGTTAGCATATATGGAGCATGTCACATGGCTGACTTGCATCTTCAGTCTTTCTAAGATGGGGCAGCTCTGGGCCATTTTCTAGGAAGGCCACACACCTTCCAGTTTCTCATAGCCATTTTTCATGTGTTAGGCTGAATGGTAGATATTACCATGCTGGTCTCTGGAGTTCACAAGAAACCAAGAGTTTTTAATCAACAGTTAACACCGGGGTTCACTTGATGTATGGAATGTAAACTGATTTTCTTATTAGCCTAGGTGCACATAATGTTGTTGTATCTCTGGTTGAAATCAACTAGAGAAAATTGCTCTTAATGTCTCCTTGCTGGAGTTTTGGATAATGCCTGAACATGTGGTTGGTTTGTGAAAATTTCCGTTCAGCAAATGCCTTCTCTTTCTCTTTCCTATTAGGTGGAACTGTATTGTAACAACTCATGGACCTCCTCCAATGGCTGGTCACTCATCCTCTGTAATTGGAGATAAAATGATTGTATTTGGAGGATCATTAGGCTCTCGACAAATGTATGTATGTTTAGAGAGTTTGAGTAGAATTAGAAACTATTC